>NC_140989.1:33847726-33890226 GCF_052327205.1 Somniosus microcephalus
TCTCTCCCCCGCGATTTACCCGAGGCTCTCTCCCCCCCGCCCCCCGCGATTTCCCGAGGCTCTCCCCCCCCGCGATTTCCCGAGGCTCTCCCCCCCGCGATTTCCCGAGGCTCTCTCCCCCCCGCCCCCCGCGATTTCCCGAGGCTCTCCCCCCCGCGATTTCCCGAGGCTCTCCCCCCCCCGCCCCCGCGATTTCCCGAGGCTCTCCCCCCCCCCGCGATTTCCCGAGGCTCTCCCCCCCCCGCGATTTCCCGAGGCTCTCCCCCCCCCGCGATTCCCGAGGCTCTCCCACTGCGATTTCCCGAGGCTCTCCCCCCCCCCCCGCGATTTCCCGAGGCTCTCCCCCCCCCCGCGATTTCCCGAGGCTCTCCCCACTGCGATTTCCGAGGCTCTCCCCCCCCGCGATTTCCCGAGGCTCTCCCCCCCCCCCCGCGATTTCCCGAGGCTCTCCCCCCCCCCCGCGATTTCCCGAGGCTCTCCCCCCCCCCGCGATTTCCCGAGGCTCTCCCCACTGCGATTTCCCGAGGCTCTCCCCCCCACTGCGATTTCCCGAGGCTCTCCCCCCCCACTGCGATTTCCCGAGGCTCTCCCCCCCCCCCGCGATTTCCCGAGGCTCTCCCCACTGCGATTTCCCGAGGCTCTCCCCCACTGCGATTTCCCGAGGCTCTCCCCACTGCGATTTCCCGAGGCTCTCCCCCCCCACTGCGATTTCCCGAGGCTCTCCCCCCCCCGCGATTTCCCGAGGCTCTCCCCCCCCCCCCCGCGATTTCCCGAGGCTCTCTCCCCCCGCCCCCCGCGATTTCCCGAGGCTCTCCCCCCCCCCCCGCGCTTTCCCAATGCTCTCCCCCCCCCCCCCCCCCGCGATTTCCCGAGGCAAAGAGAGAGACCCGCGATTTCCCGAGGCTCTCTCACCCGCGATTTCCCGAGGCTGCGTGCTGGCGTCACGGGGGCCGTGCGCATGCGTGCCGGCGTCAAGGCGGCTGCGCAACGGCCGTGCGCATGCGTGGTTGGTTGCCGTTTAAAAAAAAGCCAGAGCGGGCTCTCGCGGGCGAGTGGCGCATGCGCGGTCAGTGCCAGCGGCGCGAGGCGGCCCGCGGGGAGTAGGCAGGGAAACCCCGCGGGCTGGCTGCCGTTAGAGCGGGGAGTAGGCAGGGAAACCCCGCGGGCTGGCGGCCGTTAGAGCGGCTCACTTCGGGCCCCGACACCGTCAAACCTGAGAGGGGGAAGTAGAGAGGGAAGAGGAGAAGGAGAGAGAGGGAAGAGGAGAAGGAGAGAGAGGGAAGAGGAGGAGAGAGAGAAAGGGAAGAGAGAGAGATAGAGACATTTTTGGAGCTTCAGGCCTGCCTGCAGCGGGCCTGGAGACCAGCACCGAGTCCCCCCTGCGCGAGGGTGAGGAGGAGGGAGGGGGGGTTGCTAAACACAATATAAAACTGAAATAAATTGTTAATTAATTCCCTAACACATAATTCAAATATTTACCTTAGTTCCCTAACACACAGAAAGTGTGGGGGAAAAATTGTGGAAAATCAAGATGGCGGCCACTCACCTCGGTTCAGAAGGATAAGGCCCGCCCACACACGCACCGATTGGTCGACCGGTCAGGTCACCCAAGCGTAGGATTGGTCAATCGTCGAGTCACTCGACACTCAACTGTAGGAAGACCTCGACGTCACACGGTCGCTAATGAGCGGAACGCTGAACGTTTTTGGGATACCGCGGGCGGGATTTTTGTCCGGCCGAAACGTAAATAGGCTGATGACCGGTCCGGAATCGCAAGCTTTCTTTTGAGGCGACGCGCGCGTCGGTACGCTCTGTAACTTCCAAACGCATCGAGACCAGGCAGGCAGACAGACAGACAGACAGACAGACAGAAGAGCCGCTTTATATATATAGATATACTAGCTGGGGGAGCCCGGCTTTGCCAGGGCTGTTTTGGGCTGGGGGAGCCCGGCTTTGCCAGGGCTGTTTTGGGCCGGGCGGTTTAAATCGAGTGCCAGGCTTTGGGGCCTCTCTGTGTCCCTCTGTGAATCTGCTGCCGGGCAACATTTTAAATCGAGTCCCAGGCTTTTGGGCCTTGTCTGTGTCCCTCTCTCAATCTGCTGCCGGGCAACATTTCTACCTTTTAATACCTTGAAAGATGAAAGTGAAAGTACTTATAAAACGTTTTTGGTAAATCTTATGTTATTTTTAAAAGAGATACTAACTTTTTCAAAGCTGGATGAGCAGTGTAGTTTGAGCTGGAAGCTGAAGTAATGGCAGTGAAACAATGGCTGCTGGGCCGGGCGGTTTAAATCGAGTGCCAGGCTTTGGGGCCTCTCTGTGTCCCTCTGTGAATCTGCTGCCGGGCAACATTTTAAATCGAGTCTCAGGCTTTCAGGCTCTGTCTGTCTGTCCCTCTGTGCCAGGCTTTGGGGTCTCTCTGTATCCCTCTGTGAATCTGCTGCCGGGCAACATTTTAAATCGAGTACCAGGCTTTCAGGCCCTGTCTGTCTGTCCCTCTGTGAATCTGCTGCCGGGCAACATTTCTACCTTTTAATACCTTGAAAGATGAAAGTGAAAGTACTTATAAAACGTTTTTGGTAAATCTTATGTTATTTTTAAAAGAGATACTAACTTTTTCAAAGCTGGATGATCAAAGTAGTTTGAGCTGGAAGCTGAAGTAATGGCAGTGAAACAATGGCTGCCACATCCCTGAGATGAAAACGATTAGTCCCGCCCACACACACACATCAGGGGACCGTACTGTAGGATTGGTCAATCATGATGGCACAGGATTGGTCGAACCTTGACGTCAGTCAATCAATGCTAAGTAGCAGATAATGAGTTTAATTTTGAAGGTTTTTTGCATAAGGCGCGAACAATTTTCGTGCGACCGAAAAGTAAATATGCTTACGACCGTCCCGGAAGCATAAGCTTTCTTCGGAGGTAACGCGCGCGTAGGTACGCCCTATAACTTTCGAGCGCATAGCCGGACAGACGCACACCCGAGGACAGAAGGACAGACAGGCAGATCGACTCCTTTATATATATAGAAGATAGTGAACAACAGTGGTCCCAGCACAGATCCCTGCAGGAGATCACATTCTGCCAGTCTGAGAAGCTTCCCTTAACCCTTGCCATCTGTTTTCGATTTTGTGGTTAAAAGTTATTAAACATTTTTAATCTCATTGTAGCCACCCATTATTACATGGGAATCTGATGTGTGGTGATGTTAAAATACAAAAAGAGAGCTGTCAACCGTGGCTCAGTGAAATAAAGAATAGATTTGCCTTTCTAATCTAGGCTTTATTAACTTAAAAATCCTGTAGCACATCTTCAACACCCAGTCCCAACTAAAGGCTGGAAAGAACTGAATTAAAGATGGCCACCACAAATCACATGACATCAACTACCAATGAGATTACAGCATATATCCCAAGGCAGGAAACAAACAACCAATCACAATACTTCTTACTAAACATAAAGAATAATCACCACATTCACCCCTCCTTTTAAAATATACTCCAACCTAAATAACCTTTACAATTTCTAATTAATTATTTACAACTAAAACTATGCACAGACAAAATAAAACTATTCAACAAATAGTAACATTGCACATAAGTATTAAGTATCTCTCAACTAAAACAATATAATATAATATTTCAACAATTTTAAAACATTACTATCAATTTAAAAGTCCATTTTCAATCGGTCGACCGGATATCTTGTTCGTGTCGACCTTCTTAACCTTGGTGAAATTCCTTGCCCTCCCACACCAGGAGACACAGAAGTATCTTCTGCAGGAAGGCTATCCATATCCCGATTTTCAACGGTTTCCGGATTAGAAATCCCATCAGGAGGTAAACTGGGACGGTCATGAACATCCATCGAGGGCTGACTAATAGAAATATAATTATCTGCAGTCGGATTGGAAATATTCGTAGTATCTGTAACAGCATCCACATTATCTGAATCATGTCTATTGTTAATATCCTCAGAAGAGGGCTGGCCACCACAAGGAGCCAAATCTTTAATTGAAACGGTACTTTCTTTCCCATCTTGGAATCGAATATGAGCATATTGGGAATTTGCCTCCAACAGCTCCACCTCCTCCACTAAAGGATCATATTTTGACAATCTAACATGGCGTCGAAGCAGCACAGGTCCCTGCATAGTAAGCCATGAAGGTACCGAATATCCCGTAGTAGATCTCCGCGGATAGTTAAAGAGCCTTTCATGGGGGGTCACATTAGTAGCCGTTGAAAGCAATGATCTAATGGAATGCAGGGCATCAGGCAGTACCATTTCCCACTGTGTATTCTTAAGGTTCCGGGATGTCAAAGCCAACATAACTGCCTTCCAGATCACCCCATTGTATCGTTCGCACTGTCCATTACCCTGGGGATTATACGGGGTAGTTCTGCTAGTAGAAATTCCCCGACTCTGAAGGTATTCCTTCAACTGGGAAGACATAAAAGAACTTCCCTGATCCGAATGGATATACGCAGGCATCCAAAGATGACAAAAAGTTGAGTCAGACATTTGATAACTGTAGCAGCTGATACATCTGCGCAAGGAAAAGCAAAATGGAACCTTGAAAACTCATCCACAACAGTAAATATATATCGGTTTTGAGTAGTTGAAGGAAGAGGCCCCTTAAAATCGACGCTCAAACATTCAAAAGGAGAAGTAGCCTTTATAAGATGAGCTCGTTGAGGCTTAAAGAAATTCGGTTTACACCGAGCACAGATAGAACATGATGAAGTCATCCACTTGACGTCTTCAACTGAAAAGGGCAAATTCTTACTGCGTACGAAGTGTATCATCCTCGTAACCCCAGGATGGCATAAGGCATTGTGAAGATTAATAAGCGTATCTCCGTGAATCACAGAACAATAAGCCCTCGACAGCGCATCAGCAGCAACATTATCCTTCCCCGGACGATAAACTATATCAAAATGGTAACATGCCAACTCAATCCTCCACCTCATTATTTTATCATTCTTAATCTTTCCAAAATGTTTGACATCAAACATAAAGGACACAGACTTTTGATCAGTTACCAACGTAAAATGTCGCCCCGATAAATAATGTCTCCATTTACGCAGTGCTTCTACTATTGCATACGCCTCTTTCTCTATTGCAGAATGCCTTTTTTCACTATTGTTCAAGGTACGTGAGAAAAAGGCCACAGGTCTTCCGTTTTGGTTCAGAGTAGCCCCAATTGCAAAATCAGAAGCGTCTGTCTCAATCACAAAAGGAACCTGCTCATCAATAGAATGCACAACTGCTCCAAGGATATCCTTTTTAAAATTATCAAAACACGTCCTGGCCTCCCATGATAGAGGATATGTCGTAACCCGAATAAGAGGCCGGATCTTCTGTGAAAAATTTGCAATCCAATTAGAATAGTCCAACCCGAAACGTCAACTCAAATTTCTCTCCACGGATGTTGCCTGGCCTGCTGAGTTTTTCCAGCATTTTCTGTTGTTATTTAGAATAGTAAGAAAACAGTCCAACAACTCGTTGCAAAGCCTTAGAATTAGTAGGACAAGGTAAATCAATCAATGGTCGCAGACGTTCTGGGTCTGGTTTAATCTTGTTTCCCGAGATAATGTACCCCAGTAGATTTACCTCAGTGGTCGAAAAGGTACACTTCTCTTTATTGAAAGTTAAACCAACTTTTTCCGCAGCTTGAAGGAATCTTTCTAAATTAAAATCATGCTCCACCCTTGATTTGCCACACACCGTGATGTCATCTAAGTATGAAAAGGTGTCAGAGAGAGAGAGTTATCACTTATAAAAGCATCCATTGCCCGTTGAAAACAAGCAACACCATTAGTAACACCAAATGGTATTCGGCAAAACTGATACAGCTTTCCACCAGCCTCAAAGGCCGTATATGGTTGATCCTTCTTAACAATAGGAATCTGATGATAAGCACTCTTTAGGTCAATAGTGCTAAAAACCTTATACTGAGATACTTTATTGATACAGGTAGACTACCCTTTATCCGGACTTCCGAAAACCGAAACCCTCTAAAAACTGAAGGTTTTTTCGTTCAGCGTAAGTCGTGCGTACGAACGAAAAAACATTCGGTTTTTAGAGGGTTCCGGTTTCGGAAGTTCGGATAAAGGGTAAGTCGTGCGCACGACCCCCTGCCGACCCCCCCGCGGACCCCGCCGGCCCCGACAACCGCCAACCCCGCCAGCCCCGACAACCGCCGACCCCCCCCGCGGACCCCGCCGGCCCCGACAACCGCCGACCCCGACAACCACCGACCCCCCCCCCCCGCGGACCCCGCCGGCCCCGACAACTGCCGACCCCGCCAGCCCCGACAACCGCCGACCCCCCCGCGGACCCCGCCGGCCCCGACAACCGCCGACCCCGCCAGCCCCGACAACCGCCGACCCCCCCCGCGTACCCCGCCGGCCCCGACCCCCGCCGACCCCGACTGACTTACGCTGAGAGTCAGCGTAAGTCGTGCGCACGACCCCCCCGCCGACCCCCCCGCGGACCCCCGCTGACCCACCTTCCGAAATCCGAAATTCTCCTTTATCCGAAACTCGGCTAGTCCCGAGGTTTTCGGATAAAGGATAGTCTACCTGTAAGCTCATCAATCTTAGGCAAAGGGTACGCATCTAATTGAGTATACCTATTAATAGTTTGGGAATAGTCTATCACCATTCGTTTCTTATGTCTCTCGTTAGTTGTGACAACTACCTGTGCCCGCCAAGGCGAACAACTAGGTTCAATGATTCCTTCCAATAAGAGGCGTTGAACTTCAGAATTAATAAATTCTCTATCCTGACTGCTATACCTTCTTGACTTGGTAGCAATTGGCTTACAATCCGGCATCAAATTGGAAAAAAGTGATCATGGAGAAATGGATAAAGAGGTTAATCCACAAATAGATAAAGGTGGCTTAGTCCCTCCAAATGAAAGACTGAGAGACTCGTGTAACTGAAGCACATCATGACCAATCAAAATATCCGCACAGAGATTAGGCAAAACAGATAGGCGTATATCAGTATACGTATTACCTAGAAGAATCAATTTCACAAGGCAACAACCAGCTACTTGTGAAGTGAGAGTCGTCTGAGCCATACACACCTGATAGGAAACAGGCGAAATTTTCAAATGCTTCTCCTTTGCAAACTGAAGACTTATAAAACTCTCGGTACTGCCCGTATCTATAAGGGCCTTCACTTCCAACCCATTAACTTGGGCCGTAACTATAGCTTTGTTTAGGCCATGAGCAAATGCAGCAGAAATTGATGCAATATACGCCCTATCTAAAGGCTGAATAGTCACAGAGGAGGTAATTGAACCTGATGATTTACACACACATGCGTAATGACCTCTCTTGCCGCATTTACTACACACAGCCTCCCGAGCAGGACACTTCAGACGAGGGTGCCGGACGTTCCCACAAAAATAACACTTCTGAATCCTAGAGGCAACAGCCGCTGAAGTAGAAACTGTTTCAGAATCTAGTAAACCACTCCTATTAAGTCCACATAATTCCTTTTCATCCGGAACTGCCGAAACCACAGTCACAGGCTGATTAAAAAGAGCATAAGAATCCGAACTTCTCTGAGCCACATCCAATGTAGAAGCTTGCTCAAAAGCACTCTTAAGATCCAAAGTCTTATTTTCTAACAACCGCTGACGAATTGATCTAGACAGTAATCCATTAATAAAAGCATCCCGTACCGATTCTTCCTTATATTCTTCAGCCGTCACGGCCTTATAATTACAGTTAACACTAAGGCACCGAAGTGCTTGTAAATAAGTATCCAAAGATTCTCCCACCTGCTGCCTACGGGCAGATAGAAGGTGACGTGCAAATACCTCATTCTTTGGTTTAACAAAAATCTTTTCCAATGTAGAAATAGCCACTTCGTAAGTTTTACAGTCCAAAATATACTTATACACATCCGGAGCAATGTAGTTGATCAGCATATTCAGCTTATTTAGAGACTCTTGATCCAACACGCCCAAAAAGTTTTTAATGTACAATACCAGTGTTTCCATTTATCATCCACTCCTGCAGAATTAGGGTCAGCATTGAATCGTTCTGGTTGAAGATATCGCTCCATTCTGACATAAAGTTAATAAATTGAAATAAAGAATAGATTTGCCTTTCTAATCTAGGCTTTATTAACTTAAAAATCCTGTAGCACATCTTCAACATCCAGTCCCAACTAAAGGCTGGAAAGAACTGAATTTAAGATGGCCACCACAAATCACATGACATTAACTACCAATGAGATTACAGCATATATCCCAAGGCAGGAAACAAACAACCAATCACAATACTTCTTACTAAACATAAAGAATAATCACCACACTCAGTTGGTAGCATTCTCACCTCTGAGTCAGAAGGTTGTGGGTTCAAGTCCCACTCCAGGGACTTGAGCACATAAATCTTGGCTGACACTCCAGTGCAGTGCTGAGGGAGTGCTGCACTGTCGGAGGTGCCATCTTTCAGATGAGACATTAAACTGAGGCCCCGTCTGCTCCCTCAGGTGGATGTCAAAGATCCCATGGCACTATTTCGAAGAAGAGCATGGGGAGTTATCCCTGGTGTCCTGGCCAATATTTATCCCTCAATCAGATTATCTGGTCATTAACACATTGCTGTTTGTGAGATCTTGCTGTGCACAAATTGGCTGCTGTGTTTCCTACATTACACCAGTGACTCCACTGCAAAAGTACAGATTGGCTGTAAAACACTTTGGGATAACTTGGGGTCATGAAAGGCGCTATATAAATGCAAGTCTTTCTTTTCTTCCAAAACAGATTCCCTGCAACATAAGCTCGACTGTTTCTCCTAAGCAATTCAGTGACTTTCATCCAGGGAAGCGGTCAGACTAAATTAGACCCAAATGCACACAAGTGCGGTGCGTTAGTAAGTAATTTCAGGACTTGAGGAAGCTGATTACCAGTAAAGAGAAAGTGGAGAGCCCCACTGGAGTTATAGCTCGCCAAATCCAATACACCAGGCACGAGCCATATGGCTTTTATGAATCAGTATGGCAGTAATTTTCTCTTATCCATAAACTATCACGTCAGTGGGTGACAGTCCATTCTTCCCCACGTGCCTTCAGGGTTTCTTGAGATGGACGTCCGAATTACCCCATTTTTGCAGCTGAGTTGTGGCTCTCTGAGGAATTCCTTTCCTCATTTCTCCTGACATCCTTTCGAAAGCAAATTATACGATACATATGGCTGCACTGCTAAATGTAATTGCTTTCAAATGCCAATGCGTGCTCTGGTTATAGAAACCCACAGTTGTCTGAATTCAGTTGGAGGTTCACTCTTTAAACTGGGGGAAAAAAAGCTATTTTCAGCTAACTCAGCAGGAGCTGAAAATCAAATCTTACAGGCCTGAGTTTCTCAATACTGCAAGAGATGGTGCATTTATCCACGGACTTCAATGGGAAAGAAAGTCGGGCAGGGTGTAAAACCGGCTGCCGATTCACAATCGCCTTTTTTTGCACTGTTTAGAAACTATCATTTTGTTTCTTAAAGCAGTAATCACACCAACTATCTTGAAATCATTGTTCAGATATTTGATCGTTTCTCTTTTCTCCAGTGTCTCATCCAAATCACCATCTGAGCCTTAAGGCCCCAATTTTAACTCCAGGTGGATTCCCCACTCAGGCCTGAGATAAAATTACACTCGGGTCTCAATGATGCCATCGGGCCGCAACATGCCTATGTAAAGAAGGACGCTGTTGGCTCCGGGCGCGCGTTCTTGCTGTCTGCTCGGGAGAGCAGGTTAAAATTGCACATGTTGCAATCATGGCAGCTTTCACACAGGTAAGAGCCAGGGTGATTGTAACTGCCCACCTGTAGGTTAGGGTTAAAATTGCCCCTGAAGTGTTGGCAGATGATGCAATGGAGGTCAGGAAGGAATAGAGAGTACAAATCTAAGAGTAAATCAACAGATAAGGCTAGAGGTTACAAAAATAATAAAAGGACAAAACTAAAGGCTCTGCATCTGAATGCACGTAGCATTCGAAACAAAACAGATGAACTGATAGCGCAAATAGAAATAAAAAAATATGATCTGATTGCCATTACAGAAACATGGCTGCAGGATGACATAGATTGGGACCTGAATATTGAAGGGTACATGACATTTAGGAAGGACAGGAAGGTGGGAAAAGGTGGCTCTGTTAATTAATGATGGTATTAGCACAATAGAGAGGGATGACCTAAGTTCAGGAAACCAGGATGTAGAAGCGGTTTGGGTAGAGATGAGAAATAATAAAGGCAAGAAATCACTTGCGGGAGTGGTGTACAAGCCCCCTAACAGTAGCCACATGGTAGGATGGAGTATAAAGGAAGAAATAATGGGAGCTTGTCAGAAGGGTATGGCAATAATCGTGGGGGATTTTAATCTGCATAAAGACTGGAAAAATCAGATGGGCAAAGGTAGCATAGATGAGGAGTTCATGGAATGTTTTCGACATAGTTTCTTACAACAGCACGTTCTGGAGCCAACGAGAGAGCAGGCTATACTAGACCTGGTATTGTGCAACGAGATAGGATTAATTAATGACCTCATAGTGAAGGCACCCCTAGGTAGCAGCGATCATAATATGATTGAATTTTACATTCAGTTTGAGAGAGAGAAGAGTGGGTCCAAGACTAGTATTTTAAACTTAAATAAGGGCAATTATGAGGACATAAAAGCAGAGCTAGCTAAAGTGAACTGGCAAATTAGGTTAAGGGATAGGTCAATAGAGTTGCAGTGGCAGACATTTAAGGGGATATTTCAAAATACACAGAATATATACATTCCAACAAGAAAGAAAAATTCCAAGGGGAGGACCCACCATCCATGGTTAACTAAAAAAGTTAAAGATAGTGTGGTAAACCACTGTTACCGTTCACAACCATTCACTATTGTTACACTGTTGTTATCACTGTTTACACTGTTGTTATCGCTACACAAGGTTACCTCTTGCCACGCACACTGCTATACCTGGGCTTACCTCAGCTGACTCCGCCCATGGCTCCGCCTGCTTGCCCAGGTATAAAGGTGACCGCTTGGCTAGTATTCTCCCTTGTTGTAACCGATCGCCCACGAGGGTGGGCTCTGTTATTTAGCCAATAAAAACCTATAGTTACAATCTTAACTCATCGCTTTTCATGGAATGAATTGATAGGTATGTCAATTTTATTGGCTAAATTTTGAAATGGCAAACGACCAACTACAACAGCCACAGCAGCCGGCCTGGCTGCGAGCCCTCCGACCGCCGTACCTGGATCTAAACCCACAGGCAGCGAACTCAGCCCTCGACTTCGAACACTGGCTGAGCTGTTTCGAATCCTACCTGGGAGAATCCGGCATGCCTCCGGGATCCAAACTAAGAGTTCTGACCGCCCAGGTGAGCCCTAAAGTATTTGCATTCATCCAGGACCTTGCTACATACGAGGACGCCCTCAACCTGCTAAAAGAGCAGTACCGGAGCCCTGTAAATTCTATGTATGCCAGACATCTCCTAAGATCCCGCTCGCAACAGCCAGGAGAGTCTGTAGATGAATTTTTACGGGCGCTGCAAACACTCGGCAGGGACTGTGACTTTAAAGCTGTAACGGCTGCAGAAAATACTGAAGGAAATATCCGCGATGCCTTCGTGAAAGGCCTTTGGTCCGACTACTCACGGCAAAGACTGCTCGAATCAAAGGACCTCGACTTGAATACAACTGCAGCCCTCGCTCGCTCCCTGGAAGTGACCCATCGGGGCCTCGAGGCGTACTCCAGGTACTGTGCTGCGCGACCCTGGGACTCGGGCCCGACTCCGGCCGCAATTCCCCTCGCACCGCCGCCCCTGGGACCCACCACGGCGTCGGTGTCCCGGAATCGATCGGGACCGCCAGTATACCGATCGGGACCGCCACCCCCGGGACCCGCTGTGGCAGCGGACCTCCGCGATCGGGCCGCCAGCTGCTTCTTCTGTGGCCAGGCGAGACATCAAAGGGCGCGCTGCCCTGCAAGGAACGCGACCTGCTCCGGCTGCAAAAAGAAAGGCCACTTTGTAAACGCCTGCAGGGGGAAAGCCACAGATGCCAGCATTGCCTCATGTGAGTTGTGGGGGCGGCCATCTTTGATCAAGGCCACAGACGCCAGCAGTGCCTCATGTGAGTTGTGGGGGCGGCCATCTTCTCCGCCATTTTGTCCAACTTCATGGGGACCCGCGTCATGGGCGCCGCCATTTTGTTCGCCGCACTCGGCCGCCGTTTTGTCTCCAGACCCGACCACCGCCTCACCTGCAGACTACAGCAGCTCGCTCAGCCATACACTGGCCTCCGTCACGCTTGACCAAGCTCTCCCGCATCATCTGTCCAAGTCCATGATGGACATCGAAGTAAACGGCCACGCCACGTCCTGCCTGTTCGACAGCGGAAGCACGGAGAGTTTTATTCATCCAGACACGGTGAGCTGCTACTCCCTCACTGTCCGGCCAGTGCGCCATCGGATCTCGATGGCGGCGAAGTCCCATTCAACAGACATTAGCGGCTACTGTGTAGTGACCCTGTTGGTTAGGGGCACGGAATATAAAAATTTTAAACTTCTCGTCCTGCCCCAGCTCTGCGCTGCCGTCCTACTAGGGCTGGATTTCCAATGCCACCTTCAAAGTGTCACTTTGGCTTACGGTGGACCCCTCCCCCCACTCACAGTCTGCAACCAGCAAATTTTAAACCGCCCACCGCGTACCACCTGCGGCCTCTCCACCCTCAAAGTCCCGCCCCCCTCCTTGTTCGCTAACCTCACCCGTGATTGTAAACCCGTCGCTACCAAGAGCAGGCGGTACAGCGCCGGGGACAGAGCTTTTATTAGCTCTGAGGTGCAGCGACTCCTGAAGGAGGGCATCATCGAGGGGAGCACCAGCCCCTGGCGTGCCCAGGTCGTAGTCGTTAAGACCGGCGATAAACACCGCCTGGTCATCGACTACAGCCAAACCATAAACCGGTACACCCAGCTGGACGCATACCCCCTTCCCCGCATATCTGATACGGTCAACCAGATTGCACAGTACCGGGTATTCTCCACCATCGACCTCAAGTCAGCCTATCACCAACTCCCTATCCGCCCTGAGGACCGCCAGTATACCGCCTTCGAGGCGAACGGCCGCCTCTACCATTTCCTTAGGGTTCCCTTCGGCGTCACCAACGGAGTCTCGGTCTTCCAAAGGGAGATGGACCGGATGGTCGACCAGAACGCGCTTCAGGCCACATTCCCTTATCTAGATAACGTCACCATCTGCGGCCGCGAGCAGCAGGACCATGATGTTAATCTGGAGAAATTCCTCCGTACGGCCCAACGGCTGAATCTCACTTACAATAAGGATAAATGTGTGTTTAATACCTCGCGCCTTGCCATCCTCGGCTGCGTAGTAGAGAACAGAGTCATCGGCCCCGACCCCGAAAGAATGCGCCCCCTCATGGAGCTTCCCCTCCCCCACTGTCCAAAGGCGCTGAAGAGAACCCTGGGGCTCTTCGCTTACTATGCCCAATGGGTGCCGAATTATGCGGACAAAGCCAGACCCCTCATGAAGTCCACCTCCTTCCCCCTGACAGCAGAAGCAGGCGCAGCCTTCTCCCTCATAAAAGGAGACATTGCGAAGGCCACAATGCACGCAGTGGATGAGTCCATCCCTTTCCAAGTGGAGAGCGATGCCCCCGACTTCGCCCTAGCGGCAACCCTTAACCAGGCGGGGAGACCTGTGGCCTTCTTCTCAAGGACCCTCCAGGGCCCTGAGATCCGACACTCTTCTGTCGAGAAGGAGGCCCAGGCGATTGTGGAGGCGGTGCGACGCTGGAGGCATTACCTGGCAGGCAAACGATTTACCCTCCTCACCGACCAGCGTTCGGTTGCTTTTATGTTTAATAACAAGCTGAAGGGCAAAATCAAGAACGACAAGCTCTTGAGGTGGAGAATTGAGCTCTCCACCTACGATTACGATATCTTGTACCGACCTGGTAAACTCAACGACCCCCCGGATGCTCTTTCACGAAGTACTTGCGCAAACGCGCAAGTTGATAGACTACGGACCCTCCACAACGACCTCTGCCACCCCGGGGTCACCAGACTTTACCACTTCATTAAGGCCCGCAACCTGCCCTACTCCATCGAGGAGGTCAGGACCATGACCAGGAACTGCCAAACCTGTGCCGAATGCAAACCGCATTTCTATAGGCCAGACAGAGCAAGCCTGATCAAGGCCACCCGCCCCTTCGAGCGCTTGAGCATCGATTTTAAGGGGCCCCTCCCATCCTCTGACCGTAATGTGTACTTCCTCAACATTATTGACGAGTACTCCCGTTTCCCCTTTGCCATCCCCTGCCCAGGCATGACCAGTACCACGGTCATCAAATGCCTGAACGACCTCTTCGCCTTGTTCGGGTTCCCGAACTATATACATAGCGACCAGGGCGCATCCTTCATGAGCGAGGAACTTCGCCAGTTCCTGCTCGTGAGAGGTATTGCTGCGAGCAGGACCACCAGCTACAACCCCCGGGGGAACGGCCAGGTGGAAAGAGAAAACGCGACAGTTTGGAAGGCCGTCCTCTTAGCCCTAAAGTCTAAGGGCCTCCCAATCTCTCGCTGGCAGGAAGTCCTCCCGGCAGCACTCCATTCCATCCGGTCACTGCTTTGCACTGCCATTAACGCCACCCCCCATGAATGAATGTTTGTTTTCCCCAGGAAGTCGACTACGGGAACCTCGCTACCAACATGGCTGACTTCTCCGGGGCCCGTCTTGCTGCGGAAGCACGTGAGGACCCATAAAATGGACCCCCTGGTTGAGAGGGTGGACCTCCTGCACGCCAACCCCCAGTACGCCTATGTGGCATACCCAGACGGGCGGGAGGACACTGTCTCCTTGCGAGACCTCGCACCCTCGGGCACCCCCGAGATACCACCATTACCCCCCACCACTCCCCCAAATCCAGCTCCTGTAGACGGCATGCCGGAACCCCAGGAGCCTTCGCCGACCACGCAGACACCAGCATTACCATCGGATACTGCACCACCGCCGCCGCTGCTGCGCCGATCAGAAAGGTTTACGAGGCCTCCTGAGAGACTGACATACACGAACTGGTAGTACACTTCACCCCGCCGGACTCAATTTTAAACAAGGGGTGAATGTGGTAAACCACTGTTACCGTTCACAACCGTTCACTATTGTTACACTGTTGTTATCACTGTTTACACTGTTGTTATCGCTACACAAGGTTACCTCTTGCCACGCACACTGCTATACCTGGGCTTACCTCAGCTGACTCCGCCCATGGCTCCGCCTGCTTGCCCAGGTATAAAGGTAACCGCTTGGCTAGTATTCTCCCTTGTTGGAACCGATCGCCCACGAGGGTGGGCTCTGTTATTTAGCCAATAAAAACCTATAGTTACAATCTTAACTCGTCGCTTTTCATGGAATGAATTGATAGGTATATCAGATAGTATTAAACTTAAAGAAAAAGCATATAGTTGCGCAAAGATGGGTGGTAGGTCAGAAGATTGGACAGAATATTTAAAACAGCAAAGAATGACTAAAAGATTAATAAGGAGAGAAAAATTAGAGTACGAGAGACAGCTAGCTAGAAATATAAAAACAGATAGTAAGAGTTTCTATAGCTATTTAAAAAAGATAACAGTTAACAAAGTGAGCATTGGTCCTATAAAAAGTGAGTCTGGGGAATTAATAATGGAAAATAAGGAGATAGCAGTTGAATTAAACAGGTATTTTGCATCGGTCTTCGCTATAGAGGATACAAGTAACATCCCAGAAATAGCTGTAAATCAGGAAATGGAAGGGAGGGAAGAACTCAAGAAAATTATAATCACCAGGGAAGTGGTACTGAGCAAATTGTTGGAGCTGTGGGCTGACAAGTCCCCGGGTCCTGATGGACTTCATCCTAGGGTCTTAAAGAAGTGGCTCGTGAAATAGTTGATGCATGGTTTTAATTTTCAAAAATTCCCTAGATTTGGGGAAGGTTCCATTAGATTGGAAAATAGCAAATGTAACTCCTTTATTCAAAAAGGGAGGGAGACAGAAAGCAGGAAACTACAGGCCAGTTAGCTTAACATCTGTCATAGGGAAGATGTTAGAAGCTATTATTAAAGACGTTATAGCAGGGCACTTAGAAAAGTTCAAAGTTACCAGGCAGAGTCAACATGGTTTTGTGCAAGGGAAATCATGTTTAACCAATTTATTGGAGTTCTTTGAGGAAGTAACATGTGCTGTGGACAAAGGGGAACTGATGGATGTACTGTACTTAGATTTCCAGAAGGCATTTGATAAGGTGCCACATCAAAGGTTATTGCGGAAAATAAAAGTTCATGGTGTAGGGGGTAACATATAGGCATGGATATAAGATTGGCTAGCTAACAGGAAATATAGAGTAGGCATAAATGGGTCATTTTCTGATTGGCAAGATGTAACGAGTGGTGTGCCACAGGGACCAGTGCTGGGGCCTCAACTTTTTACAATTTATATAAATGACTTGGATGAAGGGACAGAAGGTATGGTTGCTAAATTTGCTGATGACACAAAGATAGGTAGGAAAGTAAATTGTGAAGAGGACATAAGGAGGCTACAAAGGGATATGGATAGGTTAAGTGAGTGGGCAAAGATCTGGCAAATGGAGTATAATGTGGCAAAATGTGAAGTTGTCCATTTTGGCAGGAAGAATAAAAAAGAAGCATATTATCTAAATGGTGAGAGATTGCAGAGCTCTCGGATGCAGAGGGATCTGGGTGTCCTAGTGCATGAATCACAAAAGGTTACTATGCAGGTACAGCAAGTAATTAGGAAAGCTAATAGAATGTTATTGTTTATTGCGAGGGGAATTGAATATAAAAGTAGGGAGGTTATGCTTCAGTTATACAGGGCATTGGTGAGACCATACCTGGAGTACTGTGTACAGTATTGGTCTCCTTATTTAAGGAAGGATGTAAATGTGTTGGAAGCAGTTCAGAGAAGGTTTACTAGACTAATACCTGGAATGGGCGGGTTGTCTTATGAGGAAAGATTGGACAGGCTAGGCTTGTATCTGCTGGAGTTTAGAAGAGTAAGAGGTGACTTGATTGAAACATATAAGATCCTGAGGGGTTTGGACAGGGTGGATGTGGAGAGGATGTTTCCTCTTGTGGGAGAATCTAGAATTAGGGGTCACTGTTTAAAAATAAGGGGTCGCCCATTTTAGACAGAGATGAGGAGAAATTTTTTCTCACAGAGGGTCGTGAATTTTTGGAACTCTCTTCCTCAGAGGGCGGTGGAAGCAGAGTCTTTGAATGTTTTTAAGGCAGAAGTAGATAGATTCTTGGTAAGCAAGGGGTGAAAAGTTATCGAGGGTAGGCAGGAATGTGGAGTAATCGGATCAGCCATGATCTTATTGAATGGCAGAGCAGGCTTGAAGGGCCGAATGGCCTACTCCTGCTCCTAATTCGTATGTTAGTATGTTCGTAAATCAAGTCTAATCCCAGGGGTACAATAGCAAAATACTGCGGATGCTGCAAATCTGAAATAATAACAGAAAATGCTGGAAACGCTCAGCAGATCAGGCAGCATCTGTGGAGCGAGAGAAACAGAGTTAACGTTTCAGGTCTGTGACCCTCCGTCAGAACTGGAAACAGTTAGAGATGCAACAGGTTTTAAGCAGCTGCAGAGGCAGGGAAAGGGGGAGGGGAGGAAAGAACAAAAGGGAGGGTCTGTGATAGGGCAGAAGGCAGGAGTAGTTAAATGGGGATGGCAGAATCATCAACAGCTGCCGCCTGAAAAAATAGGGGCCGAGGTTATGATCTGAAATTGTTGAACTCAATATCGAGTCCAGAAGGCTGTAAAGTGCCTAATCGAAAGACGAGGAGCTGTTCCTCGAGCTTATGCTGAGCTTAATTGGAACAGTGTAAGAGGCCAAGGACAGAGAGGTCAGAGTGGGAGTGGAGCGGAGAACTAAAGTGACAAGCAACCGGAAGCTCGGGGTCACCCTTATGGACTGAACAGAGGTGTTCCGCAAAGCGGTCACCCAATCTGCGTTTGGTCTCCCCAATGTATTGGATCGGCATCAGGAGCAGGTATTATGGCTCATTTCCCCCTCCCCATCTTAGGGTGCTGAGGACAATCAAAAACATTTTTTTTATTCATTCTCGGGGTGCGGGCGTATTGCCCATCCCCAGTTTCCCTCGAGAAGGTAGTGGTAAGCCGGCTCCTTGAGCCGCTGCAATCCGTGTGGTGAAGATGTTCCCACAGTGCTGTTAGTTAGGGAGTTCCAGGATTTTGACCCAACGCTAACTCATTGTAGCCCCCAGCTATTTTCAGCTAACTCAAATCTTACAGGTCTGAATTTCTCAATACTGTAAAGGTTGGTGCATGTACCATATAGTTATATATAATTATCATACCACTGCATGTTTATGGCATACTTGAAAACCGGAATGGAACATTTCCTTTTGAGGTCAGTCTGAATCTGGGACAAAACTGTCTCTGGGCGCACATAATGCATTTGTTTTGAAGACGATTTCTGTCCAAGGTAATTCTGGCCCGGAGCAAAATGTAGGACAATTGGAGAATAGTCAGGGATCCCAGAAAATACAAGCAGTTGAGGACTAATTAATACAAAGGAAGATTACTCAATCTTTCACCTTTGGAATTGGATAACAAACACTTACAATAGGAAAAGCCAATTCACTGAAACAACCTGGAGGATGAGTGCACGCTGTAGTTTTAAAGACAGGCTTTGTAAACCTATTGTAACATAGAAACATAGAAGATAGGAGCAGGAGTAGGCCATTTGTCCCCTCGAGCCTGCTCCGCCATTTAATGAGATCATGGCTGATCATCCAAATTCAGTACCCTGCCCCTGCTTTCTCCCCATATCCCTTGATCCCTTTAGCCTCAAGAAATATATCCAACTCCTTCTTGAATATATTTAATGAATTGACCTCTACTGCCTTCTCTGGTAGAGAATTCCACAGGTTCACCACTCTCTGGGTGAAGAAATTCCTCCTCATCTCAGTCCTAAATGGCTTACCCCTTATCCTTAGATTGTGACCCCTGGTTCTGGACTCCCCCGCCATCGGGAACATCCTTCCTGCATCTAGTCTGTCTAATCCTGTTAGAATTTTATAAGTTTCAATGAGATCCCCTCTCATTCTTCTAAACTCCAGTGAGTATAAGCCCAATCGACCCAATCTCTCCTTATACATCATTCCTGCCATCCCAGGTATCAGCCTGGTGAATCTTCGCTGCACTCTCTCCATGGCAAGAACATCCTTCCTCAGATATGGCGACCAAAACTGCACACAATACTCAAGGTGTGGTCTCACCAAGGCCCTGTACAACTGCAGCAAGACATCCTTGTTCCTGTACTCAAATCCCCTTGCTATGAAGGCCATTTGCCTTCTTAACCGCCTGCTGCACCTGCATGCTTACCTTCAGCGACTGGTGCACAAGGACACCCAGGTCTCATTGCACTTCCCCTTTTCCCAATCTATTGCCGTTCAGATAATAATGTCTTCCTGTTTTTGCCACCGAAGTGAATAACCTCACATTTATCCACATTATACTGCATCTGCCATGCATCTGCCCAATCACCCAACCTGTCCAAATCATACTGGAGTTTCTCAGCATCCTCCTCACAGCACACACGCCCACCCAGCTTTGTGTCGTCTGCAAACTTGGAGATATTACATCTAGTTTCCTCGTCTAGATCATTAATATATATTGTGAATAGCTGGGGTCCTAGCACCGATCCCTGCGGTACCCCACTAGTCACTGCCTGCCACTCGGAAAAAGACTCGTTTATTCCAACTCTTTGCTTCCTGTCTGCCAACCAGTTCTCTATCCAAGACAGTACCTTACCCCCAATCCCGTGTGCTTTAACTTTGCACGCTAATCTCTTATGTGGGACCTTATCGAAAGCCTTCTGAAAGTCCAAATGCACCACATCCACTGGTTCTCCCTTATCTATTCTACCAGTTACATCCTCAAAAAATTCATTAAACAGTTACTTGCAGGAGTCCTGCTGCACCTCAGGACTTTGGTGGGGAAATAATTAATTTGCTGTTGTAGTAATAAAAATATATATTCTTAAAGGGGAGAAAATTGCAGGGGCTATGGGGAAAGAGTGGGGGAGTGTGACTAATTGGGTAGCTCTTTCAAAGAGCTGGCACAGGCACGATGGGCCGAATGGTCTCCTTCTGTGCTGTAAGATTCTATGATTCTATGCTAAAAATGTCTATTCTTTACATTTTCAAAGTATGAATTACCAGGCATTTTGGGGATGTACAGGCAAATACATAACTTGGCTTTAGCTAAGGAATAGATGTGGAGGGTAATATTTACTTCTGAGATGCAAATGCCAATCACCTGGGGGTGGGTTGTCCTTACAATTAAAGGGCTGAATTTTGCCAGCGCTCAGAGGGCAGGTTTGGAGGCGGGTCCGCTGTCAAAATCAAAAGGATTGACAGTGGGCCGGTATCCCGCTCTGAACCCCACTCCTTGTGAGTTTCCCTAGTGCCGGCTCTGCCTGCGCTTTGCAGACACGGCACTAAGCGTGTCCTAAGCACTCCTTCAATTGTGCTTGTTAGGAAGGTATTTAAAGTAATTTAATCACCATTTTCCCCGTTCCAAAGCATTTTGCCAAGTTTTCCACGAGGCTCCCGTCGCTCGGGGATCACGCCAGGTAAGTATGTCGGGTTCTGAACAACTCTCCATTTCTTTCAATAGGTGACAGCTGCAATAGTGGTTTAAAACCTGCCATTTAACAGCTGGTCAGTTTACAATCTCAGAAGCTTCAGCCTTCAGTATTGAGAACCCACTTTTGAGCTTTATGCACTTTTGAAGTGTTTGGAGTAATCTCTCCACCCACTGTCACCTCCTTGGAACAACCTCTCTCACCATTGACAGATTACTTCTGTCATCTCAACCTCATCTGCCATCTGTTCCATCAGCATCGGTGCCCTTGAAAAAAATCTCACCATGGTCCTCAGAATCTCAGAACGATTAGCCTCAACACCAGCATCACCGGGCACACCAGCAGCACCAACAACAACACCAACCTTCTCTGCAATCAACTGATGCTGTACTGGACACAGGGCATCATCACCCATACACATTGCTGCCTGGGACGCCAGCGATTGACTCACCATGTCCAGATTAGCTTCACTTAACACTGAACACCCTGGCTGCCACATGATGCACCATGTTGGCACCACCCCACACCAGCGCCATAAAGCATCCCTACAATGTCCAAGCCATTCCTTTCACACTCCGCACCATTGGGGGGGGGGGGGGGACATTATGTCTCACCATTCACTGCAACTCACTAAGACACTTTCAAAGGTGCACACAAATCTGTCTAAGAATGCAAAGTGTTGAAAATAAAGATTTCAATGTTTGACAGCACATTACCAGAAACTTCACATGAACATTGGCTAAACCACCCAAGTGCCTACCCTTGTGTGTTGTTAGTTGGTATACTTGCAGTAGGATGAGGGTAAGTGTGAGGGGTGGCCAGTGAGATGGGGAAGTGATAATGTAGATAGAGAGGGATGGGTGGAGGGGCAAGGTAAGTTGGTGTGAATAAAGATGTGCAGAAGTAGGGTAGGGAAGGCAGAGTGATGGGGATGTGATGAGTGGCACAGCAGGATGAGGTTGAGTGTGGCTTGGCGGTAACATTTTGTGATCTACTGAGATCATTGAAAGGTTTGCGCCACTGCAGCCTGGTCCTCCTGATGACATCCCTGCTTGTGCCCTCTTGTGCAATGTGCAACCAGGCTGCGTTGGTCTCCTGGGGAGGTCTCTTCTGCCCATTGGAAGGGAAGAGAACTTCCCTGCGTGCTGTGACTCCCTCCATAAGCAGATTGAGGGAGTAATGGGAGAGCCTGGGTGCAGCCGTGCACCTTTGTGCAGTCATTACCAGTGTTTGCAGCACTTCAATGCTGTAGAACACTGATAGGAGAACTGTCAAAATCAATTTGGACATGGCCCCTTTAAGGAAACCGGCTGAAGACACGTCATCAATTGACTTCATCAGACCCGCTTCCTATTAATTGGCCGGGAACCTCGCAGGGCCGGCTTAACAAGGCCCATCATCAGAATATCTTGTTGGAGGCTGGGATCGAGACAGATGCGAGGTCCCCACACGCCACCGACATCGCCCGCCCCGGACCCGCCAAGGTTGGAAAAATCCAGCCCAAAGTGTGGAACATCCCTGGTAAGAGTCTAGTTTGTAGGAGCTGCGTAGTACCATAATGTAAGTATAACACACTGAGAAGTGTAATAAGAAAGAAAGACTTGCATTCATATAGTGTTTTTCAAGATCTCAGGACGTCCCAAAGCGCTTTACAGCCAATGAAGTACTTTTGAAGTGCGCACTGCAAGCTCCCACAAACAGCAATATGTTAATGACCAGATAATCTGTTTTAGTGATGTTGATTGAGGGATAAACATTGGCCAGGACACCGTGGATAACTCCCCTGCTCTTCTTCAAAATAGTGCCTTGGGTATCTTTTACGTCCACCTGAGAGAGCAGAACAGGGCCTCGGTTTTACGTTCACCCGAAAGACGGCACCTCCGACAGTGCAGCACTCTCTCAGCACTGCACTGGAGTGTCAGCCTAGATCTATTGTGCTGAAGTCTCTGGAGTGGGACTATGAACCCACAACCTTCTGACTAAGGGGGGCACGGTGGCATAGACTATCCCAGTTAATATTGGGGAAGTTGAAATCCCCCACTATTATTACCCTATTATTTGCACATTTTTCTGAGATTTGCCTACATATCTGTTCCTCTAGCTCCCCCTGACTGTTTGGGGTCCTATAGTACACTCCCAGCAAAGTGCTTGCCCCCTTTTTGTTTTTAAGTTCTACCCATATGGCCTCATTAGATGAACCGTTAATATATCATCCCTCCTCACAGCAGTAATTGACTCCTTAATTAATATTGCGACACCCCCTCCTCTTTTACCACCCCGTCTCGCCTGAAGATTCTATACCCCAGAATATTGAGCTGCCAGTCTTGCCCCTCTCTCAACCATGTCTCCGTAATAGCAACAATAACATACTCCCATGTGTTCATCAACACCTTCAGCTCATCCACCTTATTCGCAAGACTCCTTGCATTAAAATAAATGCCATCCAGCCTTGCCCTACTCCCTTGTGCCGTTACATATTTGCTCTGCCTTTCAAGCTGACTTGTTTTTTCCTCTATATTTGGCTGTACATCACCCCCGGGGAGCACGGTGGCACAGTGGTTAGCACTGTTGCCTCACAGCGCCAGGGACCCGGGTTCGAATCCGGCCTCGGGTGACTGTCTGTCTGGAGTTTGCACATTCTCCCCGTGTTTGCGTGGGTTTTCTTCGGGTGCTCCGGTTTCCTCCCACAGTCCAAAGATGTGCGGGTTAGGTTGATTTGGCTATGATAAATTGACCCTTAGTGTTAGGGGATTAAATACGTGGGGTTACGGGGATAGGGTGGGATATGTGTCGGTGCAGGCTTGATGGGCCGAAATGGCCTCTATCTGCACTGTTGTGATTCTGTGAATTCTGTGAATTCTGAGTGCTACCAACTGAGCCACAGCTTCATAATGTGTGGGAGCTCTGCTGATGGCTCAATAGAAAAACGCTTTGTCCAGTGTGGTACTGAGCCATGCAAGAAGATCTTTGGAATTCTCTACCCCAGAATGCTGCGGATGCTCCGTTGTTGATATTCAAGACAGAGAGCAATAGATCTTTTGGATATTAAGGGATTCAAGGGATTTGAGGATGATGCGGGAAAGTGTTGAGGTAGAAAATCAGCCGTGATCAGTGAATGGCGGAGCAGGCTCGAGCGGCTGAATGGCCCACTCCTGCTCCGAATTCTAATATTCTAGATTGACTCCTCAGTCTGTGCTAAATTAGCTGATCTCAGCCAAGGTGGTAGCAGGGACTCGGTGCCCCATGGACTAAGAAGAGGAAAAGCCAGGCAGGGCTCCTGCTCTTGATATATGCTATCTGCTGGGAAATGCTCAGGTGAGGACAATGTTGGGCACTGATACGATGCGTCTCATGGTTCAATAGTCTGCCAAGAGTCACACTCTAGGCTCGCACAGCAAGAATGTCACTTGGACAAGGTATCGGAGGGAAGCTTGCCCCTGTGCAACTGTACCCGAGTATGAGTATGAAAGAGAGTGAGGATGCTTTTTTAAAAGCGAAGCATATCATGTGGATGCCTACTTGGCAAAATGACAAATGACCCAGACATTAAGAATCTAATTACTACTGCCATATCCCAGTGCTGTAGGCCTTTTATGAAATACATGCTTCACATGCTGTGTTCATACTGATGCTTTCTGTTACCCACCTCTTGCCTCACTGTCCTTAGCAGCTGAGTCTGTTCCTGACTCATCATCTCGATCTCCCTGTGTCCTCACCACATTAAACACACTGAGGCTCTACACAGGCAAGGAGATTTTTTTCCTTTGGCAGTCCGAGCTAGATCAGAGGCTGTCATTATGTTAATGAGGCTGCCTGCCTCGGATTTTAGCAGCCATGTGGATTTAACAGCTGCGGGCTGGTTTTCCCAGGGTTTGGGAAACCCGGCAGCTGAAGGGTGGCCAGAACTGCCGGATCCAGCAGGTAATTGCTTTCTCAGCACTGTTTGTGGGCCAGGAGGAGCAGGAGCGCTTCCCCCTAGCCCCCCACAAGCTAACCTGCTTCCCTTCCTGCAATCAGCCTCCATTCCTTCAAACCCTCAACCCACGATCTCCCCCCCTTCTGACCCGCAATTCCTCTCCGACTCACAATCTCCCCAATCCGTGATCTCCCCAATCTCTCCCGAAACACGATCTCCCCTCCGCAATGACTTCAACCACCCCCCCACCTCCCCCACGATCAACTCAACTTGCGATCTCACCCCCCTGCCCGTGAAGCTTCAACCCCCACTCCCCGATATCTCCCCCCCTCCCTCCTCTCCACTCCCTGACTGCTGCCTTCCAGCACACTCCTTCCCGCCCGACTGCTAGTCAGCCTCTCAATCTGGCTGGCAGCCAGCCGCAAAACAGAGAAAACATTTCAAATGAGCTCTGTAATGATATGCAGTAACATGTCATTCTAGAATGGTACACTAGGTGTAGCTGTATATTTTAGTAGTGGGCTACATCTATATGGGTTGTCTGTTTAACACGAGGCACTGGTCAAGAGAGTCAACATGGCTACTGTATACAAGTCAACATGGCTGAATAAATGACTAGCACAAGCTAGCTGTTCATAATAAAAACGTCTATTTATTTATGAACATAACATGGTACCAGGAGTGGTAATATCTGCTGAATATTGCGAAATGCGACATGGAGAATTTGAAGCCACTGGAGGGTTTTAAACTCATGGGGAATGTCGACTGCAATTGGCGGACGTTCAAACAACAATTCGAACTCTACATTGCCGCCATCGGGTTCGGTACGAAGCCAGACGCAAGGAAAATAGCGTTGCTGCTCACGGTTGCAGGCCCACAGGTGATAGAGGTATTTAATACATTTGTATTTGATCAAGAGGAGGACAGAGAAAAAATGGACGACGTGTTAAAGAAGTTTGATACACATTGTTCTCCCAAAAAGAACGAGACCTATGAGAGGTACGTGTTCCGTTCACGGACACAGCAGCAAAATGAGACTTTTGATAGCTTTGTGACCGATCTGAAACTGAAAGCACAGACATGTAATTTCTCTGAACTGAAATCATCCATGATTCGTGACCAGATTGTGTTTGGTATTCATGATAAAAAGGTCAGGGAACATCTGTTGAGAGAAACCGAACTAACATTGGAGGATGCTGTGAAAATATGCCATGCCAGTGAGCTAGCTCAGCAGCACGCAAAGACTTTCAGTGAAATTAATAATGGTGCGGCTGTAGTGAGTGACAGTGCAGCTGTCGGTGCTGTGTCCTGCAAGGGGAAGAAACGTGGGCAGAACAGGAATGCAAAGCAATCGGAGGATGGAACTTTCAATTGTAAATGCTGTGGTTACCAGCACCAGTCAAGACAATGCCCAGCGTTTGGGAAAATGTGCACAAAATGTAATGGAAAGAATCACTTTGCCAAACAATGCTTTTCAAAAGTAAAAACAAAGAAAGAACATAAAGTTAATGCAGTAAAAGAGGACACTGATTTAAGTGAGACATTTTTTGTAGGAATGGTGTCATGTGACAATATAGAAAAGGATACAGAAAATGTGCAGCCCTCAGGAATGGACAATGCTGAACATAAAGTTAATGCAGTAAAAGAGGACAAATGGATGATGCCACTGCAGGTAAATGGAGCATTAGTTACATTGAAACTAGACACTGGGGCAAAAGCAAACTTAATCAGTATGAGTGACATTAAAAATATGAAAGAAAAGCCCAAAATACAGAAAAAGTCAGTACTACTAAAGAACTATAATGGACAGAAAATAGATAGCTTAGGTGTATGCAGACTTAAAGTGACAGTCAAAGACAAAGTGCATCATCTCATGTTTTCTGTTGTGGCTGAAGCACTTGATTCACGACTAGGTGACAAAGCTTGTGAGGACTTAGAACTGGTCAAGAGAGTCTACCGTATAAACTGTGCCATAAGCAGACCAGATGACTCAATGGATTCTGTAGTGAGTAATTTCCAGGATGTGTTCAAAGGATTTGGAGTTCTACCATTCACTTACAAGATCCAGCTAAAGGAGGATGCTCAGCCAGTGGTACATGCTCCACGGAGAGTTCCAGCACCCCTGCGTGACCGGCTCAAGAATGAACTGGACAGAATGACCACACTGGGAGTCATCAGGAAAGTCAAAGAGCCAACAGACTGGGTTAACTCCATGCTATGTGTAAAGAAAAAGAACAATAAGAACATAAGAACATAAGAAATAGGAGCAGGAGTAGGCCAATCGGCCCCTCGAGCCTGCTCCGCCATTCAATAAGATCATGGCTGATCTGATCCTAACCGCCAATCCACTATCACAGAACCATCTCCTGAATCTAACAGAATTAGACACACGAAATCGGAGCAGGATCAGGCTACACGGCCCCTGGGCCCGCTCCGCTACCCACAGGGCCATGACCGATCCGAACCTAGACTCATGTCCAAATTCCTGCCCGCTCCCCGTAACCCTTAATTCCCTTTACTTCTAGGAAACTGTCTATTTCTGTTTTAAATTTATGTAATGATGTAGCTTCTACAGCTTTTTGGGGCAGCATATTCCATGGACCTACCACCCTCTGAGTGAAGTAGTTCCTCCTCATCTCAGTTTTGAAAGAGCAGCCCCTTATTCTAAGACTATGCCCCCTAGTTCTAGTTTCACCCATTATCGGGAACATCTTCCCCGCATCTACCCGATCCAACCCCTTCACAATCTTATATGTTTCAATAAGATCGCCTCTCATTCTTCTGAACTCCAATGAGTAGAGTCCCAATCTACTCAACCTCTCCTCATATGTCCATCCCCTCATCCCTGGGATTAACAATGATCTAAGAGTATGCATGGATCCAAAGGACTTAAATGCAAACATAAAACGTGAACACCACCAGATTCCCAAGCGAGAAGAAATCACCAGTGAAATGTCAGGTGCCAGATACTTCACAAAGCTCGATGCCTCACAAGGATTTTGACAACTAAAACTGGATGAAGAGAGCACCAAATACTGTACCTTCAACACACCATTTGGCAGGTACTGTTTCCTCAGAATGCCTTTCGGGATAATATCTGCATCTGAAATCTTCCATAGAACGATGGAACACATAATTGAATGTCTGGAAGGAGTTCGGGTCCATGTTGATGACATCATCATCTGGGGCTCCACACTGAAAGAACACAATGAGAGACTGACTAAAGTGCTACAGAGCATACGCCGGAATGGACTGAAGCTCAACAAAGCCAAGTGTCAGTTTGGCATCCAGGAAGTCACTTTCCTAGGAGATTATCTGGTAAAAGAATAGAGCCAGATATGGAAAAATAAACGCCATACTCAACATGCCCCGACCCACTGACAAAAAAGGAGTGCTATGCATCATGGGGATGATAAACCTCATTGGAAAGTTCATTCCTAACTTGTCAGCCAAGACAGCCTGTCTGCGAGACCTGCTACATAAAACAAATGAGTTTGCATGGACAGAAAGACATGAACAAGAGTGGATGAACCTCAAAACAGTGCTGACAACCACACCTGTACTCACCTTCTTTGACCCAACAAAGAGAATCAAAGTGTCAACGGATGCATCAAAAAATGGCCTAGGCGCAGTCTTGCTACAAGCAGAGGGTGAAGATCGGAAGCCTGTTGCCTATGTCTCCAGGTCTATGACTGATTCTGAGTGTCGATACACCCAAATTGAAAAGGAATGTCTAGGCTTGGTAGTTGGACTAGAAAAGTTCCATGGCTACATATATGGACTTCCCACCTTCACAGTTGAGACAGACCACTGCTCACTGGTTGCCATCGTAAAAAAAAACCTGAATGAGATGTCTCCAAGGATTCAACGACTCATGATGAAGCTGCAAAGATATGACTTTGAACTGATCTACACACCAGGCAAACACATAGTGTTAGCAGATGCACTATCCCGAGCACCCACAATGAGTCATGTGAGCTCTACTGAGGAAGACGTGGATGTTCATGTGAGTATGGTCACTGCTGCGCTGCCCGTGTCAGACACAAAATCAAAGCAAATAGCAGAAGAAACAGTAAAAGATACAGTGTTACAAACAGTAATAGAGAACATTCATCATGGTTGGCCAAAAGGTTCCTGTCCAAAGTACTATCACATCAGGTCAGAGTTGAGTGTCGCAAGTGGACTATTACTAAGACAGAACAGAATAGTCATTCCACAGGCTCTACGTCAAGACATGCTCAAAAGGATTCATGAGGGACACCTCGGAATTGAAAAATGCAAAAGGAGAGCAAGAGACACTGTTTATTGGCCTGGCATAAATAAGGACATTGAGAACATGATACGCAAATGTGAGACATGTCAGAAACACCGAAACAAACAAGCAAAGGAATCAGTGATAGTAGCTGACTTACCAACAGCACCATGGCAAAAGGTTGGTATGGACCTTTTTCATTTGAATGGTAAAGACTATCTATTAGTGATTGACTACTATTCTAACTATCCTGAGATGGCGCTGCTCTCAAGCACATCAGCAAGCAGTGTCATAATGCATGTTAAATCCATCTTCACCAGACATGGGATTCCCAGGATTGCCGTTAGCGACAATGGTCCGTGCTTCAACTATAAGAAGTGGCAACAGTTTGCAGCACATTATGACTTTCAGCACATCACATCCAGTCCTCTGTATGCTCAGTCGAATGGTAAGGCAGAGAAAGGTGTTCAAGTTCTCAAACAGCTACTGAAGAAAGCAACAGAAAGCAAGTCTGATCCTTATCTCGCCCTGCTGAGCTACCGAGCCTCCCCTTTAGACTGTGGTTCTTCACCTGCTGAACTCCTAACGGGTCGCAAGTTGCGCACCACGCCACCCTGCTGTGCAAAAGAAAAGCAGAGTAAGGAACTGAGACAGAGACTTCAACTGTTAAAGCTGAAACAGAAATCACACTATGACAAGTCATCCAAAACTATGAAACCATTGACAAGGGATGATGTTGTCAGGATTGAGGATCCAAATGCATGGAACAGGAAAGCTACAGTTCTTGAGGAAGTAGGACCAAGGTCATACACTGTTAGAACTGAGGAAGGACAGATTCTCAGGAGGAACCGCCGTTCCCTCCTGAAAACACAAGAAACTATCCAAGAGCAAATCGATGACAATGCCGCAACTGAATCTTGTCACTCACCACCAGAACAATCTAACACAAACACACATACAGGCTCTCATGCAAACACATCAGACTTACCTGTGCTGAGAAGATCCACACGTGAAGTAAAAAAGCCTGATAGACTTAATCTTTGAGTACAAAGAAAATTATAATAAAAGAATGAAAAGCTTAGAGTTCATAAAGTAAAGCTTTGAAGATGTGTTGACTGTTGTGAAGATGTTAAAAAAAAACAAGTTCATTCGAAGGTTTATAGAGCACTAACTGTTACTGATATCATCTTTATCGTTTTTCTTGAAAGTTCATTGATATTGATTTTGTTTAACCTCAAAGTCCAAAGATGTGCAGGTTAGGTTGATTGGCTATGATAAATTGATCCTTAGTGTTAGGGGGATTAAATACGTGGGGTTACGGGGATAGGGTGGGATATGTGTTGGTGTAGGGGTTATGGGGATCGGGTGGGATATGTGTCGGTGCAGGCTCGATGGGCCGAAATGGCCTCTATCTGCACTGTGGGGTTTCTGTGATTCTTCTGTGATTCTGTGAAGGGGGATGTAATGATATGCAGTAACATGTCATTCTAGAATGGTACACTAGGTGTAGCTGTATGTTTCAGTAGTGGGCTACATCTATATGGGTTGTCTGTTTAACACGAGGCACTGGTCGAGAGAGTCAACATGGCTACTGTATATAAGTCAACATGGCTGAATAAATGACTAGCACAAGCTAGCTGTTCATAATAAAAACGTCTATTTATTTATGAACATAACAAGCTCCTGCTTTTAAATTCAGCGGGGCCTTGGCGTTACCCGCATTTCCCGGGATTCCCAGCCGCTATAACCACCCCCTCGCCTCCCCGTAAATATAACAGCACATACAGTGGAGCTTCTCAGTGTTTTGCCAGGTTACGCACCATGCTGAGCCTGGGAAGTCGCCTTCTCTCCCAGTGATGAAATGGTCATATGGTGCAATTCATATAAAGCACAAGGGTAAAAGAATCTATCATCAGCGGCTGAGCAGTTGACAAGTGTGAGCTGATTAAAGAGTGTCAGCATAGATTTATGATGGGTAGATTACCAGCAAAAATGAGAGTGCACGGAACTGGAGGTAACCTTGTGACATGGGTTGGTGATTGGTTGGCAGATAGGAGACAGAGGGTAGGGATAAAGCACAGAGAACGTTCTCTGTTTGGCAGGAAGTGTTCCCCGGGGATCTGAACCGGGGCCTCAGCTTTTCACCATGTATATAAATGACTTGGATGAAGGAGAAGAGAATTGTTATATCCAAGTCTGCAGATGACACTAATTAAGGAGTAAGTAAGCTCCAATTGAATCCCCAGCATCCACAACCGTTGGAGTGAGAGAATTCCAAACTTCCACTACCCTTTTTGTGAAAAAGTGCTTCCTGATTTCACTCCCGAATGGCCTAGCTCTAATGTTAAAATTATGGCCCTCTTCTTAGATAGTAAATTATGTAGATAGAAGTAGAAAGTTACAAAGGAACAGCGGCAGATTAAGTGAGTGGCCAGAATGATGCCAGATGGAGTTCAATGTGGGGAAGTGTGAGGTCATCCACTCTGGATCCGAGAAAGACAAATCGGAATATTTTCTTAATGGTGAGAGGCTAGGAAAGAAAGACTTGCATTTATATAGCGCCTTTCATGACCACCGGACGTCTCAAAGCGCTTTACAGCCAATGAAGTACTTTTGAAGTGTAGTCGCTGTTGTAATGTAGGAAACGCGGCAGCCAATTTGCGCACAGCAAGCTCCCATAAACAGCAATGTGATAACGACCAGATAATCTGTTTTTGTGATGTTGATTGAGGGATAAATATTGGCCAGGACACCGGGGATAACTCCCCTGCTCTTCTTCAAAATAGTGCCCTGGGATCTTTTACATCCACCTGAGAGGGCAGACGGGGGCCTCGGGTTTAACGTCTCATCTGAAAGACGGCACCTCCTGTGGAGCTGTGGAGGAGCAAAGGGATTTAGATGTCCATGTACAGAAACCACTAAAAGCTGGTGCATAGGTTAAAAAAAAGTAATCAAAAAGGCTAATGGAATGCTGGACTTTATTTCAAGGGGGTTGGAATACAAAACTGAGGAAGTCAGGCTTCAGTTGTGCAGAGCTTTGGCCAGATCCCATCTAGAATACAGTCAGTTTTGGACACTGAACTTCAGGAAAGATATATTGAACTTGGAAGGGGGCACATCAGAATGATACCAAGACTTAAAGGGCTGAAAATCCGATTGTGTTGTGCCCATTTTTATGGGTTATATGCGCTATGGGTGCCGTTTTGGGTCGAAAATGGCACGTGCGGCAGATGTATGTAGAGTAGGCAGATCATGACGTCAATCAGCGTGCAATGCTGATTTGACGCCAGTGCTGCCATTTTCATCCTAAATGCTGGAAGTAACGCCCTGTGTTAACCTCACACAGCTGAACATGCGTTCAGCAGCTGCAAGGACTCCCTACCAGCGATATTTAAAGGGATCATCAACCACTCTCAGGTCAGTTGCTGATCAATTTCCACTGGCTCTGTGGAAGTTTGCAGCTTTCTCGAGTTGTTTAAAGTTGGTCAGGTGACCGGGAGTGGTGCTGCAAGTGGAGGAGGCCTTGGTTCTGACTTCAAGGGTTCTGGTCAGGCCACTTGCTTCCAGTCAAGGGTGCTCTAGCTGTCATCCCCCTCGGCCTGCAGCATGACAGGGAGAGGGAGCAAGGGCAGCGAAGAAGAGGACAAGCTGCTAGTGGAGGGAGGAGGAGGGGTAAAAGGATTCTTAGCAGGAGGCCTTACCCACCTAGGGTCTTCCGAGAGAAATTCTCTTACCTCAACCTGAGCCAGGAGGCATCTGCGCTTTACGAAGGAGGTGCTCACAGAACTCTGCCACCTCTTGCAACCAGACCTGCAGCCTCACACCAGGGCAAGGACAGCGCTGCCAGTGGCTGTGAAGGTGACCATGGTCCTGAATTTCTTCACATCGGGATCTTTCTGGGCTGGAGCAGGTAAAATCTGTAACATCCCCCAGTTCACCGTCCACTGTTGCATAAGAGAGGTGACAGATGCTCTTTATGCCAGGAGAGGGGACTTCATTGTCTTCTCTCTGACCAGAGAGAAGCAGGCCGAGCGTGCATGTGGCTTTGCCAGGATAGCAGGCTTCTGCATGGTGCAGGGTGCCATCGACTGCATGCACGTGGCTTTGTTGGCACCATATCTAAATGGCAAAGGTTACCACTCGCTGAATGTGCAGTTGGTGTACGACCATGCTCAGCACATCCTGATGGTGAATGCCTGGTATCCTGGCAGCTGTCGTGATGCTTTTATTCTGCGCCAGTCCGCAGTTCCCTCAGTCTTTGAGCCACCAAGACAAACCAGAGGCTGGCTACTGGGCGACAAGGGCTATCCACTGATCAGCTAGCTCATGACTCCGCTCTGCAACCACACGTGGGCAGCACGTGTACAATGAGAGCCATGCTACCATACGAAACATCATAGAGCAGACCATTGGTGTGCTTAAACAATGCTTCCATGCCTGGACCGCTATGGAGGGGCCCTGCAGTACTCACCAGAATGCGTCTCAAGATTCGTCGTGGTCTGCTGCATGCTCCACAACCTTGCCCTGTGAGGGCCCAGCCCTTGCCACCAGGCAAACAGCGACCAGCGGAGGAAAAGGAGGAAGCAGAAGAGGAGGAAGCAGAAGGGAGAAGGCAACCCAGACAGCCCCTTTCTGCCCGGGCTATCCGTGATTGACTCATCTAATTGCAGTACGAGTGAACGCAACCCAATACCCCGATTAACAATAGTCCCACACCTTACCTTCCCTGTGTCACTGACATCACAGCGTCCTCTTGGTCACAATGCTGAAATAAAAGCAACCACAAAAGAAACATTCCAATCCAACTTTATCCATCAATCCATCCAATATAACCTAACAAAGTCAACTAATCAACCTTGTGCATTGCCTTAGTGCCCATCTTCAGAGCCTTTGCCTGTCCTAGTGCTCCTATCTTCGTGCTACCCCAGTGACTGCAGCATGGCTGGTGGAAGGCTGCTGACTTTCAGTGGGGGAGACTGCAGATGGCCTTGCAGGACGACCTCAAGCAGCTCTGGACCTAGCAGGCCTTGCTACGGACTGCACCACCTCGGCATGGGCGGCAGCAGTCTGGGCTGGCTGACAGGAAACAGCAAGGGCAGTGGCGGCGTGGCAGTAGTGGGACGAATGCTGTCATCCTGAGAGAGGACAGCAGGTTAGTCCTCCACGGAGCCACTTCCATTCCCCCGGGGCAGCGTCTCAGCATTCCTAACCATCTGTTGGAGAACAGATTGCTGGACTGCTGTGACACACTAGTAAACCCAGCCATGATGGCAGCAGTCTGTGCTTGCGTGGCAGCAAGCTGAGCTTGCATGACTTCAGTCTGAGCTTCCACTGCAGCACTCAGACGTAGAGTGGCTTGTGCTTGCGCTGCAGTGGAAGCTGAGGCATCGGCCATCGGATGCTGCATGATGGTTGGGCCCACAAGTGCGCTAATGTTCTCGCTCAGGCCAACATCCCCAGCATCGAAGCTTTGACCACGCTCGATCAGCTCCAATGGATGGATCACATCGTCCGCATGCCCGATACGAGACTCCCAAAACAAGCGCTCTACTCGGAGCTCCGGCACGGCAAGAGAGCCCCAGGTGGGCAGAGGAAATGCTTCAAGGACACCCTCAAAGCCTCCTTGAAAAAATGCAACATCCCCACCGACACCTGGGAATCCCTGGCCCAAGACCACACAAAGTGGAGGAGAAGCATCCGGGAAGGCGCCAAACACCTCGAGTCTCTTTGCCGGGAGCAAGTGGAAGCCAAATGCAAGGAGCGCACGTCAACCCAAGCACCCCACCCACCCGCCCCTTCAACCACCATCTGCCCCACCTGTGACAGAGACTGTAGGTCCTGCATTGGACTCATCAGTCACCTGAGAACTCATTTTTAATGTGGAAGCAAGTCATCCTCGGCTCCGAGGGGCTGCCTAAGAAGAAGAATGGATCCGCCCTCCCCTTCCATGCTGGAAAGTATGGGCTCCAAGCTCTGTGCAAACCCTATGCAAGGTTGATGCCGGACTCCTCCATGCTCCTTGACATTGCACTTGTGTGAGTTTATTAAACTTCTTCCTGCACTGAATCCAGGTCCTCGGGGCAACACTGCTGGCATTCACCATATTGGCTATCTGCTCCCATTGAACTTTTGTCTGTTGCCTGGAAGGCCTCCTGGCCCCCTGTGGAAAGAGGACCTCTCTCCTTGAATTGACCTCCTGCACCAAGGCCTCCAGTGCTGCACCGGAGAACCTTGGTGCATGTTCTCTCCCCTGTTGTGCCATCATTAATACATTTTTCTCACCCTCTTCCCCAGCCACTTCAATGATGATCTGCAGGCAGAATGCACCTCCCCTTCAAGAGGTGCAGATTGCCTTTAAGTAGTGCAGGCTAGCTTTAAGTGGTGCTAGCCTCGCACAAACTTGGGCCCCCTGCTGAGCGTTCAGCCACTCAGCAGTGCATTCAGCTTGCTGCAATTTTGCTAATCAACAAGCAGCACAAAGTTTGCATGCTGTCTGCAATCCTCCGAACGGGCGAGGGTTGCTAGTGCATCGCGATCCCCACGCCTGTTTTCGGGGACTAACGAATTTCTAGGCCAAAGGGTTCAATTATGAGGCCAGGTTGCATAAACTTGGATTGTATTGCCTTGAGTTTAGAAGGTTGAGGGGTGATCTAATCAAGATGTTTAAAATGATAAAGGGATTCGATAGGATAGATATAGAGAAATTATTCCCTCTGGTGGGGGAATCCACAACAAGAGGGCATAATCTTAAAATTAGAGCTGGGCCATTTCGGAGTGAAATCAGGAAGCACTTCTTCCACACAAAGGGTAGTGGAACTTTGAAATTCTCTCACCCCAACAGTTGTATCAAGGCATATGGAGCAAAGGCGAGTAAATGCAGTTGAAGTACAGATCAGCCATGATCTAATTGAATGGTGGAACAGGCTCGAGGGGCTGGATGTTCCTATATTCCTATGACTCTAAGGATGGATATTATGGTTTCGGACACCAGATAATCCAGCTCACAACAACAAGATAATTTAATAATTTCAAAGTTACAGACAGAGTATAGTTACCCAATCCGGTAAATAGAATGACAGTGGCTTCGCAGCTCCCTTCTTCCTGAATCTGTTCTAACAGACAACAGCTATGTTACTTATATTTATACCCAATTCCAATTTCCAATTTCCAATTTCCAATTAAAATGCTTTATTGGCATGAAAGTTTACAGAGAACCATATTGCCAAAGCTTACATAGCAAAAAGGTACAGTTTTCCAACATTCTGTAGGTGTCAATCGATTTGACATTTGTTGGGTACATACAATATTACTTTTAAACAATATTAATTTTAAACAGTCTTTGTACTTCATTTGGTACGTTCAATATTAATTTTAAACAGTCTTAATTTTAAACAGTCCTCAGGTTGTGACATGTTGTTACATATTTGGCCCCAAGGTATGGTCTGTCTCCTTCTCCTAGGACTAATCTCAATTTTGACAGATCATCCAATTCCTTGAAATCTGGGGTTGTTTGGCTTAGCTTGTTGAATAATATGTTTCTTGATGTGTTGAATTTTTCGCATTTTAGGAGGAATGTACTGACTACATTATGACCTATCCTGGCTCCAACCATAATCACAAGGGCATCACTGAATTGTTTTGACAATGAATTGTTTTGACTACGACCACAAGGCTACTTTGTTATTACTGTTTAATCTGATTTACTTCTTTATACAAAGATTATCTGTTTACAGATCCCATTTCTACATAATTACATCATATATGAGTAATGATGTTAGGTTGTTATAAGATATACACACAGACATTACTCATTTTAAAAATGGATGGCAGTACAACAGCATAGTGGGAAATCTAATAGAATCTCATCGGACTATACAAGCATATGGTCCAAACTGTAACACAAGCATATGGATGAAATGCAAAGTCTTTCAGCAATCTACCTGTGGTTCAAAGCATCTGTCAATAATCTATTATTGCTGACACTACTTACTGTAGTTTTTTATATGAAAGAAAGAAAGATTTGCATTTATATAGTGTTTTTCACAACCTCAGGATGTCCCAAAGCACTTTACAGCCAATGAAGTACTTTTTGAAGTGTAGTCACTGTTATAATGTAGGAAACGGATTTTCTAGAAAGGCATTGTATTCATTTTATGCGCTCCCTGTCCCCTTTTCTCCCCTCATTAAACTGACTTTATGTCACAAGATCTTATTTCAAGTGTGTAAAACCTTGTAATCTGAGCACAACAGACGGCAAAACCGTCATTCATTAATAATGTGTGGCTGGTATAATATTCTATGGTCACTTTTCAGATAACCTGGTAAATTAGCCTATTTTATTTTAATGCAGTGAATTGTTGCTTCAGAAGCATTGATGTTCTCAACACTACAATTAACTGGACATCCTAGAACATCAAAAGTATGGAATTCCCGTCTCATTATCTCCCCTTCCCCCTTTAATCTGCAGGTTTGAAAACCTTGGTGTCATCTAATCACTATTTGTTCAGGTAGCTCATTTACACCTCCAGTCTTCCCAACCTCGGTGATGACCTATATTATGGTTCTTGGCCTTTACTTAGCCTTCTCAATCAAATAAAAAAAATACTGAATATCACAGCCCGAATGACAGTACAAACACTTAGACACATCCTCCTGTACTTTGACTGGAATTCTATTCTCGGAGATGTTGTTACAATATTCAAAAGGCTAAAACGAGATGGAATGGTGAAAGGAGATAAAGAGGCCTAACGTATTTATGCTTTCAGCATTGCAGCTGAAAATCAACGTTGGCAACCTGCACTTTCCCCAAATCTTGTGCATCTGGAGATAATGTCTGATGTAATCTATACTGTTTTCTCCAATCTCCTGTTCGGTACTACGCTCACTCACTCTCAGATTTTATAAAAATATATATATAAATCATATGCACAGATATACAGACGTGTCAACTCTGCCCTGCTAAATTGGTTATTGTGCGCCCATCTTGGGCCCATAAAACAGACATGATGATGTTAAATTTAGACCCCGCAAATGTTCACACTGTTAGAAACTAGGGGTGCCTAAAAATGTACATAGCCCAAGCAGCTGCAAGTTGCTATGTATTTTTGAAAGGGAAAAAAAAGCATAAAGCAACAGCTATTGAACATTGAAAGCAGCGCGAAACCATAATTCATGGGAATGTAAAGGTTCTGAGAGAAAAGTTCACAGTAGAAAAAGGGAGTAAATCATAGACCTTACTTGTGAAGGTCAGAATGGTGAGATAGCGACTGGTTAATGTGCGATAACTTTGACTGGGGCCTTGTACTTGCTGGGCTAAGGGGAAGAGAGTAAAGAGAGATAAGATGGATTCCAATGGAGGAACCTTCAAAATGTAAAAAACAAGGATGAAGTAATGAGACCTTCTGTTGGGAGGGCTTTCATCCAAACACCAAGACAAAGAACTTAAGCTGTCATTGGTTGATGAAGTTTTGGAGGAACCTCTATAGGTTAAATGGTCTTGTCAATAACTTGGCCTCAGGCCCACCCCTAAAAAGAGAATAAAAAGTGACACCCCAAGGGCTTGCACACAGACTGTGGTAGGGAGAGCCGAACAGCTGGTCGAACGCTCTTTTAAGAGAGATCCCATGCTCACCATCGAAGGCCCTAGAGAGAGAGAGAGAGAGAGAATTTGAAGGAGGAATTCAAACAGCTAAAAACGGAACACGAGTCCACCATCCACAAACTGAGAAAGACCATAGAGGAGCAAAGAAATGAGATCAAAAAACTCCGTACTCAACAAAACAAAACGAAGGAGACCGTAGAAAGGCTCAGCAGGCAACACAAACCTCTTAAGGTCCAAAAACCTGAGGACACAAAAACACACACAAGGACACAGAACCCGCCGGATGCCACCCCACACGAAGACACACCGAAAGCCACAAACCCCGCTCCAACCAGCCCTCAGTCGAGTCATGCCCAGACTACTGCTACCCAGTCCTCACACACAGGAACACAAAAACCGACAGATACCCCCCCAAACGATGACACACCGAAAGCCCCAAACCCCGCTCCTGCCACACAACATATCCCAGAAACCCAGCCAACAACCAGCCACCAGGCGAGTCCTACCCAGACTACTGTTACCCAGTCTGAAAAACCAGCCCCTCAGGCGGCCCTGCTGACCGACTCCAACGGAAAGTTTCTGGACCCCCAGAGGCTGTTCCCAGACCATCAAGTCCTGAAAAAATGGTGCAGCAACACAGACCAAGCAATGAAGATCCTGAACAAAGAATCCCTTGGAAGCCCCAAATGGATTGTGATCCACACAGGCACGAACGACCTACGCACCCTACAGGAAGGCACTGCTAGGGCGGTGAGCAGGATGGCGGAAAAGGCCAGCAGGGAATTCCCCGAGGCGCGGATCGTGATCTCCACACTACTGCCCAGAAAGGACACCCCAGCCTATATAATCCACAACACCAACAGGGAGATCGACACGAGATGTTCTGTCCTCCCCAACGTCTCCCTGGCCCATCATCCAAACATCAACACAAGGGACCTCTATGATGAAATACATCTACTCAAACAGCGGATGTGGGTCTTCGCAAGAAACCTCATAAACACTGCCAAAAGACGCAGCCTTCCCACCCCCTCTACCATTGGGAGCCCAAACAGGACCACCAATGTCCCCCACCCCCCTTTACAAAACCAACAACAGAACCGTGCTTTTATACCTGACCCAAGACCCCCCTCTAGACCACAGACTGTAGACCAAGAACTGAGAAAGATCATGACGATGCTGAACAGCCTGATAGAAAGCCGGAGAAATTATTAATATTGTTATTTATCATTATCATTATTGTTATCTTATCAGTATTATTACTATTATTAGATAGATATATGTGCATGCCTCATGAAATTTATACTAAATCATCATTTAGCATTATAGAAAATAGTGTTTCCACACTCATCCCACAAAATAGGTCCATTTTATTTCGTTTTATTGAACTATATAAATGCGTTCTTTCCACATAAGCTGCTGGAATATCCAGGGCCTCCGCTCCTCAACTTTTGGGATGAAGAGTACAGACCCTGAATTCCTAAAAGCTATAAAAGACATTGATATAATTGTGTTAACAGAAACATGGTGCCAAAAGGACGTGCCGACCCACTGTCCTCCAATGTACCATGAAATCATTGTGCCCTCAGTAAAGAACACTAAAACACGCAAGGGCAGAACCTCCGGGGGAATATTGGTGTGGTATAAGGGAGAACTGGACAAACACATCTCACCGGTAAAACAGGGAAAATCACACGTATGGCTAAAACGAGATAAAAATATAGGAATAGCAAAAAAAGATGTTTACTTATGTGTGATCTACATACCTCCAATAGAATCGCCATATTTCGAAGAGGAGTTATTTGATACTCTCCACATGGAAATCAGCCATTTCCAGGCCCAAGGAAAGGTGATAATATGTGGGGACCTAAATGCAAGGACCGGTTGTGAACCTGACTTCATAGACCCACAGGGAAACAACCATGTGTTTGGCCAGACCCCTTTAGATGTCACACCAGCCATCGCAAATCGGAACAACCTTGATCGTGAAATAAATAAAAGCGGTAGGGAGGTAGTGCAACTCTGCCGAGCCTTAGGCCTGTACATAGTTAACGGTAGGTTCAGAGGGGACTCCCTAGGGAGACTCACATACTCCTCAACTCTTGGGTCTAGTGTGGTGGACTATACAATCACTGACCTGGACCCCTGCGATATCAACTCATTCACTGTCAGGCAGCAATCCCCCCTCTCAGACCATAACCAAATAAATATGTACCTTAAACTTTCTGCCCAAACTACAGACACAAAAAAGGAACCCAGTAAGCTCCATAAAATAAACCAGACACACAGATGGGCCCCAGACAGTGGAGAAAAATTCATCACAGCACTAAAGTCACCTGATCTCACAAGTAAAATATCAAAATTTAAAGAAAACCCATACGAGATCACCAGAGATGGTGTAAACATGGCCATAGAGGATATAAATATGATCTTCCATGAGGCAGCTGTAAAAGCCGACCTTGTGAAACAGAAGAGGAAGCGTCACAAAAGACAAAATAAAAAAAAGAAATGGTTTGACCACGAATGCAAAAATGCCAGAAAAGACCTGAGAAAAATATCAAACCAAAAGCATCACCAACCAAACAATCCGGACCTACGTACTAGATACAATGAAACCCTCAAAAGATATAAACACACCATTAGGAACAAAACACAAAACTATACCCACAAAATGCTCGAAGAAATTGAAAACTCCACCAATCCAAAACAATTCTGGGAAATGTGGAATAACCTGAGTACAACACAATTGCAAGCATTACCAATCCAAGATGGAGACATCTGGAGAACACATTTTGAAAACCTCTACAAAGACATCCCAATAAACGAAACAAACCCAAGTCAACATCAGGTCACAGAAAAACTCCACACATTAGAAGCAACAATTAAAGACAACCAAAACCCTCTAGACTCCCCAATCACATGGAAAGAACTGGCCACAAAAACAAAATCTCTCCACCTAAAGAAAGCCTGTGGCCCAGACAACATCAAAAATGAAATGCTCAAGTTCAGCAATATGGAGATGCAGGGTGCGATACTCAAACTATTCAACATCATATTACGCTCAGGCTGTTTTCCCGATATCTGGTGCCAAGGACTAATCTCCCCCATATATAAAAGTGGAAACAAATCAGACCCAAATAACTACCGCGGCATCTGTGTCAACAGTTGTCTAGGGAAGTTATTCTGCAGTATTCTAAATAGTAGATTACTTGATTTTCTTAACAAACATAATATCCTCAGAAAAAACCAAATAGGCTTTCTTCCAAAACACCGCACAGCCGACCATATCTATACCCTTCACACCCTCATTGGAAAACATATACACCAAACAAAAAATGGGAAAATATTCGCCTGTTTCATCGACTTCAAGAAAGCCTTTGACTCTATATGGCACGAAGGGCTCTATTATAAACTTCTTCAGTGTGGAATAGGGGGCAAAGTCTATGACCTTATTAAATCAATGTATCTGAAAAACATATGCGGGGTCAAAATTGGAGACAAACGCACCGATTTCTTCACCCAGAGAAGAGGCATCCGGCAGGACTGCAATTTGAGCCCGACCCTGTTCAACATATACATAAATGAATTAGCAGACATGCTGGAGCAAAGCGAGTCACCAGGTCTCCGTCTCCTGGATGGAGAAGTGAAATCCCTGTTCTATGCGGACGACCTGGTTCTGCTGTCTCCCACAGAACAGGGATTACAGCAACAACTAGACCTACTCGACAAATACTGCCAAAATTGGGCTCTAACAGTAAATCTAAAGAAAACCAACATCATGATTTTTCAAAAAAGGCCCAGATGTCAGGAAAACAAATACCAGTTTACCCTCAGTGATACCACTATAGGACACACTATGAGCTACACCTACCTTGGTCTAACTATTACAGCATCAGGGAGCTTCAGCATAGCAGTGAATGCACTAAAAGAAAAAGCCCGAAGAGCCCTATATGCAATAAAAAGAAAATTCTACAACATCCAAATCCCAATCAAAATCTGGCTCAAAATATTTGACAGCATAATCCTGCCCATTGCAC
>NC_140989.1:34495226-34765226 GCF_052327205.1 Somniosus microcephalus
AATTAGGAAGATTTTTTTTTATCCAGAGGTAATTCTGCCATTAACCTAGTCCTACCTTCTTTGATCTCCCAAGCAGGTTTCGCATCTGCACTCGTGAGAGAGGAGTAACTAACCTCTCATGCTTGCAACATTATGATGTTTTTATATTGGTGCCAATCAACCTGAAAAGCTTTATACCATGACAAATGTAATCATTCAATTTAGGATTAGATTAGGAGTTTTATATAATAGGGCTAAATGGAAGCCAATTTGGAAAGGTGCTTGAACCACCCCTTCTACCTGGAACCAACAGTATTGTCAATTTATTTTAAAATTTGGATATTTACAATCTGATTTTACAGTTATAGCAATTGAAGCATTTTTGTCCAGACTATTGAATTGGTAACTTTATGGGTATGGTAATGCACTAGAAATCCAGAGCTTGTGAATTGAATTCCCACCATGGTAAACTGTGTTCAATATATTTGGTAATTTATGGGCCGGAACCAGCAAAATGACACTGAAAGCTGGTGGATTGTTAAAAACTTCAACTGTTGACTAATGTCTTAAGGGAAGGGACACGTCCTCCTTGTCTGGCCTACATGTGACTCCAGTCCCACGTTACGTGGCTGACTCGCAATACCCATGGCAACTAGAGATTGCCAGTAAATACTGCCTTTCCAGTGCTGTTCACAGCTCAAGAAAAAAGAAAATCTTCCATTCTTACAAAGTATCAAGTCAAAAGGCAAGATTAGTACTGGCTTGTAAACTTTGCTGATAAGGCAGAGGGGGAATGGGTGACCGTCAGACAGAAGAGGAGGACCAGGCAGGTAGTGCAGGAGTCTCCTGAGCCCATCTTGCTCACCAACCAGTATTCGGTGCTGAGTACTGGTGAGGGCATTGGTTCCTCTGGGGAGTGCAGCCAAGTCCACAGCACCATGGAAGGCTAAGCTGCACAGGCGGGTTGGGGGGGGGGGGGGGGGAGAAGAGAGAGCAATCATGATAGGGGATTCAATAGTTAGGGGAGCAGACAGGCGTTTCTGTGGCCGCAGACGTGACTCTAGGATGGTATGTTGCCTCCCTGGTTCCAGGGTCAAGGATGTCACTGAACGGCTGCAGGGCATTCTGAGGGGGGGGGGGGGGGGGGGGGGGAAGGTGAACAGACAGAGGTCGTGGTCCGTATCGGTACCAACAACATAGGTAGGAAGAGGGATGAGGTCCTGCAGGCAGAGTTTAGGGAGCTAGGAAAGAGGTTAAAAAGCAGGACCTCAAAAGGTAGTAATCTCCAGATTACTACCAGTGCCACGTGCTAGTGAGTTCAGAAATAGGAAGATAGAGCAGATGAATGCGTGGCTGGAGAGATGGTGTAGGAGGGAGGGCTTTAGATTCCTGAGGAATTGGAACCGTTTCTGGGGGAGGTGGGACCTCTACAAGCCAGACGGGTTGCACCTCAACGGGAATGGGACCAATATCCTCGCGGGAGGGTTTGCTAGTGCTGTTGGGGAGGGTTTAAACTAGCTTGGCAGGGGGATGGGAGCCTAAGTATAGAGTCAATAGGGAGGGAAGAAAAACTGGAATTGGAAAAAAACGTAGAAAGTAAATTGGAAGGACAGAGGAATCAAGGGCTAGATAGTAGTCAACAAGGAGGTGTGCTTGTACTAAATGGTATATACTTCAATGCAAGGAGTATAGCGAACAAGGCAGATGAGCTGAGGGCACAGGTAGATACTTGGGACTATGATATTATGGCCTAGAAATTCAGTGGGCTGTGCCACCTGTTAGCGCCCTAAGAGGGGACTTAGTGGGTTTTACGCCACTGGCCATGCCTCCCGCTAAATTTAGCGGGATGCTAATGGCAGCGCTAGCCATTAGCGCTAGCCATTAGCGCTGCGCCGCTACCGATGACGTCATCGGTGTGCGCAGCGCCCCGAACGCGAAATTTACTAGTGCCCCCTGCTTTAACACCGGTCGCAATTTGCAACCGGTTCAGGGGGGCCTACCTGCGGCGGTAGAGGCGCTGAGGTGCGGGGCGGCCATTTTTTTTGCTGGCCGCCTGCCAGCATCTCCCCGTGCCACCGTCCCCGGCCTCCTGAGCGCCCCCCCTCCCCTCCCCCCACGGAGTGCCGGCTGTGTCCCAAGAGCCCGGCACTTCTCCTCGGTGCCAGGCTCTTTTGCCGGCACTCGCGCTCTTCGAGCGCGCTGCAGCAGGCCCCTCCCCTTTAAGGGGAGGAAGGCCTGCAGTACCGCAGCGCGCCATGCGGCGCTGCAGCACGTTGCGCTGCGATTTTCAGTTGCAGCGCCCCAAGAGGGATGCGGGGCGCCTCGAGTAGCGCTGCGCTTCCATCTGGGGCGCTGAAAGTGAATTTGCGACAGGCGGCCGCGACTCCTTCCGGGGCAGTACTTCCGGCGCCCTGGCCAGACTGGGTGCCAGTGAATTTCTAGGCCTATAGCTATTACAGAGACATGGCTGAAAGAGGGGCAGGTATGGCAGCTCAACATTCCTGGTTACAGGATTTTCAGACATAGAAACATAGAAACTAGGAGCAGGAGTAGGCCATTCGGCCCTTCGAGCCTGCTCCGCCATTCAACGAGATCATGGCTGATCATCCAAACCCTAGCACCCGGTCCCTACACCGACAGCCATCCCACCCAAGCCCTATCCCCGTAACCCCACATATTTAATCCTCCCTAACACTAAGGGCCAATTTTTATCATGGCCAATCAACCTAACCCGCACATCTTTGGACGGGATAGAGAGGGAGGTAAAAAGGGAGGGGGGTCGCGGTATTGATGAAATAAACTATTACAGCTGTGAGGAGGGATGATATGTTCGAGGGATCATCAAACGAGGCCATATGGGTCGAATTGAAAAACAAAAAAGGGGCGATCACAGTGCTGGGAGTGTACTACAGACCCCCAAACAGTGAGAGGGAGATAGAAGAACAAATATGTAGACAAATTTCTAGAAGTGCAAAAACTATAGGGCAGTAATAGTAGGGGATTTCAACTACCCAAATATTAACTGGGATAAAATTAGTGTGAAGGGTATAGAAGGTGCAGAATTCCTAAAATGCATCGAGAACTTTTTTAGCCAGCATGTAGCAAGCCCAAGGGAGGGGGTGGTTCTGGACTTAGTTTTAGGGAATGAAGCTGAGCAGGTAGAAGGCGTATCAGTGGGGGAGCATTTTGGTGCTCGTGACCATAATTCTGTTAGATTTAAGGCAGTTATGGAAAAGGACAAGGATAGACCAGGAATAAAAATTCTAAATTAGGGAAAAGCAAATCTTGCTAAGCTCAGAGGGGATTTAGCCATGGTGGACTGGAAACAGCTACTTGAAAGTAAATCAGCGTCAGAGCAGTGGGAGGCATTCAAGGACGAGATCCGGAGGGTTCAGACCAAACATGTGCCCTTAAAGAAAAAAGGTGGGACTAACAAATGTAGAGCCCCCTGGATGTCTAGAGACATGCAGGGTAGGATAAAGAAAAAAAGGGAGGCGTATGACAGATACCGAGGGCTAAATACTCCAGAATCTTTAGAGGCATACAGAAAGTGCAGGGTTGTAATTAAAAATGATATTAGGAAAGCAGAGAGCATGAAAAATTCTTGGCAAGTAAAATCAAGGAAAACCCAAAGATGTTTCATAAATATATTAAGAGTAAGAGGATAACTAAAGAAAGGGTAGGATCTATTAGAGATCATGAGAGTAATCTGTGTGTGGAGGCGGAAGACATCGGTAGGGTTCTTAATGAATACTTTGTGTCTGTTTTCACAAGGGAGAGGGGCGAAGCAGACATTGCTATCGGGGGGAGGAGTGCGAAATATTAGATGAAATAAACATAGTGAGAGAGGAAGTATTAAGGGGTTTAGCAGCTTTAAAAGCGGATAAATCCCCAGGCACGGATAAAATGTATCCCAGGCTGTTAAGTGAAGCAAATGAGGAAATAGCAGAGGCCCTGACCATCATTTCTCAATCCTCTCTGGCTTCAGGTGTGGTGCCGGAGGACTGCTAATGTGGTACCCTTGTTTAAAAAGGGAGAAAAGGATAGACCGAGTAATTACAGGCCAGTCAGCCTAACCTCGGTGGTGGGAAAATTATTGGAAAGAATTCTGAAGGACAGGATAAATCTTGATTTAGAAAGACACGGATTAATCAAGGATAGTCAGCACGAATTTGTTAAGGGAAGGTTGTGTCTGACAAATTTGATTGAATTTTTTGATGAGGTAACAAGGAGGGTAGATGAGGATAGTGCATTTGATGTAGTGTATATGGACTTTAGCAAGGCTTTTGATAAGGTTCTACGTGGCAGACTGGTCACAAAGTTAAAAGCCCATGGGATCCAGGGCAAAGTGTCAAGTTGGATTCAAAACTGGCTCGGAGACAGGAAGCAGAGGGTAATGGTTGATGGGTGTTTTTGTGACTGGAAAGCTGTTTCCAGTGGGGTTCCGCAGGGCTCAGTACTAGGTCCCTTGCTTTTTGTGGTATATATCAACGATCTTGACTTGAATATAGGGGGTATGATTAAGAAGTTTGCAGATGATACTAAAATTGGCTGTGTGGTTGATACTGAAGAAGGAAGCTGTAGACTGCAGGAAGATATCAATAAATTGGTCAGGTGGGCAGAACAGTGGCAAATGGAATTCAATCCGGAGAAGTGTGAGGTAATGCATTTGGGGAGGGCTAACAAGGAAAGAGAATACACATTAAATGGTAGGACACTGTAGGATAGTGTAGAGGAACAAAAGGACCTTGGACTGCATGTCCACAGATCCCTGAAGGTAGCAGGCCAAGTAGATAAGGTGGTTAAGGTGGCATACGGAATGCTTGCCTTTATTAGCCGTGACATAGCATAGAATACAAGAGTGGGGGGAGGGTTATGCTTCAACTGTATAAAACACTAGTTAGGCCTCAGCTAGAGTACTGCGTGCAGTTCTGGTCACCACATTACAGGAAAGATGCGATTGCACTAGAGAGTGTACAGAGGAGATTGACAAGAATGTTGCCGTGAGTAGAGATTCATAGCTATGATGAGGAAAGACTGGATAGGCTGGGTCTGTTTTCCTTGGAACAGAGGAGGCTGAGGGGAGAGCTTATTGAAGTGTATAAAATTATGAGGGGCAAAGATATAGTGGATAGAAAGGACCTATTTCCCTTAGCAGAGGGGTCAAAAACCAGGGGGCACAGATTTAAAGCAATTGGTAGAAGGTTTAGAGAGGATTTGAGGGGAAGTTTCTTCACCCAGAGAGTTGTGGGGGTCTGGAACTCACTGCCTGAAAGGGTGGTAGAGGCAGGAACCCTAACCACATTTAAAAAGTACTTGGATGTGCACTTGGGATGCTGTAACCTGCAGGGCTATGGACCAAGAGCTGGGAAGTGGGATTAGGCTGGATAGCTCTTTGTTGGCCGGCGCGGACACAATGGGCCGAAATGGCCTCCTTCCGTGCTGTAACTTTCTATGATTCTATGATAACATTATTTCGATTATAAAACCCCAAGAAGGATGAAACCTTCCTTAAACAAAGAATAGCATAAGTGGACAAATACCCTCTCAGAATTCTGCACTCCCATATACTCTAGGTAATCAAGGGGCAAGCCTTCACGGAATTCTGCATCATCTTCTATAGCCAAGTCCAAGACACCAGGAAAAAGCTGCAACAAAAAAGTATATTTTAAGGATACTGTGCTTTTAAAATAAAAGAATAAATATATGGTGGAAAATATGTCCCCATAAAATGTCCATTTGTTCACATTCAGAAATTACTTCAACAGCAAGGTCTGCATTTATTATATGCCAATGTAAAAACACATACATCATTTGCATTTAGATAGATTAGTTACATCTGGAGAAGATCATCCTACTGAGCAGGAAATCTAACAAAGGTCAAATATGTCATGTCTGTCCTAATATTGCTTGTGAACAGATGATCATTAATGAAACAGGAAGCTATGGAACATTTCAGCATTACTGTTAACTTAGGACGTTTGCAACAATTATAAAAACTGTCATGCATCAGGGCAGAAAAAAAATCCACGGATCCGTAGTTTACGACCTGCTTTATGGAATCCAGTCCCCCAGAATATCCATGAAGACTCCAAAGAGTCAAGAAAATGAGTAGCAGTGCTGCGGTTGCCCATTGTTGCCACTGGAGGCTGCTGCAGCATATCTGCAATCACTGTTGCAATCTTGTGGTAAACAGCAAAACCAACATCACGGTTACCATCTTAGGACATATGGGACCAAATATGGGAAAAAATAACGGTGTGCTAACGACACACGCCGCTATTAATGTGCAAATTAGCCAGCAATTTCAGAGGATTAAGAGATATGCCGTGAGTTGCTAATCTCCAGAATTTGCTGGTTGATTTACGCCGCTCTGTCGGTTGCTTCACACAAGTGGCATCTCACCCCTTAGCCTCCCAGTTATGTCAAAGGATTTGCACATTAATTGCCTATTAAGCTCACTGCAGAAAGTTAAGGTTTCTAATTAAGAGCGCAAAGACCCTTTTAACAATGTGATAATTGTTAATGCAGAATGCAATGCCAAGCAATCTCTCTGGCCCAGAAAGGGGACAATTTAAACTTCAATCTCATTCGTGCATGTATTAAATTCTTCAATGATTTTAAAACTTAAATATTTTTCTTTCTTTTGCTTTGACTCTTGTTCTCTGCCAATCCAATCCTTCTTTCGCTGTCTTTCTGTACCTGATTTGACTTAAATTCACCCACTCTAATTCACCCTCCTTCTCCGTTGTTCTTGTTTCTTTCTCGATCCTCAAATCTCATTGTTTAAGGAGATACACTGATGATCCCTCTGTTCACTAAGTTCCCAGATGCCCATGTCACGCCGTTGTCAGCTCGCAATTCTAGCAAGTTACGGTGCAAAAATGTTTTCGAGCTGAAGGGTGCAAGAAAAAAAGTCTAGCTGCCCCCAGTATCTCTTCCATGCGGCCATTATTCAGGTGTGAAACTGGGGAGTAAACGTTTGCAAGCTTTTCTATCATGGAAGCCGCATCAGTAAATCCCATTCTATTCTTACACACACACAAAAACTAGGACCAATAGCCAGGATTTGAGAGCATCAACCTTTACCAGTGTCCCCCCATCTCTTTTAACTTGTGGTTAGCCTCCAATTGGAGTACATCATTGATATTGGTTAACTCAGTACAGATGAAAAGCTGAACCTGATGTGTGTGCCTGCAGATCTATAGGATGGATTTAGGCACTCAGCCATTAGGCTAGCTGAAGTCAGCCATCTTGAGGGGATAATCACTGGGGGGAAAAAAAAACAGCAAATTCCTCAACAAGATACAATTCATCACATATTAGAAAATGGTTAACATTTTCACAACTTATGGGGTACTTTTGAAATTCACCCATCGGCCATCTCACCCCAGCAGGTTCAATCCACTGGTCAGCTGTGAAATGGAGAACATTTAAATAGGATTATTTAGAAACCGAAGTACACGGGACTCATTTATGAAATGCTTTGTCACAGAACAATCAATCTCCTGCATGTAGTACCCTTGAATAGATGTTACAAATATCCACCTACTTTATGTAGCAGATCTCCCCAAGAGTTCTTCTGATAAGTTGAAATGGTGATGTGGAGCGAATGTACCTCAGATGTGGAGGTTGCTTGGTGGATAAAGCCTCTAGGAAAATACAGCATGTCCCCAGCTTCAAGCACAGTATCCAGAATAGGATTGCCCAGCTCCTGCTGACTAAAATTACCTGGGGCAGACGGCCCAGAAGAATCACAATTACTTACATTAAGGGCAGTCGTTATAAAGTGTAAAATACCTCCACAGCACACTAAAAAATATGAAAGAGCTGAATACAGCTTTCTGAAAGTACTCACGGCTTGAAAAAATTGGAAGAATTTCTTCATTTGATCTGTGAATGCAATGATTGAACACATATTGGCACCAAAAAAGCACAATAATATAAATCATTTGAAACAGAAAAAAAATGTAACATCCATGTATTACAGTAAGCCTAGCAATATTAGTCTGAAGCACAATGCTATTGTGGTTTTTTTTTTTTTTTTTTTTTAAATTTACAAAATCATTTAGGGCATACATACACTCGGCATAGAGGCCAGGGGCTTCCCACAGGAAAAGAGAGTCATCCTGTGTCACTGTTCTGCTCCACATAGTAGCTTTTTACAAGGTAGTATAAACAATGGCTTTCAAGTGAGCCACCATCACTCCTATCTTCTCAGGTTTTTGAATATTAAGGGAATCAAGGGATATGGGGATAATGCAGGAAGGTGGAGTTGAGGTAGAACATAAGAAATAGGAGCAGGAGTAGGCCAATCGGCCCCTCGAGCCTGCTCCGCCATTCAATAAGATCATGGCTGATCTGATCCTAACCGCCAATCCACTATCACGAACCATCTCCTGCATCTAACAGAATTAGACACGAAATAGGAGCAGGATCAGGCTACACGGCCCCTGGGCCCGCTCCGCTAGCCACAGGGCCATGACCGATCCGAACCTAGACTCATGTCCAAATTCCTGCCTGCTCCCCGTAACCCTTAATTCCCTTTACTTCTAGGAAACTGTCTATTTCTGTTTTAAATTTATGTAATGATGTAGCTTCTACAGCTTTTTGGGGCAGCATATTCCATGGACCTACCACCCTCTGAGTGAAGTAGTTCCTCCTCATCTCAGTTTTGAAAGAGCAGCCCCTTATTCTAAGACTATGCCCCCTAGTTCTAGTTTCACCCATCATCGGGAACATCTTCCCTGCATCCACCCGATCCAACCCCTTCACAATCTTATTATATGTTTCAATAAGATCGCCTCTCATTCTTCTGAACTCCAATGAGTAGAGTCCCAATCTACTCAACCTCTCCTCATATGTCCATCCCCTCATCCCCGGGATTAACCGAGTGAACCTTCTTTGTACTGACTCGAGAGCAAGTATGTCCTTTCTTAAGTATGGACACCAAAACTGTACGCAGTATTCCAGGTGCGGTCTCACCAATACCTTGTACAACTGAAGCAATACCTCCCTATTTTTATATTCTATCCCCCTAGCAATGAAAGCCAACATTCCATTGGCCTTCTTAATCACTTGCTGCACCTGCATACTAACCTTTTGAGTTTCGTGCACCAGGACCCCCAGATCCCTTTGTACTTCAGTACTTTCAAGTTTCTTGCCATTAAGATAATAACTTGCTCTACGATTTTTCCTGCCAAAGTGCATAACCTCACACTTTCCAGTATTGTATTCCATCTGCCAAATCTCTGCCCACTTACTTAGCCTGTCTATGTCCCCTTGAAGGTTTTTTATGTCCTCCTCGCTCACTACTTTCCCCCCCATCTTAGTATCATCTGCAAACTTTGATATGTTACACTCGGTCCCCTCCTCCAAATCGTTAATATAGATTGTAAAGAGTTGGGGACCCAGCACTGACCCCTGCGGAACACCACTAGTTACTGATTCCCAGTCTGAGAATGAACCATTTATCCCAACTCTCTGCCTTGTTAGATAGCCAATCCTCTATCCATGCCAGAATATTACCCCCAATCCCGTGATTTTTTATCTTAAGCAATAATCTTTTGTGTGGCACCTTGTCAATTGCCTTTTGGAAGTCTAAATACACTACGTCCACTGGTTTCCCTTTATCCACCCTATATATGTTACTTCCTCAAAGAACTCCAGCAAATTTGTCAAACATGACTTCCCCTTCATAAAACCATGCTGACTTTGTCCTATTAAATTATGATTATCCAAATGTCCTGTTACTGTCTCCTTAATAATGGACTCCAAAATTTTACCTACCACAGATGTTAGGCTAACCGGTCTATAGTTTCCAGCCTTCTGTCTACTGCCCTTTTTAAATAAGGGTGTTACATTAGCAGTTTTCCAGTCTGCCGGGACCATTGCCGAGTCCAGGGAGTTTTGGAAAATTATTACCAATGCATCCACAATCCCTACCGCCACTTCCCTCAAGACCCTAGGATGTAAGCCATCGGGTCCAGGTGATTTATCCGCCTTGAGTCCCATTATTTTACCGAGTACCACTTCCTTAGTGATTTTGATCGTGTTTAGCTCCTCCCCCCCCCCCTTTAGCCCCCTGTTTGTCCAGTGTTGGGATATTCTTAGTGTCTTCTACTGTAAAGACTGATACAAAATATTCAGTGTTTTTGACATCTCCATATTTCCCACCATTAATTTCCCGGTCTCATCCTTTAAGGGACCAACATTTACTTTAGCCACCCTTTTTCTTTTTATATAACTATAAAAACTCTTACTATCTGTTTTTATATTTTTTGCTAATTTACTTTCATAATCTATCTTCCCTTTCTTAATCAATCTTTTTGTTATTTTTTGCTGTCTTTTAAAGTTTTCCCAATCCTCTATCCTCCCACTAGATTTGGCTACCTTATATGCCCTTGTTTTTAGTCGAATACTATCCTTAATTTCTTTACTTAGCCACGGATGGCTGTCTTTTCTTTTACACCCTTTTCTTCTCAGTGGAATATATACTTTTTGGAAGTTGTAAAATAACTCCTTAAATGTACACCACTGATCATGTATCGTCTTACCCTTTAATCTATTTTCCCAGTCCACTCTACTCAATTCCGCTCTCATACCTTCATAGTCTCCTTTATTCAAGCTTAGCACGCTTGTTTGAGATCCAACCTTCTCACCCTCTAATTGAATATGGAATTCAACCATGTTATGGTCACTCATTCCAAGGGGATCCTTTACTAGGACATTTTTAATTAATCCTGTCTCGTTACACAGGACCAGATCTAAGGTTGCTTGCCCCCTGGTCGGGTCAGTTACATACTGCTCAAGAAACCCATCCCTAATACACTCAATGAACTCATCCTCAAAGCAGCCCTGCCCAATTTGATTTGTCCAATTAATATGATAGTTAAAATCCCCCATAATTATAGATGTTCCCTTATTACAAGCCTCAACTATTTCCTGATTGATACTCCGTCCAACAGAGTTGCCACAGTTCGGAGGCCTATAGACTACGCCCACTAGTGTTTTTTTCCCCTTATTATTCCTTACCTCCACCCAAACTGTTTCATTGTCCTGATCTTTTGACCCAATATCATTTCTCTGTATTACAGTGATTCCTTCCTTTATTAACATAGCCACCCCACCTCCCCTTCCTTCCTGCCTGTCATAGAGTGAGAGTAATACAGCACGGATAGAGGCCCTTCGGCCCATCGTGTCCGCGCCGGCCATCACGCCCTGTCTAATCTAATCCCATATTCCAGCATTTGGTCCGTAGCCTTGTATGCTATGGCATTTCAAGTGCTCATCCAAATGCGTCTTGAATGTTGTGAGGGTTCCAGCCTCCACAACCCTTCCGGGCAGTGAGTTCCAGACTCCAACCACCCTCTGGGTGAAAAAGTTCTCTCTCAAATCCCCTCTAAACCTCCCGCCCTTTACCTTGAATCTGTGCCCCCTAGTTATTGACCCTTCTACTAAGGGAAAAAGCTCCTTAGTATCCATCCTATCTATGCCCCTCATAATTTTGTACACCTCAATCATGTCCCCCCTCAGCCTCCTCTGCTCCAAGGAAAACAAACCCAATCTGCCCAGTCTCTCTTCATAGCTGAAGCGTTCCAGCCCTGGTAGCATCCTTGTGAATCTCCTCTGCACCCTCTCCAAAGCTATCACATCCTTCCTGTAGTGTGGCGACCAGAACTGCACACAGTATTCCAGCTGTGGCCTAACCAGTGTTTTATACAGCTCCATCATAACCTCCTTGCTCTTATATTCTATGCCTCGGCTAATGAAGGCAAGTATCCCATATGCCTTTTTTAACCACCTTATCCACCTGTTCCGCCGCCTTCAGGGATCTGTGTACTTGCACACCCAGATCCCTCTGACCCTCCGTCTTGCCTAGGGTCTTACCATTCATTGTGTATTCCCTTGCCTTGTTAGTCCCCCCAAAGTGCATCACCTCGCACTTTTCCGGGTTAAATTCCATTTGCCACTGTTCCGCCCATCTGACCAACCCATCGATATTGTCCTGCAGACTGAGACTACCCTCCTCGCTATTTACCACCCTACCAATTTTTGTATCATCCGCGAACTTACTGATCATACCTTTTACATTCATATCCAAGTCATTAATATAGGCCACAAACAGCAAGGGACCCAGCACCAATCCCTGTGGTACCCCACTGGCCACAGGCTTCCAGTCACAAAAACAACCTGTCCTTCCTGATCGTTAAATAACCTGGTATGTTTAATTCCCAGGCATTGTCACCCTGTAGCCATGTTTCGGTAATGGCCACAAGATCATACCCATATGTAGTTATTTGTGCCATTAACTCATCTATTTTGTTACGAATGCTACGTGCATTCAGATAGAGAACTTTCAAAGATGTTTTGTGACACTTAGTTCCTGCTTTTGCCCTTTTTATTACTTTATCTTTTACTCCATACCTTCTGCCGCTTCCTGACATGCTCTGGTTTTTAATTTCCCCACTGCTACCTAAGTCTATGACCTTCTCTGTTGTCATTTGTATTATTTGCTCTCCAGGAACCTCCCCCCCACTAGTTAGTTTAAAGCCCTCTCTACAGCCCTAGTTATATGATCTGCCAGGACTCTAGTCCCAGCACTGGCCAAGTGAAGCCCGTCCCAACGGAACAGCTCCCTCCTGCCCCAGTACTGGTGCCAGTGTCCCAGAAGCAAAACCCATTTCTCCCACACCAGTCTTTGAGCCACGCATTTAAATCTCTAATTTTATTTGTCCTAGCCAAATTCGCTCGTGGCTTACCCTTGTGGTTCTGCTTTTTAATTTGGCCCCTAGCTGCTCAAACTCCCTCAGCAGAACCTCCTTCCTTGTCCTATCTATGTCGTTGGTACCAACATGGACCACGACAACTGGATCTTCCCCCTCCCACTCCAAGTTTCTCTCCAGTCCAGAGGAGATGTCCTTAACCCTGGCACCGGGCAGGCAACACAGCCTTCGGGATTCTCGCTCTCGGCTGCAGAGAACTCTATCTATCCCCCTAACGATACTATCCCCTACAACTATAACATTTCTTTTAACTCCCCCCACTTGAATGGCCCCCCGCTCCACGGTGCTGTGGCCAGGTTGCTCATCCTCCCCGAAGGTCAGCCATGATCTTATTGAATGGCGGAGCAGGCTCCAGGGGCCGAATGGCCTACTCCTGCTTCTTATGTTCTTATTAAGAAATTACTTTTGTATGATGATTGTCCCTCTACTCCAACAAAACTGTAGTATAATGCAATGTGATGTGGTCATGGTAAGACACATGCAACGGTTTGTAAAAGCAGCTTTGTTCTCCCATTTTTCTATGAAGGTAACAGGGATAGGACTGCAGGAAGCATGCTATCTCAGGGTCCAGTGACTCAATTTTTTTTTAAAGCAGGCCCCCGTTGCTTTCAAGAGGTACTCTGGGATGCTCCCCATCAGCGACAACACTGGAGTGGACCAACAATGAGATGCAGCAACCTGTTAGGTCTCTATATAGGCGATTAATTTTTGAAATGGCAGTCAAGACTTTTAGAACTGTGGGGGCGAAATTCAGTAGGTTAGCGTCCCCAGTTAGCGCTTGGCGGGGGCAGTATCACCGCAGCAGGGCGAATCCCGCACCGCATGGCAAATTTGCTGTCCCCGTAGCACCGGTCCCTTTTGCCATGCAGATCATGACGTCTGCGAGTGTGCAACGCTCGCTGGGCGCCCGATCTGCAAACTTCAGTAGCGCCCCCTACCGTACCATCTCACGCCGACAGCGCCAGGGAGCGGAGGCGTGAACCAGTCAGCTGGCGGGGCACTACTTAAAGCGATGCGCCTCAGCTGTCAAGGAACTTCTGTTCCAAAGGTCAGTTATGAGTGGCAGAGAGCGCAGGATGTATTTGCAGCCAAATAAAGGCTGCTTAGTCCCCGGAGTGTTGCGTGTCGTCAAAGCACTTTGCATTTGATCTCACAGCATATTGCCATTCTGCACACCCTGATTCATTGGGGGCTGGTGTGCAGACTCGTGACCCTCCCCTTTAATGGCTGGAAGGCGCCTGCGCCAATGCTCACTCCCGATTACACAGCACCTCATATTCATTATCGTTTGGAGCCTAATGCCACTCACCTACGCCATTAACACCAGATTTAGTGCTCCCCTGCATTCTTTGAGCGCGGAGACTGAATTTAGCGGGCAGCGAGATTGCTTAGCGCCTGGCGCTAAATTTCCAACTTCTCAAAATTTAGCGCTGCTGAATTTCTCCCCCTTTATCTTTTTTATTATCAATATAAAGCACATCATGACTTGAGAACGTATGTAATTGAGAAGGGGGTAGAAGTACCTTGAACTACAAAGTACTTTCTATAGACTTCCACCCCATTTAAAGATGTGAAATGAGAGCGGGTGAAAAAACAGAAGGGTTAGTTACAGGGGCAGAAACGCTATGTGCCTTTAGGTGAAAGGGCTCTAGGTGGCAGCCATTATAGCGTCCATGGACAGAGAGCATTTTACATACCTAGGATCATAGACACGCCAGTTCTTTTGTCCTTCCAGCTGAATCACGAATGCTTCGATGTCATCATAGTGTGGTGCAAATCCCTGGGTCCCAGGAGGAGTCATATAACTTCCACAAGAAAACAAAAACAAGAATATAAAAATGTTTTCATGACAGCTCAAAAGCCTATTCATTCAAACAGAATTTGGCAGTTTTAGAAATTCCCAGTGGATAAGAAATTTCCATCAATGGGAACTGAATGAAAAAGAACTTGGCAGCAGTTCCAAAAATGTAATTATGTTATTTTTTTTATAATATAAAATACAGAAGTAGTGTCTCAGTTTATTCAATTAAACTAATATTTCTGTATGATACAAATACATGTGGTAAGGTAAAACGATGAGCTCATTTCAGTTCCAGAAGTAACTTCATTTGCTAAGACTACAAGAAAAAGACTAGTCACAAAAGACTGAGAAGCTAAGGCAACATACACAGAAGCCATCGGTTTTCAAAGAATTAGTTAGAATATTTTATTAAAAGTAAAAAGAGGCTAAGTATCGGATTGTCTTAATTCCAGTTAGTAAGCAACATTACACTTCTGATTATAGGGACCTTGAAGAGAGGAAAAAAAAGGAATAAAAATATGGTTGAATATTTTCCCCATGCTTATCATGTTGATGGGCTGACTTGCGATATTTAGTTATGTGTTGTGGTGGCGGGGGAAATGTGGACAAAGAGCAAGATGGAAAAACCAAATCTTGTTTGTAAAACAGCACTGCATTTTCTTAGATATTGAGCTCAATGATAATTGGTGAGATCACAATAACCCTTTGCAAATCCCACTGCGAGTACCCTTTTTAGGGGGTGGAACAGAAAAAAAGATCCCTTTCTAAGTAAAAGTCCACCAATATTTTACCTTCAATCATCCAACATCCTGAATCAAAACTACATTAATAATGTTTGAATTGATATAGCATCTTGTCACATTGAATTTTTTCATAGCACTTAACACAATGCAGGAAAATCTCTTAACTGGCACCTAAATAACCGGAAATCTCGGTTAACCGGCAAAATTCAGGAGTAGGTTCAGGTAAGTTTTACTTCTAATAAGTGGCAGTTCCTGGATCTGTGGCGGTGTAACTGGGGTTCGTGCACTTGTTGCTAAGCAACATGGACACTTGGTCTGTGGCCAGAGTTCCTGCACATGTTGCTAAGCAACAGGGAAGCCTGGATTTGTTGCTGTGTACGGAGCTCTCGTACCTTTTAAACTATACCTCTCTGTAATCCGGACTTTTTGATAAACTGGCACCACGCCGGTCCCGTCAGTGCTGGATAATAAAGAGTTTCCTGTAATTTTACTTTTGAAGTACAGTGACCATTAGATATTCAAGCATACACATTTTGGTTTGCTTTCCTGCAGTTTCCCTTTTAACAGATTTGTACTGGAAATTTCCACTCATTTACTAACAGATACCGACACAAAACAAACAGAAAAATACAGATACTTGCACATTAGCCCCAACCATGCTCCCAAAAGACTCCTGAAGAATAGACAGTATATTCCAAATAGTGCCGGAAAAGGCCTGAGGATTCAGCATCCGCAAAGAACATCCATTCTGTGAAAAGAAATATACATTCTATTAAATAGTTAATTCCCTGACCAGCTCACCTCCCCCCAAAAAAGTTTAATAAATCATAAATAGCCCCTAGAAAGAGTACTAAAAAAAACTTCAATTTAAAAGGTTGATATTATCCATATTTATCTCTGCTCTGATCACAATTCCAAACATACATGCCTAATGACAACACTCCTGTCAACACAGCAGGTGAACAACTTGTAGTTGTCTCCAAAGCAGCTCACATCTAATCTGTACTGGATCAAATAGTCAATGCTTTTCTATAAGATGGCACAAATAAACAGCCAAGTTCTTAGCTGACAAGCTAAAAACTGAAAGGGCACAGCAGGTAAGTCAGCATGTGAAACAGAAAAGTTAACAGGGGGAATTAGGTGTTTCAGTGAGTTAAACTATGGCCTTTCACCTCTGGGACCTGGGTTTCAATCCAGCCTGGACTGATGGGACGGTCTCCTGGCTTGAAGTATCCTATTGGAAACAAATTTGCATAGTCACAATTCAGGAGGCCCAAAAATTGGCAAACTCACTCAGGGGTCACCAGATGGCTGATGTGCAAGTGGAATCAACTACCAGCACTTACTGTCTAGGCTCGTACATGAAGAGTGGGCACCCGGACAAGGTATCAGAGGACTGCCGATGTCAATGGGACCACATCCCAGCCACAGCTAGCATTTTTGGAGGGGGGGGGGGGGGTGGGAGGGAACAATCATTGAAGAGCAATATTGATAGATACCTTGTTTCACATGGAAAGCTGCACACACTAATTCCACTCATGAGGCTACTGGTGTGGAGGTGCACATTACTGAAGATTCACTACAGTTTATTTAACTCATGCCATTTGGGTAGCTTTTCCCAATCCCAAGTAGACCATGTCAAAGGGTCATCAATGAGAATGCTATATAGTCATAAAGTTAACAGAGCATTAAACCCACTCTGTGAACAGGACCCTCCCCGGAGGTATGGACAAGGGCATCTTTATCTACATCTCCTAAGCCAAAGGTGGCAGCCTTTTTAGAACCAGCTAAGCGAAGTCAGTCGGTGAGATATAGCCAGTTATATCTAAAATAATAGAATTGTATATCCCACAACATATTCACAAGCAGGGCACGGCTGGCTTTCCTGGAAGCGTACTTGACTAACGTAGAAATAGACCCCTTGCACTACCAAATTTCCCTTGCTCAGACAACCCTTCTGACATTTCAAACAAAGAACAGTTGACAAATGCATTTAAATTTCACCCCTGGTTTGGAATAATCTCTTCTTTGTGGCTGTTAGGCCGCCTCCAAATATACAAACATTTAGCTTCAGCTACTGCTTACCTTATAAAAGTCCCACACCACTACAGGTAATGCCCTGCCAGTAGGAGTATGGGTTTCCTTTTCCCCTTCAAAATAACTTGTTACATCCAGGTTTACTCCAAATTTAACATGGTCCTTTAAAATAACAAGTCAATTGTAAAACAGTGTCTGAAATGGAGCCTAGGTTAAACACTTTCACATCATACATATATTCAGCTATGCAAGACACTGCAATAGTAGATTTATTAAATGGGTACAGTCCCAAAGTTTATAGCTGGGGCGTTCGTGTGAAGGCGATGGCCAGTAAAATGTGGTTCTGTACAGTATTCCCAGATAAGAATGAGATTAGAAGAGCATGACTGCCATTTTAAGCGTGCTGTAAATCTGAATCCTGCCAAAGAAAGTGGCAAGATATGAAGTGGAGTTGGGGTAAAATACATTTAATAAAGGTGTAAATGGGCTTATAATCAGTACTTAGAACTGTCGAAATGGTTACATTTTAAATCAGGAGTTTAATTGGTGCAATACACCTCTAGAAAGAATGTCAGGTTCCGCTTCACTCACTCTCCTGTTATCATAGAATCATACAGCAAAGATGGAGGCCATTTGGCCCATCGTGCCTGTGCCAGGTCTTTGAAAGAGCTATCCAATTAGTCCCAATACCTTGCTTTTCCCCCATAGACATGCAAATTTTTCCCCTTCAAGTATTTATTAAATTCCCTTTTGAAAGTTATTACTGAATCTGCTTCCACCACCCTTCAGGCAGTACATCCAGATAACAACTCGTTGCCTAATTGTTTTTCCCTCGTATTTCCTCTGGTTCTTTTGCCAATTACCTTAATCGGTGTCCTCTGGTTACCGACCCTTCTGCCACTGGAAACAGTTTTTAGTTATTTACTCTTATCAAAATCATTCATGATTTTGAACATCTCTATCAAATCTCCCCTTAACCTTCTCTGCTCTAAGCAGAACAACCCCAATTTCTCTAGTTTCTCTACATAACTAAAGTCTTTCGTCCCTGGTACCATTCTAGTAAATCTCTTCTGCATCCTTTCTAAGGCCATGACATCCTTCCTAAATTGGCCACAATATTCCAGCTGGGGCCTAAATAAAGATTTAGCAGAACTCCCTTTCTTTTGTACTCTATTTGTAAAGCCAATGATCCCATATGCCTTTTTAACAGCCTTCTCAGCTGGTCCTGCCACCTTCAAAGACTTGTGTACGTACAAGCCCAGGTCTCTGTTCCTGCACCCCCTTTAAAATTGTACCATTTAGTTTATATTGCCTCTCCTCATTCTTCCTACCAAAATGAATCACTTCACACTTCTCTGCGTTAAATTTCATCTGCCATGTGTCTGCCCATTTCACCAATCTGTCTGTGTCCTCCTGGAGTCTGTTACTTTCCTCACTGCTTATTACATTTCTGCAAACTTTGAAATTATGCCCTGTATACCCAAGTCCTGGTCATTAATACATATTAAAAAGACCTTTTGAAAATCCAAATATATTACATCTACTACATTACCCTTGTCTACCCTTTCCGTTACTTCTTCAAAGAATTCAATAAGGTTGGTCAAGCATGACCTTCCCTTTTGAAATCCATGCTGACTATTGTTTATTATATTTTCAGTTTCTAGATGTTTTTCTATTACATCTTTGATTAAGGATTCCATTATCTTTCCTACCACCGAAGTTAAGCTAATTAGTCTATAGTTCCCTAGACATGTTCCATCGCCCTTTTTAAATATAGGAATCACATTAGCTGTCCGCCAGTCTCTGGCACTATTACATATATATTTAAAAATTCATTAGAAAAGGTAATAGTGCCTCTGCTATCTCTTCCCTAACTTCTTTTAGTATGCACGGATGCAATCTATCTGGAGCAGTGGTTTCATCCTCTCTAAGTTTGATTGGTTTATAAATTATCCCTCTTCTCCCCCCCGACTTCCATCTTAAATGTTTTTATATTTTTTTGATCTCTTCTTCTCATGTCATGCCCACCATGTGAGTCTCTCTGGTAAATACTGAGACAAAGTAATTAATTAATATTTCTGCCATTTTGCTGTCATTCCCTGTGAATCTCTTAGTGGTCCTATCCTGATTTTTCCTTCATTATTTATGTGTCTGGAGAATACTTTACTATTTCTTAGTATATTCCTTGATAATTTAATTTTGTAGTTTCTCTTTGCTTTCCAAATTGTTTTTTGACTTCTTTCCTAATCTTTTCATATTCCCTTTGGTCATCCACTCCTTTGTTGTCTATATTTCTCCTGGACTCTACTAATCACGGCTTTAAATGTCTCCCACTGCTGTTCTATTTCTTTGCCAGTAAATTTTTCCAGTTTATTTTCCCTAATTCCATTCTCATCCACTTAAATCAGCTTTTATTCAATTTATTATTTTGGTCTTTTTCCTACATATGTCCTTCTCAATTTTTATTTTTAACCTTATTGGCCCATAATTTCCTGCATACAGATGCCTCCTATCGGAAAAATATCTACGCTCTTACCCAAGGGCTCCCGAGGTCCGGACACTTCCGATGCTGGGCCTCTCCACAGTCGAAATGCACCGGGCCCACGTATCCCGGGGCGCATGCAGTTTGTAAGCATCCCTGGGATCACATGGGCCAGGCCAGCCAATAGGAGAAGGGAATCTCCCTTCATACTTTTGACAGATACATAGATACATAGAAGATAGGAGCAGGAGTAGGCCATTCGGCCCTTCGTGCCTGCTCCGCCATTTAATGAGATCATGGCTGATCCTTTAATTCAGTATCCCGTCCCCGCCTTCTCTCCGTAACCCTTAACCCCTTTTGCCCGTAGAAATATATCTAATTCCCTCTTAAATATATTTAATGAGCTGGCGTACACTGCCCTCTGTGGCAATGAGTTCCACAGGTTCACCACTCTCTGAGTGAAGAAATTCCCCCTCATCTCTGTCCTAAATGGTTTAGCCCTTATCCTTAAATTATGTCCTCTAGTTCTGTTCTCACCCGCCAAGGGAAACATTCCTTCTGCATCCAGTCTGTCTAGACCTGTCAGAATTTTATACACTTCTATGAGGTCCCCTCTCAATCTTCTAAACTCCAGTGTGTACATCCCTAAACTACATAGTCTCTCCTCATAGGTCATACAGGCCAATATTTTGTGATCCCTATTGCCCAGATGTTCTCCTACGCTTACTTCTCTTATCTGTTCTGGTTCATTTCCCATTACTAGATCCATCAGTGTACCATCTCTTGTTGGGCTTTTTACATACTGGGTAAGAAAGGAGTCCTGCACACATTATAAAAACGCCATTCCATGTACCCCTTTTGCTACCTCTTCTCGCCAGTATTGGCAAAATGTCAGTTTTGGGGAACCTACTAGAATCTGTCATTAGTGTGATAGACCCATCAAAAGTGTGAATGGAGATCACCCCAAAATCACATCAAAACATTAACATTTTTAAAAACCATCACGCTTTTAAAATGAGTTAAAATTACATTAAATTAAATATTTTAAACAAAAGTTTAATTTTTTGAAAAAAATAATTAAAGTTTTTTACAGGGCTAAAAATAAACTTACCTTTTTTACAAGCATTTTTATATTATAAATGAGTGAAATCTTTAAATTTTTTAAAAACTTTTTTTAAACTCTTATGCTGGTAAAAGCAGGCCATACGCCTGCTTTTACCAGGCGTAAGATTTTTAAGGTATTTCTGCGGGCGGAGGTTCTGCAGAAAGCGGAACTCTCCACCTGCAGAGGCCCTTCTCCAGAGCAGGCGTCCGATCTGTCAAGAGGATTCTTGACAGGTCGGAAATGCCGGTTTTCAGCGCATGCCCGAAACCGGCATTTCCGATGTCCCTACAGGTAGGCATCGGAAAATACAGGCCAATATTTTGTGATCCCTATTGCCCAGATGTTCTCCTACGCTTACTTCTCTTATCTGTTCTGGTTCATTTCCCATTACTAGATCCATCAGTGTACCATCTCTTGTTGGGCTTTTTACATACTGGGTAAGAAAGGAGTCCTGCACACATTATAAAAACGCCATTCCATGTACCCCTTTTGCTACCTCTTCTCGCCAGTATTGGCAAAATGTCAGTTTTGGGGAACCTACTAGAATCTGTCATTAGGCATAGAGAGACTGAGCACTTGAACAAATATGAGCTCAGAGCCAACATGGCTTTGTTAAGGGTAAGTCATGTGTGACTCATTTTTTTGAGGAGGTCACTATAAGATAGATAAAAGGAGTATGTACGGATGTTATCTACATTCGATATGCCTCAATTCTCTTTTCCTGCCTTTGCTTCAGAGGCATTCGATAAGGTTTCACACAAGACATTAGCAAAAATTAGAGTGCACAGAATTGGAGATAGCTTTTTGACTTGGGTTGGAAATTAGTTGGGAGATAGATACTCTGATTGGTGGGGATGTGACAACAATGTTTCCTAGGGATCTGTTCTGGGGCCTCAACTTTTCACCATATTTATTAATGACTTGGATGAAGGAATAAAGAGTTGTTTATACAAATTTGCAGATGACAATTAGGAGGGGCTGTAAGTAGTACAGATGGGAGCAGGAAGTTCCAAAGGAACATAGGCAGATTAAGTGAGTGGGCAAAACTATGGCAAATGGAGTTCAATGTAGGCAAGTGTGAAGTCATCCACTTTGGATTCAAGAAAGATAAACCAGAGTATTTTCTAAATGGTGAGAAATTAGGAACTGTGGAGGAGCGAAGAGATTTGCGAGTCCAAGTACCCAAATCATTAAAAAGCTAACAGACAAGTACAAAAAGCAATCAATAAGGTTAATGGAATATTGGCGTTTCTCTCAAGTGAGCTGGAATACAGAGAGGAAGTTAATGCTTCAATTGTATATATCCATGGTCAGACCCCACCTGGAGTACTGTTTTAGTTACCGTATCTCAAGAAGGATATATTGGTCTTGGAGGGGGTGCAGCACATATTCACCAGAACTTAGAGGGTTAAATTATGAGGACAGGTTGCTTAAACTTGGCTTGTATTCCCTTGTGTATAGAAGACTGAGGGGTGATCAGATCGAGGCATTTAAAATGTTAAAATGATTTGATAGGGTAAATCCAGAGAAACTATTTCCTTTGGTGGGGTGGGGGGGGGGGGATCAAGAACAATGGGACATAATCTTTAAATTACAGCTAGGCCATGCAGGAGTGAAAACAGGAAGCACTTTTCCCACATAAGAGTAGCAGAAATCTGGAACTCTCTCCCCAAAAGGCTGTGGATGCTAGGATCATGGGCGCTTTCATGGCCGAGATCGATAGATTTTTGTCAGGTAAAGGTATCGGGATATGGAGCAAAGGCAGGAAGAGAGAATTGAGGCATAGATCAGCCATGATCTAATTGAATGGCGGAGTAAGCTCGAGCGGCTGAATAGCCTACTCGTTTCTAATGTTCCTATGCATCAGGAAATGCTGAATTTAAGAAGTTCTTGCCATTTAAGAATCTTTCTTTTTGTGTGAAGGAGTGAAGTGTGGAACTGTTACTCGAGTATTGCTGCTTTCTTAAAAAAAATAACTTTACAAATCTTAGCAGACAAGTCATTTGCTTTCAGATCAACAGAATAATTGCCAGTCTAGGAGAGAGTGTCCTTTTGCACTCTGCATGAAATTTGTGATCAAGCTGAATCGTGCATTAATATATTAACTTTGAACAAATGACACAGACATAGCTTTGTGTTGTTACCAGTGTTCAATGGTGCAAATCCTTTATGCAAATGAATCAGCAGGGTAGTAGATACAACTCTCCAGCAGTCTGTGCTGCTAAAATCAGTTAGAGTGTCAAGTGTAACAATGAGATCACCACGTTTCGCACATACCATCCACCTTTCTGGAAACCCAGACAGCTTGTTTTAGGACAGATTCCTGCATTTCCCCTCCTACTCCCCACACACCCCAAAATGGCAATCCTGGTTAACAGAAGACAGATCGATTCATTTTATTGCACTTTATTATAAAAGGTAGAACTAAAAAAAAACACTGGTACTCACTCACAACTTAATATGGTATGAATAACTTCCATAGAGAGTAAAAACACTTATTGCACTTCAGAGGTTTAACCTTAGCTACAAGTGTAAAAATATTGTTAGTGAAATAAAAACAATTACAGAGCTGTGGTGTGAATAATGCCACCACCTTTGTTCTTGTCTTTGGGTGAGTTAGGAAATAACAATATTCAGTCTGACTGCCAGTGGAGAAGTATCGACACTTTGTGAAAATGCTCTACTTGATACAAGCTTTCCTTATAATGGGACTGAATGTGAAGAGATCCGGGAAATTGAAAATCTGTGCTTGAATAGAATTGTGTTTTGATCAGCTATGTCCCAGGAGAATATTACAGCTGTATTAAAAGGCATTCCGCATTTAGTAGGGTTGCAAAGAGGTTGTTTGATTATGCTACCTCATCTCCTCCTCACCCCAATTCACATCCATTTTGCGGATAGCAGAGCCCAATCAATATCAGAGAAAAATATTCCAGTTTCCATCTCCAAAACTGCCTAAATATTGACAAATTTCCCCTCTCCCTGGGAAAAGGCCAAGTGTAAATGCCAGTGCAGTTAGATTTCTAACTCCATTATTCCAGTCGAAAGTCCGATATTATGTAGCATTATAGCTTCCAGAAGACCATTTCAAAAATAACCATGTGAGATTATTAAGACAACCGACATTGAATAGTTGTTCTGACATTCAATCGTTTGATTATACTGGTTTATTTCGCTCAGAGCTTGTGAAATAAAGGTATTAAATGTTGAGTTTACCTCTCTTAAAATTCTGTCAAAATCTTCTGAGGAGAATAATCCTTCGTAGTAGTTTCCGTTGTGGCGCCTGATCAACGCTGGAGTCTTTTCCCAAATGGCGCTGAAATGCAGAAATCCAACAAACGTCAAGCCTTTGCTCTACAAATATATATAAAAATTTGAATTAAGGCATCATTATGTTTCCTTCACTGTGCCTAAATAGTTCCAGCAATTAACAGCTGTTTGCAACCCATTTGTCCAACTCAAATAAGTCAAAACAAAGGCCCCTCGATTCCAAATGCTATCCTATTCAATTATTTAAAAAGCATCAACACATTGCTGACAACTTCCTCCCTACATTTTAAAACTATTTCTTCCTCTTAAAGTTCCCATAATCACATATGGTTCACAGACCTAAAAGGCAGGTCTCTGCTTATGGTAGGCTCATAAACACAATCCAGCTTGATTTGCAACTTCACTTTTCTAGCTGTAGACCTCCCAGATGTCAGAACTTTTCAAGGGCCACCAGGGTTAAAAATCGCATTCCCAGGTTTGCACGCAGGCTGAAAAGCTCAGCCTGTCTGCTGCTCAAATGGGATGGTGGGTCTAACAGCAAGGAGTGCCAACAGCCACTCATGTTTACCTCAGGTGGTAACTTATTTTTGGAGAAGAAACTAACTTAGTGGATATGGTATTAATCGATTCCTGTATGGTAATGATGTAGCATACATGTCTTTGGAAGCAGGGAATCAGAGAGATCGTGGGGCAGGGGAGCAGAGATGCCTCCAAAGCCACTATGATTAAATCGGAAGGTGGTGCGTTCGCGTTGGGTTGTCGTTGGGTTTTTACCAATTTAATCCCTCCCCCCCGACCCTCTCCTGCCCGTCATAGGGGAGTTAAAATTCCACACCCACCCCGAGGACCCAGCTTATACCAGGTATTAGAAGGCCTGCCAGGGAGTTTCAGCACCATGGCTGTAAGTGTGGTGTCATCTCCCAGGGCATCAACATTGCAGTCTACCCTGGAGTGTGCAGCCACCTCCAGAGGTGCTGCAGCTGGAGCCTCACAACGAGTCAATGCTCACAGCCTTGGTGGAAGCTCAATAGGTAGCCATGCAGACTCTGTTTGATCGAATAGATGGGGACTTTCAAGGCAATTAGTAAGAAATAAAAATGTGGTCTAATGATGAATCAAAACAAGAATCATCTATGGGCTACTCTTGTGCATATCCTAGTATTTACTCAGAATGGAGCACTAGGAATAGATCAGCCACAGAACACAAGTTATCCAACCCAGGAAGACTGATAGAAATGGAAAAAATAAAATAGGTCTCGTTAAGAGGCTTTTACTTTCCCATACAAGAAATGCAATTACTCGTCTTGTAATGTTTCCTACACTACAACAGTGACTACACTTCAAAAAGTACTTCATTGGCTGTAAAGCGCTTTGGGACGTCCGGTGGTCGTGAAAGGCGCTATAGAAATGCAAGTCTTTCTTACTTCCTTCCACTGCAACAAATACAACGTTTCATTCAAAATACAAAAAATAGTGTCTTCGGAAAAGCTGCCATATAACAGTATCATCTTACATAACTGACAATTACAATTTCAAATGAGCACTGATTTGGAAATGATTTCTGAGTTAATTTTCTGCACTTCAATCCAGTTAAAAGGGGTTATTTTAGGCACCATTATGTTAAAAGGTAGAGTATGTGATAAACAGTTATAATTTACAATTATTCTGCACATACCTACCTGAAAAACTTTTTTGGAGCAACTGGTGCTATTAACCATTCAAAGAGTTTAGTAGCTCTTTCCTTGCTGTTCTGTACATGACGTAAGTCCTGAAGAAGCACCGATAATGATGGTCCTGTCCAAGGTTTTGAATCTTTGCTCTAAGCAGAGATGAAAATCACATCTTCATTATTAGTCAAAAGACTCTACACATTTTTATATAGATTTCATATTTTGAAAACTACTAATTTTGTGGAGAACATCTCTTCCAAGTCCAAGCTTTTTTTTAAAGAAACCAAGGTGAAGTTTTTGGTGCTCATTAGGGCGAGGGATGCTAATGCTGCAGAATGGGACACATGCGGAGCAAACCACCCACTCCTTTGTCCCATCAACACGCCCGAGCTAGACCTCAGGAGAGCACTTCGAACTGTTAACAGTGTGACATTTGTGCAATTCCCACGTGAACCATTCTTATGGCCTCTCCCACTGAGAGTGCTGATTTAGTGCCAAATGATCAGCAGTTTTGTGCCATCAATACATAACTACCAGGAACTGATGCAAAGCTGCTCAATGGTTATGACAGGTGGACATGTACAGCTGGAACATTGATACCCTCACTGTGGGATGGATTTGAACCTCGGTCCCAGAGACAATGCTCCAACCCACTACTCATCAGCTTCCCCACACAAACATTAAAATGTCATTTTACAAAAGGTACCATTTGTTTGTACTTTGTCATATAGCTTTGTAAATTGTTTGCGGTCAGAGCTACAACACTTTGTAACTAATGTGTGCAGAGCCAGTCTTTTAGTGATTCATATTTTGTGTAGTTGTGATACATTTGCTTGTATCTACTCTATAAAGTGGTAAATCAAAAGAGGTATACTGTTCAATCAAGATCTAGCTCAGACTTTGAGGTAATAGAGCCACCCTGATTTCTAACTGTCCTACATGATAGCCTGTCAACCTGTTTGAAAGCCGTGATTGCAATGGCTTCTCTTCCCGCTCTCGCACCTTTACCTGTGGAGCCCCCTCCTATTTCTCATCTACATGCTGTCCTTTGATGACATCATCCGAAAACACATCAGATTCCACATCTACGCTGACAACACCCAGCTCTGCCTCACCACCACTTCTCTCGACCCCGCCGTTGCCTCTGATTGGTCATGCTGCTTGACCAACATCTAGTATTAATTGAGCAGAAATTTCCTCCAATTAAATATTTGGAAGACTGAAGCCATTGTCTTCAGCCTCCACCACAATCTCCGTGCACTAGCCACCAATTCCATCCTGCTCCCTGGCCACTGCTCGAGGCTGAACTAGTGCTAGCAACCTCAGCGTCCTATTTGATCCCGAGCTAAGCTTCTGACCTCATATCCTCTCCATCACCAAGACCGCCTACTTCCACCTGCATAATAATCGCCCTTCTCAGTCCATCTGCTGCTGAAACCCTCATCCACGCTTTTGTTACCTCAAGACTCGACTATTCTAATACTCTCCTGAGCGGGGTATCTGAGCGATGTTAGCCATCCAGCCTTGCCATACTCCCTTGTGCCGTTACATATTTGCTCTGCCTTCCAGGCTGACTTGTTTTTTCCTCTATTTGGCAGTGCATCATTCCCTACTATAGCTCCACTCCGTATCCAATCCCCCTGCCAAGTTAGTTTAAACCACCCCCCCCCTCCAACAGCACTAGAAAACCTCCCCGCAAGGATGTTGGTCCCGTTCCGGTTCAGGTGCAACCTGTCCAACTTGTACAGGTCCCACCTTCCCCAAAAACAGACTCAGTGATCCAGGAAACTAAAGCCCTCCCTCCTGCACCAACTCTTCAGCCACGCATTCATCTGCTCTATCCTCCTATTCCTATACTCACTAGCACGTGGCACCTGGAGTAATCCAGAGATTACAACCTTTGAGGTCCTGCTTTTTAATCTGCTACCTAGCTCCCTAAATTCTTGTTGCAGAACCTCATCCCTCTTTCTAAGCCAACATTAGCGAGGTTGAGCCTCAAGATGATAAAGGCAAGAATTAGGGTTTCAGCAACTGCATAAGAGATAGGGGCAGAGCTGGACAATATTGTAACATAAGAAATAGGAGGAGTAGGCCATTTGGCCCTTCGAGCCTGCTCTGCCATTCAATAAGATCATGGCTGATCTTCTACCTCATCTCCACTTTCCTGCACTATCCCTATATCCCTCAATTTCCTTAATATTCAAAGATCTATTGATCTCTGTCTTGAATATACTCAACAACTGAGCTGCCACAGCCCTCTGGGGTAGAGAATTCCAACGATTCACCACCCTGTGTGAAGAAATGTCTCATCTCAGTCCTAAATGGCCGACCCCTTATTCTGAGTCTGTGACCCCTGGTTCTAGACTCCACAGCCAGGGGAAACATTCCCCCCTGCCAAGTCCTGTAAGAATTTTGTATGTTTCAATGAGATCACCTCTCATTCTTCTAAACTCTAGAGAATATAGGCCTAGTCTACTCAATTTCTCCTCATAGGACAATCCCCCCCATCCCAGGAACCAGTCTGGTGAATGTTCGTTGCACTCCCTCTATGGCAAGTATATCCTTCCTTAGGTAAGACCAAAACTATACACAATACTCCAGGTGTGGTCTCGCCAGGGCCCTATATAATTGCAGTAAGACGTCTTTACTCTTATACTCAAATCCTCTTGTAATAAAGACCAACATACCATTTGCTTTCCTAATTGCTTGCTGTACCTGCATGTTAACTTTCAGTGATTTGTGTACAAGGACACCCAGGTCCCTCTGAACACCAACATTTCCCAATCTCTCACCATTTAAAAAACTCTGCTTTTCTATTTTTCCTACCAAAGTGGATAACTTCACATTTCTCCACATTATATTCCATTACCATGTTCTTGCCCACTCACTTAGCTTGTCTATATCCCCTTGAAGCCTCCTTGCATCCTCCTCACAACTTACATTACCACCCAGCTTTGTATCAGCAAACTTGGACATATTACATTTGGTCCGCTCATCTAAATCATTGATATAGATTGTGAATAGCTGAGGCCCAAGCACTGATCCTTACGGTACCCCACTAGTTACAGCCTGCCAACCAGAAAATGACCCGTTTATTCCTACTTGCTGCTTTCTGTCCGTTAATCAATCCATGCTAGTATATTACCCACAATCCCATGAGCCTTAATTTTGTTTAATAACCTCTTGTGTGGCACCTTATCGAATGCCTTTTGAAAATCCAAATACACCACATCCACTGGTTCCCCCTTATCTATTCTGCTAGTTACAACCTCAAAACACTAACAGATTTGTCAAACATGATTTCCCTTTCATAAATCCGTGTTGACTCTGCCCAATCTTATTATTTTCTAAGTGCCCTGTTACCATGTCCTTAATAATAGATTCTAGCATTTTCCCTACTACTGATGTCAAGCCAACTGGTCTGTAGTTCCCCGTTTTCTCTCTCCCTCCTTTCTTAAATAGTGGGGTTACATTTGCTACCTTCTAATCCGCAGGAACCGTTCTCGAATCTGCAGATTTTTGGAAAAGGACAACCAATGCATCCACTATCTCTATAGCCAACTCTTTCAAAACCCTAGGACGTAGGCCATCAGGTCATGGGGGTTTACTGGCTTTCAGTCCCATTAATTTCTCCAGTACAGGAAACTGTGTGTTATCCGGAGGCTAAGTGTCCGGCAAGCTTGAGCCACCGGCAAAAATCAGGAGCCGTTTTGTTAGGTTTTTTTTCTTCTCGTGGCTTTTTTTTTCCAACAGCCAGGCTCTGGAAAGTCTCTCTGAAGCTGTTGCTAAGCTACAGAAACGCTTCCAAGGTACGGGCCGACTGTTTAGAAGCTGTTGCTAAGCAACACAGTGTTTGTTGTCAGATACAGAGATGAAAAGCTCCGTATGCTTCAACATTAACGCTGGTGTGTCCGGCAGTTTTGAGGGAACGGCAACAGCTCAGTCCCGTCGGTGCCGGATAGCACAAAGTTTCCTGTACTACTTTTTTACTAATACTAATATCTTTCAGTTCCTCATTTTCGCTAGATCATTGGTTGTTCACAATTTCCGGGAAGTTTTTTGCGTCTTCTTCCGTGAAGACAGACTCAAAGTATTTGTTTAATTTCTCTGCCATTTCCTTATTCCTCGTTATAATTTCTTCTGTCTCAGCCTGTAAGCAACCCACATTTACTTTCGCTAATCTTTTCCTTTTTACATACCTATAGAAGCTTTTACAGTTTGTTTTTATGTCTCTCGTTAGTTTACTCTCGTACTCTATTTTCCATTTCTTTATCAATTTCTTGGTCCTCCTTTGCCGAATTCTAAAATCCTCCCAATCCTCAGGCTTACTGCTCTTTTTGGCAACATTATAAGCCTCTTCCTTTGATCTAATATTATCTTTAACTTCTCTTAGTAACCACAGTTGGACCACTTTTCTTGTGGGGTTTTTGTGCCTTAAAGGAAGGTATATTTGTTGTAAATTATGTATTAATTCTTTAAATGCTAGCCATTGCTCGTCCACGGTCATACTTTTTAATGTAGTTTTCCAATCTACCTTAGCCAACTCGCCCCACATACCTACGTAGTTTGCTTTGTTTAGATTTAAGACCCTAGTTTCGGAGATAACTAAGTCACTTTCAAACTCAATATAAAAAACTATCATATTATGGTCACTCTTCCCTAAAGGACCCTTTACTACAAGGTTATTAATTAACCCTTTCTCGTTGCACAATACTAGATCTAAAAATAGCCTGTTCCCTAGTTGGTTCCTCAACATACTGATCTAGAAAACTATCTTGCATACAATCCATGAATTCGTCCTCCAAACTACTACTGCAAATTTGGTTTCCCAGTCTATATGTAGATTAAAGTCCCCCCCTAATTACTGTATTACCCTTGTTACATGCGCCTCTAATTTCCTGATTTATACTCTGCCCTACATTACAGCTACTGTTTGGGGGCCTATAAACAACTCCCACCAATGTTTTCTGCCCCTTGCTGTTTCTTAGCTCCACCCAAACTGATTCTACTTCCTGATTTTGAGCTAAGATCCTTTCTCTGTAATGTCTTTATCCCATCCTTTATCAGAGCTACCCCTCCTCCTTTGCCATTTTGCCTATCTCTTCTAAAAGTTAAGTATCCTGGAATATTTAGTCCCTAACCTTGGCCACCTTGCAACCATGTCTCCGTTATGGCTATTAGATCAAACCTGTTAATTTCTATCTGCGCTATTAATTCATTTATTTTGTTGCAAATGCTTCACGCATTCAGATGTACAGGAAACTTTGGTTTATCCGGAGGTTGTATGTCCAGAAACCTCGATCTAACGGCAGAAATCAGCAGCCGTTTTGGTTAGGTTTTTTTTCTTCTAGCATTTTTTTTTTAATAAACACAGTCAGGCTCTGGAAAGCGTCTCTGTAGCTTAGCAACAGCTTCAGAGACGCTTCCAAGGTATGGGCCGAGTGTTTACAAGCTGTTGCTAAGCAACACAGTGTTTGTTGTCAGATACGGAGATGAAAACCTCCGTATCCTTCAACATTAGCGCTGGTCTATCCGGAAGTTGTGATAGATCGGCAGCAGCTCGGTCCCGTCGGTGCCAGATATTGCGAAGTTTCTTGTAGTGCCTTTAGCTTTGGACTTATTTCTATTTTTCCCTGATGTCACCTTAGTGACTGATGCCCTATTACCTTTGTTACTCTGTCTCTTCCTGACCCACCCTGCTTATTTTTACCCAAAACTCTACTCTGCTCTAGAGCCATGACATTTCTCTCGCTGTTTTTAAATTTACTCTTTCCTGAATCCTCCCGCCCCCCCCACCTCCTTCATCAGTTTAAAGCTCTGTCTACTGCCCTAGTTATTCAGTTCGCCAGGACACTGGTCTCAGCCCATGATGGAGTTGAAAGCTAGTTGTCTTGGTTGCTGAGACAGTCGAACCAGGACAGAGCAGTGCTATGGAGGTGGATTGCAGAGGAGTGACAGAGAAGGAGTGATGGTCAATGGTGACAGCGGCAGTGGAGAGCTGGATGAGGAGCAAAAAGCAGGCATGGGTGCAGTCACACAGTAGTGCAACCATTCGGTATAATCAATCCCACAATCAGGGCCCCAAGAATCATTAGTGAGTGATAGTCTCACACCTCCTCGATATCCTTACCATCTAAACACTTTCCTAAGAGCACAGTTATTGATGCACGTTAAAGAAAATGGACAACTAATAGATTACACTGGCAAGACTCAAACCACATCACAAGTGGTCAAGGGATAGAGTAACACTCAAGGCAATTATTCTGTTTGTAGATCAGTGCATATTGTACAACAAAAAAAGAGGAAAGATTGTCCAATACCGAGGTTAATCTACCCTCAAAGAATATTTTTTCCACTTTAGCTATATTCTAAAGAATGGAAAATCATAAAGCTCTCTTAGGTATTCTTGGAGCCTTTCATTTCATCAGCACACACCCACAGCAGCAGCAAACATTTTAATCAGCTTTTGAGTTTCTGCCATACCCTCAACTTGTGACCCTAGAATATAATCATAAAGATACAGCATAGGAGGCCACCACTCGGCCCATCATGCCTGTGCCAGCTCTTTAGTAGAGCTATCCAATTAGTCCCATTCTCCTGCTCTTTCCCCATAGCCCTGTAAATGTTTTCCCTTCAATTATTTATCCAGTTCTCTTTTGAATGTTACTATTGAATCTACTTCCATCACCTTTTCAGGATTTGCTCCACTTTGTGCCTCAAAGTGGAGCAAATCCAACCAAATCTCAGTTTCTCACCATTCGCAATGAATTTAGTAACTTAAGGAGTCAGTCCATGAAAGAGAGAACAGGGTAAACTAATAAGAAACGTATTAGATACAGGGAATTCTCCCGATTGCTCAGCAAATTTATCCAGCAAGTAATGAGCTGCATAGATTGGAAGATCCCATGGTCGATCCCAGGTCCGTGGTGAGTTAGCTGATCTCGGTCAAAGAGGCGGTAAGGGCAATACAAATAGCCATGGTGCTCTTGGGGCAAGGAGGCATAATCAGTCAGATACTGGCGGGTGACTAGAATTTATGGAACTGTACATCAGCAAGGAACCTTCTGGAGAAAAAAAATATAGGAAGCTCTGATAAAATAAATTCCTATTATCCCAATCCCCAACAGGAACAATGTAGAAAAGATAGTGCCAGTGGCTCAAGAGATCAGCAAATTTTGGTTGTTTGTCTTAAATAAACCAGGTGATTCTGTTGTACTATTGTATCTAGATACCAAAACCCAGAGTCCAGCAAAAGGGAAAATCATCTCTAATATTTAGAGCAACCTCACCTCAGCCATTCCTTCATTCCTATCCATGTTTTATCGATACCTGGGAATATGCCTGTTCTCCTCCAAAGCCTTAAATACATTAGTTACTGAGGTTACAGGCTGGGTAAAGTGTGTTATCTTCATACGAATAACTGTGATGATCAGTATTGTACAATGGGTGTAGCGCCTGGCCAGCGTATTGCCAATACCCGATGGAACTACTTCAATTGTCATTGAATTGATCACATGCTTAGGCTCCACTCTACTGTCATCGCTCTTCTGCAATAAAATTCCATTTATAAAAGCCAAACAATTCCGCCAACATTAAAATGTTGAAATAAACTTAAAGCATATCAGAACATGCAGGGAAAAAGTCTTCAGACACAATAGAAAGGAATCAAAAACAATCCAACCAAAGGCACTTTCAGATTTCTTACCCAGAATTCCAAGCACTACAAATCTGTATCTCCCGGCAACAGACTGTTACTGTGGCAACGTCACAATCAAATTAAAGCAATAAAGCACAAATGATGGTTTAAAAACTCAACAGTACACACAAGCCCATCAAGAAACAGATTTCCACTTTTTTTTTTTTTTTTTTGAGGGGGACAGTGGGAGTGTTTGACTTGTATAGAAACCCACCTTTGAGTTTTAAGTCTCCAAATCAATTGAAACATCTACACAGGTCGAGTTTTTGATCAAATTAATACATTCTCCCTGTACGGACAGCTCACTTTAACCAAATCCAGAGATCTTGGGTCAAGACTGGTGATAGCCAAGGCTTAGGTAGTCCCTAGATGAGCACATGGGCACTGCTGGGGTTTAACCGTCTAATAACATACACTTGTAAGCTTCCCGCTGCTTGATCAGCCAGGATTATCTTATTTATTGGATCACTGGCTAACATGGTTATCTGAAGTCAGATGGGAAGATTCTAGGTCCCAGTGCAAGTCTACTGCTCTCACTGTTAGGTTGACTAGAAAGAAAGACTTGCATTTATATAGCGCCATTCACCACCACCGGACGTCCCAAAGCACTTTACAGCCAATGAAGTACTTTTTTTGAAGAGTAGTCACTGTTGTAATGTAGGAAACGCGGCAGACAATTTGCGCACAGCAAGCTCCCACAAACAGCAATGTGATAATGACCAGACAATTTGTTTTAGTGATGTTGATTGAGGGATAAACATTGGCCAGGACACCAGAGATAACTCCCCTGCTCTTCTTTGAAATTGTGCCAGGGGATCTTTTACATCCACCTGAGAGCAGACGGGGCCTCGGTTTAACACCTCATCCGAAAGACGGCACCTCCAAACAGTGCAGCACTCCCTCAGTACTGCGCTGGAGTGTCAGACTAGATTTTTGTGCTCAAGTCTCTGGAGTGGGACTTGAACCCACAACCTCCTGACTCAGAGGCAAGGGCGCTACCAACTGAGCCGCGGCTGACTAGTCAATCATCAACTGTGCCCTACAGTACTGAGGGCCTGCCTCACCCTGGTATCAAATTACTAAGTCTGCCACAGATGGTTGACATGATTCCTAGATTCCACCACCAAACATATAATCTTGGAATCATCTTGACCTCAGACACCCACTTAGGCCCTTTTCCCTGCTCCAAGGAGGACAATGACCAGTTGATTATTAGGTGACTGACAAGCATTTCAACATAAATTGTGACTTAACCACTCCAAACTTCTACCTACAACTATTTTTAAAGGAATGAAGCAGATAGCAGGAACTAAAAATTCAGAAATAGTCAAAAATTATAAGAAAGCTCCCCCAATCACCCAGTGGGTACCACTCAGTGTAGTGCTAATATATACAACCCAGAAAATCCATGGTTTAAGCCTTGATTTCTGATTAGTTAGTTCATCTCAGTCTGAGTACTGCAACTGACCTGTGTACCTGGCCAAAGGTTGGAAAAATGTTAACTAGGGCTTCCACTTCCGATTGGTATCCAGTGGCCACTGCTGGAAAGTGTACATCTATGCACATTGGGTGAGGAGAGGATTGGGTTCTCCACAATCTCACTAGCCAACTGGGATTCATTGTCTTGGGTCACACATTAGAATGGCCAATTGGACAAGGTTCCCTGGAACAAATGGCATTCATGGAAAGGGATTGAGGGGTTCAGGTCTGCGAGACGTTAAAAGCAATTATCTCAAGTAGATACGGCCATAAAAGAGCTAAGGCAATACATGGTTTCAAAGCAAGAAAAAGTCAAGAATGCAGAATCTACTCGTAAAACTTTAGTAAGATCACAGTTGGAGCATTATATGTAGCTTTGGGCTCCACACTATAGGAAGGATGTTGATGTAATAGAAAGGGTACTTTGCACTCAGTACAATGCTGCCTGGTATGAGGAAACACAAATACGAAGAAAGACTTGAAAAACTTGGGCTGTTTTTGTTAGAGCAGATTACAGGGAGATTTGATAGATTTTTTTAAAATAATGATGGGGTAAGACAGGATAAATAGAAACACTGTTTCCAGTGTTTGAGGGGACAAAGATACAAGATTGTGTAAGAGATTTAGGACAGAGAACAGGAGAAACTTTTCTTAAATAAAAAGGTTGTACGGCTGTGGAATACATTACTGGAATGAGCGATTGAAGCAGAGACTATGTCAAAGTTTAACAATAGCTCAAATAGATGGTTGAAGGTAAAAAGAGATATGGCAGCAGAGCAGTTACATGGGATTAGAACTATTCCTCATGTGGAGGATAAACACCAACATGGACTAGTTGGACCAAATGGCCTGTTTCCATGTTGTAATGTGTGTGCACCCCAGAAATGGTTACCATCTTCAGGAGAGGCAGGCTGAAATGGGAAGAAAATTAGCAGTTTATAAAAAAAAAAAAATTATTACAGGAAATGAAACTGAAGCAGCAACAGACCATCTTGACACTCAGCTTCAAGATAAACTTCAGACATTAGCCAAGCTTGAACCACCCAGGACCCTCCACTTCCAGAAAGACTACACAGATACCAACACCCTACAAAGCAATCAGGACCCTCATCACAAAGTCAAAAAAATGGCTGAATTTATATATTTTGCATCAGAAATGAGAAACAAAAAAACATTCTCCATTCTACACAATCATATCTCAAATGCTAAATGACAACGGGTTCGTCAAAACAGTACATGAAGAACGCACTACATTTTCAAAACATTTCTGACAAAACTACAATAATATTCCAAACATCTACCGTACAAGGAATTCAATAGCTAGACAGACATGCAAGGATAAATAACTAGGCATGTTTTTATTGAAAATCTCACCAATATTTCACCCCACCCTTCCTCCTAGAAATCCTTAGATTTTGGGGCTCTAAAGGAATCAAGGGATATGGGGATAGGGCGGAAGAGTGTTGAGGTAGATGATCAGCCACGATCTTATTGAATGGCGGAGCAGGCTCGAAGGGCTGAATGGCCTGCTCCTGCTTCTTATGTTTAGGTAATTTTTGAGCCGAGGCTCATCGCTTTCCGCTTTCCAGCCATGTTTGCTGCTGCAATCAGTGCTCATTAGCACAAACTGTAACCGGACACTAATGACAGGGGATTAAGCAGCCACAGTAATCGCATTTTAATGAGGTGCCAACTGCAGACTGAACAGCTGAGGCTGCCCGAAATAACCAACGTGCTTCATACGGTATAAGCAGTACTTTTGTCCTCGACATCTACTGGAATGGCAAATGGTTAGCATTAATTGCCCAGTACAGACAGTTGTTCGCAATGACCGCGGGTGGTATAAGTGGTGGGGACTGTATTGTAGAGGACTGCTAGTACTCATGGAACTGTAATGACTTCAGGAGGGGAGAAACTTGAAAAAAATTTTACCCAAAAAGTGCAATATTTTATAGTTTGCTGATTTCCTCTGTCTACTTAAGTCATGTTCCACCTTTTAAGAATGTGTTTTTAAACAGACAGTTCAGTCTACATTTCTACCTATTATATTAATGCAATTTACAACTCTGCCCCATTATGTAGATTTCAACTTTCTTCCCCCTGGACCTCACCCAGCACAACACACTATAACAGGCTGTAGGCAGAGACAAATGTAACAGTGTCAGATGTTTCACTGATGTGGGATTGCTTGCACCAAAGTAATCTACTCACATTTTAAACCAGAGAAGTTGATCCCACCAAGATTTTGTTGGCAAAGTTTTCTTTTTCATGTAAACATGTGACAGGATGATTTATTTCATATTCCAAAAACATCACAAGTCATAATCACAGCCACTGTGCATTCACCTGCCCTTCACAAGACAGAAATGATTCCACCCTGAGCTAATGGTCCAAAAGACCTTACATTCACTCTTAAATAGTTTATGTCCTGAATTTCAGCAGAAATTGCTGATCATCTTCCAGAACTCGATAGACTCTGGAACGGTACCCATGGATTGGAGGGTAGCTAATGTTTCCCCACTATTCAAAAAAGGTGGTAGATAAAAAGCGGGGAATTATAGACCGGTAAGCCGGACATCGGTAGTGGGGAAAATGTAAAAGATGTAATAGCAGAGCACTTGGTAAGCAGTGACAGGATCGGACAAAGTCAACATGGATTTACAAAAGGTAAATCATGCTTGACTAATCTACTGGAATTTTTTGAGGATGTAACTGGTAAAATAGATAAGGGAGAACCAGTGGATGTGGTGTATTTGGACTTTCAGAAGGCTTTCGATAAGGTCCCACATAAGAGATTAGCGTGCAAAATTAAGGCACATGGGATTGAGGGCAAGGTATTGACTTGGATAGAGAAATGGTTGGCGGACAGAAGGCAGAGAGTTGGAATAAACGGGTCGTTTTCCGAGTGGCAGGCAGTGACTAGTGGGGTACCACAAGGATCGGTCCTAGGACCCCAGCTGTTCACAATATATATTAATGATCTGGACGAGGGAATTGGATGTAATATCTCCAAATTTGCAGACGACACAAAGCTGGGTGGGAGGGTAAGCTGTGAGGAGGATGTCGAGAAACTCCAGTACGATTTGGACAGATTGGGTGATTGGGCAGAAACATGGCAAATGCACTATAATGTGGATAAATGTGAGGTTATCCACTTTGGTGGCAAAAACAGGAAGGCAGATTATTATTTGAATGGCAATAGATTGGGAGAAGGGGAAGTGCAGAGAGACCTGGGTGTTCTTGTGCACCAGTCGCTGAAGGTAAGCATGCAGGTGCAGCAGGCGGTTAAGAAGGCAAATGGTATGTTGGCCTTCGTAGCAAGAGGGTTCCAGTACAGGAACAAGGATGTCTTGCTGCAGTTGTACAGGGCCTTGGTGAGACCGCACCTTGAGTATTGTGTGCAGTTTTGGTCGCCTTACCTGAGGAAGGACGTTCTTGCCATGGAGGGAGTGCAGCGAAAATTCACCAGGCTGATACCTGGGATGGCAGGAATGACGTATGAGGAGAGATTGTGTCGATTGGGCTTATACTCACTGGAGTTTAGAAGATTGAGGGGGGATCTCATCGAAACCTAAAAATTCTGTCAAGCCTGGACAGACTAGATGCAGGAAGGATGTTTCTGATGGCCGGGGAGTCCAGAACCAGGGGTCATAGTCTAAGGATAAGGGGTAAGCCATTTAGGACTGAAATTAGGAGGAATTTCTTCACCCAGAGAGTGGTGAACCTGTGGAATTCTCTGCCACAGAGGGCGGTGGAAGCCAGTTCATTAAATATATTCAAAAAGGAGTTGGATATATTTCTTAAGGCTAAAGGGATCAAGGGATATGGGGAGAAGGCAGGGACAGGGTACTGAATTTGGATGATCAGCCAGGATCTCACTGAATGGCGGAGCAGGCTCGAAGGGCCGAATGGCCTACTCCTGCTCCTATCTTCTATGTTTCTATATTCGCTCTTCAAGTGTGGATATTTGTTTTGTTTTTAATTTGTGCTATGTTACCTCATAGCTCTTCTTCACTGTGTACCCTGTGAATGTAAGGTGTTTTGGACCATTAGCTTAGCTGAGCAAAAGTGGATGGGAAACAGCTACAGTACTTGAAGGTAAATCAGTGTCAGAGCAGTGGGAGGTATTCACAGAGGAGATAGTGAGGGTTCAGAGCAAATATGTTCCCACAAAGAAAAAAGGTGGGACTCCTAATCTAGAGCCCCCTGGATGTCAAGGGGCATACAGGGTAGGATAAGGCAAAAAAGGGAAGCTTATGCCAGATACTGAGGACTCAATATTGCAGAAAGAGTGGAGGAGTATAGAAAGTGCAGGGGTGAAACTAAAAAGGAAATTAGGAAAGCAAAAAGAGAGGGCATGAAAAAATATTGACAAGTAAAATCAAGAAAAACCCAAAGATGTTTTATAAATACATAAAGAGCAAGAGGATAACTAAAGAAAGAGTAGGGCTTATTAGAGACCAAAAAGGTAACCAGTGTGCGCAAGACGTGGGTATGGTTCTTAATTACTTTACGTCTGTCTTCACTAGAGAGGGACGATACAGACATTGTAGTTAAGGAGGAGGAGTGTGAAATATTAGAGATAAACATAGTGTGCGGGGAAATATTAAGGGGTTTAGCATCTTTGAAAGTAGATAAATCGCCAGGCCCGGATGAAACTTATCCCAGGCGGTTAAGAGCGCAAGGGAGGAAATAGCGGCGGCACTGACCATCATTTTCTAATCCTCTCTGGCTACAGGTGGTGCCCGAGGACTGCTAACATTGTGCCGTAGTTTAAAAGGGGCTAAAGGGATAGACCGAGTAATTACAGGCCAGTCAGCCTAACCTCAGTGGTGGGCAAATTATTGGGAAAAATTCTGAGGGACAGTATTAATCATCATTTAGAAAGGCATGGATTAATCAAGGACAGTCAGCGTGGATTTGTTAAGGGAAGATCATGTCTGACTAACTTGATTAAATTTTTTGAGGAGGTAACAAGGAGGGTCGCTAAGGGCTGCGCATTTGATGTAGTCTACATGGATTTTAGCAAGGCTTTTGACAAGGTCCTACATGGCAGATTGGTCAGAAAAGTAAAAGCCCATGGGATCCAAGGGAAAGTGGCAAGTTGGATCCAAAATTGGCAGTGGCAGGAAGCAAATGGTAATGGTCGACAGATGTTTTTGTGACTGGAAGGCTGGGTTCTGCAGGGCTCAGCACTAGGTCCCTTGCTTTTTGTGGTATACATCAATGATTTAGACTTCAATGTAGGGGGCATGATTAATACATTTGCCGATGATACCAAAATTGACCATGTGGTTGATAAGTGAAGAAGAAACCTGTAGATTGCAGGAAGATATCAATGGACTGGTCAGGTGGGCAGAAAAGTGGCAAATGGAATTCAATCCGGAGAGGGGCAGCACGGTGGCATAGTGGTTAGCACTGTTGCCTCACAGCGCCAGGGACCCGGGTTCGAATCCGGCCTCGGGCGACTGTCTGTGTGGAGTTTGCACATTCTCCCCGTGTTTGCGTGGGTTTCCTCCGGGTGCTCCGGTTTCCTCCCACAGTCCAAAGATGTGTGGGTTAGGTTGATTGGCTATGATAAATTGACCCTTAGTGTTAGGGGGATTAAATACGTGGGGTTACGGGGATAGGGTGGGATATGTAGGGATTACGGGGATCGGGTGGGATATGTGTCGGTGCAGGCTCGATGGGCCGAAATGGCCTCTATCTGCACTGTGGGGTTTCTGTGATTTCTGTAAAGTGTGAGGTAATGCATTAGGGGAGGGCTAACAAGGCAAGGGAATGCACAATAAATGGTAGGATACAGAGAAGTGTAGAGGAACAGAGGGACCTTGGAGTGCATGTCCACAGATCACTGAAGGTAGCAGGACAGGTAGATAAGGTGGTTAAGGCATATGGGATACTTTCCTTTATTAGCCAAGGGATAGAATGTAAGAGCAGGGAGGTTATGCTTGAACTGTATAAAACACTAGTTAGGCCGCAGCTAGACTACTGCGTACAATTCTGGTCACCACATTACAGGAATGATGTGACTGCACTGGAGAGGTTTTATAAGGATGTTGCCAGGACTGGAGAATTTTAGCTGAGGAAAGATTGAATAGGCTGGGGTTGCTTTTTTTTTTGGGAACAGAGGAGGCTGAGGGGAGACTTAATTGAGGTGCATAAAATTATGAGGGGCCTAGATAGACTGGATAGCAGAGAGGTCAATAACCAGGGGGCACAGATTTAAAGTAATTGATAGAAGGATTAGAGGAGAACTTTTTTTTTTCCACCCAGAGGGCGGTGGGGGTCTGGAACTCTCTGCCTGAAAGGGTGGTAGAGGCAGAAACCCTCATCTTTTCGGCCAGCACAGGCACGATTGGCCGAATGGCCTCCTTCTGTGCCATAAATTTCTATGATTCTATACATTATCTAAACAAATTACTGGCAATGAGTTTTAACACAGGAACAGTTTGTGAACAAATGCTTGCAGGCAAGACAAAGAACGCCATTTTGCGAGACCCACCGTGCATGGATTCCTAGGAAATTCTGCCTTGAAGATTGGTGTGCTCTTTACTGTTGAACGGCTTGTTGGAACATCATTGAGCGTCGCTGCGGCTTTCTTAGATTTCAACTTCAGCCGTTTAATTTTACTCACCCGTTTACCGTTAACTTTTCTTTTAGCACAGGGACCCACGGGCTCTTTCTTGACACAGTCATTTGTCCTTTGTAATACTACAGCACTATTCACGACTACGGGAATGTCTACTGAGGATTCCATTTTAATTTTTAAATATTTTCTTTTCCTCTTGACATTCTTGCTCCTCCTGGACAAATGTAGTGAATGCTTTTGTTTTTCTTGACTGGTCTTATTTGAATGTCCATTGGTCTGCAATAAATAGTCGTTCATTAGTAAATCAGCAGGAAGTCAACATCATTTTTACTACAGTATCAAGACTTGCATAGTTCAGTGCAAAAATGTGAAAATTTGGCAACCAAGATGGTCTTAGATTTATACCCGGTGTATGCTGAGTTTGCTTACCTCAGCAGTGACAGCGGTGGGCATGCTACATTTGGCCTTAATACCTTATACAGGAAACTTTGTGCTATCCGGCACCGACGGGACCGAGCTGTTGCCGTCCCATCAAAACTGCCGGACAAACCAGCGCTAATGTTAAAACATACAGAAGCTTTTGAGCTCCGTATCTAGCAACAAACTCTGTTGCTTAGCAACAGCTTCTAAACAGTCGGCCGTAGCTTGCAAGCGTCTCTGTAGCTAAGCAACAGCTTTAGCTAGACCTTGCAGAGCCTGACTGGTGAAAAAAAAGCAACGAAAAGAAAAAAAAATTACTGAACCGACTCCTGAATTTTGCCACTGGCTCGAGCATTCCGGACAGTTAAACTCCGGATAAACCAAAGTTTCCTGTATGAAGGAAAAAATCAGCTAGGGCTCCCAGTCCTGTTAATTGAAATATTGCAACAACAAAAAATGCAGTTTGTGCTGGTTTACTAAAACTATTTAATCAAAATTGGATAATTTGGTATATAAACAGAAAAATGCTAGAAATACTCAGCAGGTCAGGCAGCATCTGCAGCGAGGGAAACAGAGTTGAGGTTTCAGGCCGATGACCTTTCGTCAGAACTGGAAAATGTTAGCGATAAAACAGGTTTTAAGCAAGTGCAGAGGCAGGAAAGGGGGGAGGGGAGGAAACAACAAAGTGGAAGGTCTGTGATGGTGTGGATTTGATTTTTTTTTGGGAGCAAAAAGTGATTTGAATCAGTGGTAGTCTGTATCATAACCCCTGTTGAAAGTACATCTAAGGTGGGCCATTCTTTGGGATTGTGCTGAGAAGTGACAAAGGACATTATAGTCTTTTTCCACCTGTCTACAGTGACAATGAAGCTCCAATACAAGCACGTGACATATAAAGCTTGTGTAGTTTGCCTTCATGGTTCAAAGTTCCTATGCATACAACAGATGGTCTTACTTTGACCCCTGCAAGACATCCAGAATCAAACGGTGAGATAAACTTGTGGAAAAAGGGGAAATAGTGCAGCGAAAAAGGGCTCTGGCCTACACCAACCTGTCATTCAACACAAAAAAAAGGAATCAGTCAACCTCACAGCAGTCAGATCTCTCCCAAAGTCCCTCATGGGGATCTAGAATAAGCAGCTAGTGACAATTGGCTCAGTGGCGGCACTCTCAATGAGGTCAGAAGGTTTAAGCATCTTGAGACCATATTGCAAATCGCAAAACCTGATGAGAAAGCCATATAAGCAATTGCATTTACTTGGTATAGAGTGACCACTTGCACTAAGCTCAAAGAATTTAGATGCAGGTTGGTTTGCTGGAATTGAAAGAGCTAAAACTACACAGCTTGCCTGCAAAGGGTACTGACAACCTTCCTCCTGCTTGTCCGGATACAGCTAAAGCATTGGTTTTCAGGTTTATTTGGAATGAAGTAAAAAGAATCCTAGCCACCAGTAATGGGCCCATGCCTCCTGGTCATGTCAGTGAGTGAGGCTGGTTAGTCAGTCAGTCATCAACAGTCTTTGGAGTACTGTGGGCCTGCCTGGTACAAGTACCAAATTACTGAGCCTGTCTTTGAAGACTGATTCAATTCTAATCCCTTATCATCAAATGTGAAACCCTCTACCACAAGGAGTTGAAGTGAACAGCATAGATGCATTTAAGGGGAAGCAAGATAAGCACATGAGGGAGAAAGGAAGAGAAGGATATGCTGATGGGGTTAGATGAAGGGGGTTGGGAGGAGGTTCGCGTGGAACATAAAACACTGGCATGGACCTGATGGCCTGCTTCCGTGCTGTTAATACTTTTGTAAAACTCCTGAAACCAACCTGCCCCATAGCTCCTCCAGCAGTTGAGTTTGGGAGAAAAAAGAGAAAGAATATGCATTTATATGACACCTTTCACAAACTCAGGATGCCCCTAAAGCACTTTACAGCCCTTTCTGAAGTGTAGTCACTGCAGGAAATACTAAGGCAGGTGGAGGTAGAATTCCCACGTGGGCTCGCTGATCCCTCGCGCTGTAACTACGGAATCCACCGACGGGGCGAACTAGAGCAGCCATGATCTCACTGAATGGCGGAACCGGCTGGAGGGGCTGAATGGCCTAACTCCTGTAACTATGTTACAGGATACTGCGTGCAGTTCTGGTCACATTACAGGAAGGATGTGATTGCACTAGAGTTACGAGGATAACAACAGAAAATGCTGGAATTACTGAGCAGGCCAGGCAGCATCCGTGGAGACAGAAACAGAGTTAACGTTTCAGGTCTGGGACCCTTCATCAGAACTGGAAAAAGCTGGAAATGTAATAGATATTAAGCAGGTGCAGAGACCAGGGGGGAGGGGGGGGGGGGGCGGCGGTTAGGAGGTGAGGAAGGAATTGAAAGAACACCCTGTACTTTTGTAAGAGGCAGGAAAGATAAAAATGTTGCAAATGGGAATGGCAAAAATCATACTGCATGAAAAATGGGGGCAGGGATGATTATCTGAAATTGTTGAACTCAATGTTGAGTCCGGCAGGCTGCAAAGTGCCCAATCGAAAGATGAGGTGCTGTTCCTCGAGCTTACGTTGAGCTTCATTGGAACAATGCAATAGGCCGAGGACAGAGAGATCAGAGTGGGAGTGAAGCGGAGAATTAAAGTGACAAGCAACCGGAAGCTCAGGGTCACCCGTACGGACTGAACGGAGGTGTTCCACAAAGCAGTCGCCCAATTTGCGTTTGGTCTCCCCAATGTAGAGGAGACCGCATCGTGAGCAGTGAACACTGTATATTAAATTGCAAGAAGTACAAGTAAATCGCTGTTTCACCTGAAAGGGGTGTTTGGGGCCCTGGACAGTGGGAAGGGAGGAGGTAAAAGGGCATGTGTTGCATCTCCTGCACTTGCACGGGAAGGTGCCAGGTGAAGGAGAAGGGCTGTTGGGGGTGATTGAGGAGTGGACCAGGACGTCGCGGAGGGAGCGGTCCCTTTGGAATGCTGAAAGGGGAGGATGTGTTTGGTGGTGGGATCACGTTAGAGGTGGCGGAAATGGAAGATGATCCGTTGAATGTGGAGGCTAGTGGGGTGAAAGGTGAGGACAAGGGGAATCCTATCGTGGTTCTGGGAGAGAGGGGAAGGGGTGAGAGCAGAAGTGCGGGAAATAGAACGGACACGGTCAAGGGCCGTGTCAACCACGGTAGAGGGGAATCCTCGGTTGAGGGGAATCCTCGGTTGAGGAAAAAGGAAGACATGTCGGAAGCACTAGTATGGAAGGTGTAGGAAGTCAGACAACACCAGGTTATAGTCCAACAGCTTTATTTGAAATCACAAGCTTTCGGAGTGCTGCTCCTTCGTCAGGTGAGGTACGGAAGGTGGCATCATCAGAACAGACATGGCGGAGATGGAGAAACTGGGAGAATGGAATAGAGTCCTTACAGGAAGCGGGGTGGGAGGAAGTGTAGTCCAGGTAGCTGTGGGAGTCGGTGGGCTTGTAGTGGATGTTTGTTGAAAGCTGCCTGGCCTGCTGAGTATTTCCAGAATTTTCTGTTGTTATTTCAGATTTCCAGCATCTGCAGTATTTTGCTATATTAGAGTTACGAGGATGTTGCCTGGGCTGGGGAATTTTAGCTAAGAGGAAAGATTGGATAGGCTGGGGTTGTTTTCTTCGGAACAGAGGAGGCTGGGGGGGGGGGGGGGGGACCTAATTGAGGTGTATAAAATTATGAGGGGCCTGGATAGAGGACAGGAAGGACCTGTTCCCCTTAGCAGAAGGGTCAATAACCAGGGGCCATAGATTTAAAGTAATTGGTCAGAGGTTTAAAGGGGATTTGAGGAGAAATGTTTTCACCCAGGGGGGGTCTGGAACTCACTGCCTGAAAGGGTGGTAGAGGCAGAGACCCTCATCACACTTAAAAAGTGGATGTGCACCTGAAGTGCCACAAGGCTTACAGACCAAGTGCTGGAAAGTGGGATTAGGGTGGATAGCTAGGCACGGACATGATGGGCCGAATGTGCCGGCCGGCGACCCTGAACCACATGACGACGCCGAGCGCCAGCAGCCCCATCCCGTCCCAATTTCAAAGGGACTTCGGGCCCGGCAATGCAGTCAGCGCTATAAGCAGAGCCCGGGAGAAGGAGCACCACCGAGCCTCCAAACAACCTCCTGCCGCTCGGAGTGAGCCGGATGCACCGACCGATCGACCGACTGACCTGGCCGCAAAACCCGCTCACCGCCGCCAGGCTCTGATAAATGGAGAACGCCGACACACGAGAAACGGCCATCGCCACTCGACTGCGGACCATCCCAGGCTGGAGCGTCGCCTGCGTCATGACATCAATGCGTCGTCCCCGTCTTCCCCCTTGTGTATGATGGGCATCTGCCTCAACCAATCACGGCCCGCTCGCAGCTAGCCCCGCCCACTCCTGTGTGGGGGGTCAAGTGGTCAAATTCAGGGAATTTGGACAATTCTTTTCCAACTCCCTGAAGCAACCAACCAAAACTCCAAGAGATTGCAGTGGCCATTAACTCATCATAGTCACTGCTAATTACAATCTCACTTCCTAAAACTGGCTTGTGTACTTTTAACAAGTGATCAACTAGTACAATAGCAAAATACTGCAGATGCTGGAAATCCGAAATAACAGAAAATGCTGGAAAAACTCAGCAGGCCCGGCAACATCCGTGGAAAGAGAAACAGAGTCAACGTTTCAGGTGGAAACCCTTCGTCAGGACTGAAAAAGCACAGGAAATGAAACAGATTAAAAGGCCAGTTTGGGGGCTGGGAAATGGGGCTGAGAGAACAAAAGAGAAGTGAAGAGACATTAAGAGGTATTCAAAACGAGACGAGATGGTGATAGGACTAGTGGAGAGACAAAAGACGGCTCTAGATTAGGTGCGAAATGCGCTGGCAGAATGAGAGACAGCTGCCAACTATTACCCCCTTATACTTTATACAGGTCCTTGGTTTATACAGGACCATGACTCATAGGTCCCCATGATCACTGAGGGTGGGGGTCCTGGACCGTCAGCAGACGAGATTGGTTTTGTGGGGCATGGAGGAGCAGGTTTGCTCTGACCTTGGCTGGGCCTCTTCAGCTCCATCACCCGTGGGACTGGTCAGAGTGTGCACATCGTCTCCTGCCTGAAACGTGCAGGTGGTTAGGGTGCCCATCAGTAAGTCCCTTTCAAAATATTACAGTCCTCTTCGTCGGTGTTAATGGGGCGGAAATGCTACCGACACCATTTTGAGGCCTTTACCGCCCTATTAAAATATTTTAAAATTCACATCCTTGTTATCAAATCCCTCCATGTCTTCGCCCCTTCCTATCTTTGTAACCTCAGCCCTACAATCAACCGAGAGCACTGCACTCCTTCAATTCTGGCCTCTTGCGCATCCCAGATTTTCATTGTTCCACCATTGGCGGCCGTGTCTTCAGCTGCCAAGGCCCTAAACTTCTCCACCTCTGTCTCTTCCTTAAGACGCTCCTTAAAACCCACCTCTTTGACCTGCCCTAATAATATCCTTATGTGGCTTGGTGTCAGATTTTGTTTGATAACGTCCCTGTGAAGCGCCTTGGGATGTCTTACTACGTTAAAGGTGCTATATAAATGCAAGTTGTTGTTGTTGTTGCATTAGCGCCAGGTGATGGACTGTCACCATGTGTCTCTGTGCAGCCTTAAAGTTCTGTAGCAGCACACAATTTCCCACCTACAGAATTCGCAGGCTCCCAATACGGACATTCTCTGTGCTTGCAGCTCACTGCGTGCAGGTAAATGTGGATGATCCTGAAAGAACCAGTGCAGTCACCACACTGAGTGGGTGTGCTCCAGTTTAATGCTGCTCTACAACTGCCCAGTTGTAGAAAAATCTGTACTGTTGTCTCAAAATAGATATCATTAAATAGAAGCACAATACTGCGGATGCTGGAAATCTGAAATAAAAACAGAAAATGTCAAGGACCTTACCACAGGGAAGGAGAGAAAATCAGCAGAGGCAGCGATTTGTAGCCAGGCCTCTGGTACTGTTGCTCTCGACTGGTAAGAGGTGAACAAGAGCAGCCCAAAGTGAATTGTCCCACAGATTTTCCCTCCTTCCTTGTGTGCAGCTCCGAGTCTTCTTACTTCAATTCAATTCAAATCGCTTTATTGGCATGACAAGGTACATCTTATGTTGCCAAAGCATTGAAAAACATTCATGGTTGAACACATAAATACAGATCTATCCATACAGTGTATAAACAGATATATCCCTGAGTGTATAAATATACATTCATATAATTTGTATATACTCTTTTCTTATATTTAGTGGTTGTCCCTCTGTTTATGGCAAGCTGTAACATAGTGTGCCACTAAGGTTACACAATTTCTCTCTTCCCCTAGTAGGTATGGGAGTTTTTGGTCGTCATTCAAATTTCTGAATTCCGGGCATATTTTTGTGAATTTTGGGTAGAAATTCTCCCTTATGCCCTGATATTTTCTACAAGCTGTGAGGAAGTGCATCTCTGTCTCCACCACTCCCTGACTGCAGTGAGAGCATATCCTGTCCTCTCTTGGTAGCCGGGTCTGCCTGTGTCTACCTTTTTTGATCGCCAGGCTATGTTCACTAAGTCTGTACATTGTCAAGGTTTTTCTCAGTTTGCTATCCTTTACCATGGTCAGGTAATCAGCCATGTTGTATTGTCTGTTTAGGGCCAAGTAGCAATTGAGTTTTGGGTTTTTGTTGTTTCTGCCCAATATGACAGATATTTTTCCTTTTGCTTAGTGACGATTGTGTTGGGTCGAATTCTTTGTGTTACGCTGTCACTGTCCTGGGGCTGGTTATTGTTAGTAGTGTTAGTAGTTACTTCACTGAGTCCCAGGACTAGTTGACTGAGGGTATTCTTCTTTATGGTCCTCTCTTGGCATTTCAGGGCTTCGTAATGATAGCAGTGGGGGTTGCTCATTTTTAGGTGTTTCCAAAATTTGGTGGCTCTTTTTTGGATAGTGATTATTAATGGATATTGGCCTAGTTCTGCCCTGCATGCATTGTTTACGGTTTTCCTTTGAGTCCGGAGGATACTTTTACAGAATTCTGCATGTAGGATCTCAATTGGGTGTTTGTCCCATTTTGCAAATTCTTGTTGTGTTAGCGGTCCCCACACCTCACTCATTGACTCTCCTGAGATCAGGTAGCGGGCAAAATTGTAAACTGTGGGTGCAAACCTGCATTCTATGGCACAGCACCTTGAAAGACTTGACACATGACAGCAAGTCCAATACTAATTAACAGCATATATTGAACTGTTTATTTGGATGGACTTGAACTCATGACAAATGAAAGTTCATCAGGTTTTGTCGGCTTAAAGATCAAAGCCTCTCAAGAGAACCAAAGCTGACAACTAATTGCATACTCCATGTACAATGTGTCTCTACAAGTGTGGAGTCGAGGGTGGCTCCAATTGTATTGATCCACCACAGAGCTTATCTTTCCAATTACTCCCATTTAACTTTGTACAGTGCCATCACTTCCTGCGCTGACCTTGTTAAATGGATTTCTTTTTGTGGGGAATGTTTAACATTCTGCCTCAAACGCGTCAAACAGTCTGAATGTGACTTTTTTACACACGTTAGTGTAATTTGTTGTTCTAATACAAAAGTTGCCTCAGTGATCAATAACCTTAGCAAAACTCATTGGTTTTTTGAAAGGTATTTTGTCCAATTAAGAAGCCCTAAACTGTTAAAATGAGTGAATTTTTAAAGCATCCATCCACTCCTGGATTGATTAAAAATTAGATTAAGTCTTGCCAGCCATCTCTGAGCCATACAATCCCAGAAAGTCTTAAAGGAGCTGCTGTAGTCCGCCACCAAAAAGCTAAGTATGTTAAAAATACTTAGTGTTATTAGCCTTGGCTCAGTGGATAGCACTCTCTCCTCTGTCAAAAGGTGTGGTTTCATGTCCCACTCCAGAGACTTGAGCACACAAACTAAGCTAACACGTACTGAGAGAGCGCTGCACTGTCGGAGGTGCCGTCTTTCAGATGAGATGTAAAAAACCGAGGCCCCGTCTACCTTCTCAGGTGGACGTAAAAGATCCCACGGCAGTATTTGAAGAAGAGCAGGGGAGTTCTCCTCCGGTGTCCTGGCCGATATTTATCCCTCAATCATCATCACTAAAACAGATTATCTGGTCATTATCTCATTGCTGTTTGTGGGAGCTTGCTGTGACCAAATTAGCTGCTGCGTTTCTTCAATTACAACAGTGACTACATTTCAAAAGTATTTAATTGGCTTTAAAACACTTTGGGACATCCTGAGGTCGTGAAAGATGCTATATAAATGCAAGTCTTTCTTTGCCTGAACGTGAAACCACATTTAAACCACAGACCGCTGCTGGCAACCGCTCGGCCCTCTTCTGATCGACCCCCATCCCCGTTCCTATGGCCCTTGTCCCGATCCCCCTCATCCCGGTTTAGCAACTTCCCCTGATAGCTTCTCTTCATTGTTGGAGCAGATCTTTGCTCAGAAACTTCCCCTCTAACTCACATTCCCATCACAGTCGTGACTGACCTCTGCTTAGCAATTTCCTCCTACTCAGCTTTGCTTCATTATCATTCTTCAGCTCTTCATAGAACCTTCCTCCCTCCCACTCACCTTCCCTTCACTGACCTCTGCTTCACAACTCTTCCCCTACTTGACTCTGCCTGCTTTTGCTGTCATGTCTCCCCGCCCTCCTTGCCACTCCCCCCTCCCTTCTCTTCACTGAGGTTAGGAACTTGCCATCTGGGAAACTTGGCAGACACAAATCTTGGTCCGAGTACTTTTTATTATTCTGCCCTGCAGGTCACAGTTCCTGATGAGTTCTGTTATACACAACAGTCTTTTACATGAACCAGCAAATGATTCTGTAATGAATTGTACAGAGCAGGGTCAGATTGAAGCACATAAATTGGAATTTGTAATGTATTACAGAGGTCAGGTTTACATGAATCACAAATGAAGTCTGTAATCACTTGTACAGATTAGGGTCAGATTGAAGCATGCAAACTGTAATTGCTAATGTTTTGGGAGATGAGATTTCGTCAGCTCCACAGCCTTTGTGACAATTTCAAGTTCTTTTAAAGGGGGTATGAGCTCCCCTGGTGGGTAAACGAGACTTTCCAGTCGTGGCTGGACCGTGTAGACCAGACAGGTCCCAGGTTTGATCCTGGTCTCAGCCGGAGCACTCGTAGAGATGAGACAACTGACCTTTGTGGCAATGGGAAAATCATCGAAGGTTTCCACACTCCTTATCATGATTTAGTGACTCCCCGCCAGAAGTGTGTGTGTACATGGACAAGGGGGGGGAGTAGAATTTCCGCAGCGGTTTCCCACTGTAACTTTGGCGGAAGATTAGTGAAAATCCCGGGGAAATGGCGTAAATGTTACCTGGGGATTCTGCCACAGTTACAGCGCGAGATCGGGAGAACCCCCATGGGAATACCGGGCCGCGGGTGAGCTCAGGCTTGAGCGCTGTGTCCCTGCGGTGAATAGTCTGCTGACACTCTGGGGCGATCTTATGAACTTCTGCTTCTGCCAGGAAGCTTCACCCTCTGGTAGTACAGAATTGGGAAACTGTTGATGCACTGCACGCGATCTCCTCATACCCACAGATGATGGACAAGGCTCCCAGCAGTAGCGTGCATTCATAAAATCAGCCTTGTACTACTTCGACTCGGACAGGGAGAATTGCCACTAGGCCAGGTTCCACAATGCCACCGATACCTGCCAGGAAGGTGCCAGGAGCGGAAATAAAGACGGTCATGGTGGATGGCGGGACTTTAAATGTAAAGTTGTGTAGCCCACCACGTTAGGTTCAAAACATGGCTTTGAAATAAAGCTGGAGCAGTAGTTGGATGCACCGTGCAGTGGTTTGGACAGAAAAAAATGGAAGACTTGCCTTTCTATAGCGCCTTTTATGATCACCAGACGTCCCAAAGCGCTTTACAGCCAATGAAGTACCTTTTGAAGTGTAGTCACTGTTGTAATGTAGGAAACACGGCAGCAAATTTGCACACAGCAAGCTCCCACAAACAGCAATGTGATAATGACCAGACACAGGAAACTTTGTGATATCCGGCACTGACGGCACCGGCGTGTTGCCGATCTATCAAAACTGCCGGACATACAAAGTTAATGTTGAAGCATACGGAGGTTTTCATCTCCGTATCTGACAACAAACACCTTCTAAAGAGTCGGCTGCAGCTGCAAAGTCTGTAGCTGAAGCTGTTGCTATAGCTACAGACCTTGCAGTGGCTGGCTGGGAAAAAAAAAGATCTAAAAAAACTTACAGAAAACGGCTCCTGATTTTTGCCATTAGATCGAGTATTCCAGACATACAACCTCCGGATAAACCAAAGTTTCCTGTAATCAGTTTTTTTTTAAGTGATGTTGATTGAGGGATAACTCCCCTGCTCGTCTTCGAAATAGTGCCATGGGATCTTTTACGTCCATCTGAGAGGGCAGAAGGGGCCTCGGTTTAACGTCTCATCCGAAAGACGGCACCTCCAACAGTGCAGAATCCCTCAGCACTGCACTGGGAGCGTCAGCCTAGATTTTTGTGCTCAAGTCTCTGGAGTGGGACTTGAACCCACGACCTTCTGACTCAGAGGCAAGGGTGCTCAATTGATCCACTGGCTGACACGGACAGACGCTCGTGCCCTCAATTGGCCACACATCGAATTTCCCATTTCAGCCAGTCTGTTAGCAGCAAGAAAAATCAGCTGGCAAGTCACCCTGGCCCTAGATAATTCCCCTGGTCGGGGAAACACTCGGAGAAAATTTATAATCAGCAAGATTGAAAGCCCATACTAACTCTGACAGCGGGTCTCTCTATCCAGAACGATAATCTGTCTATTCTGTTTTCAGATGGTGACGTGCCTGCTGTGTCTTGCCAGCATTTCAACATTGTTACTTCAAGTCCCACTCCAGGACTTCATCACATAATCTAGTCATGACGCTTCAGCGGTTACTCCTTCATTTGCAGATAGCGAGACCTTGCTGTGAGCAAATTGGGCTGTGTCTGTCGACGAAAAGAACAGTGACGGCTCGTCAAAGTGAATTAATAGGCTGTGAAGTGTTTGGGAACATCACGAGGATGTGAAAGGCGCTACGGACATTCTTTCTCTGCTCTCCCTTCACCAACCTCTGTAAATCCTGACTGGTACTGTCATTGCACGTATTAGCAGCCACATCTCCTTCAGCGTTTGCATTTGGCTGAATCAGCAGATCAATGGCTTGTGCAGTAAACCTGTAAATGAACGCCTTATCATAACGGGCATCAAAGCCTGTAGGGGCCGAGACTCTTTTACATTTATATAGAGCATTGATCCAGCACCATGCTGATAAATTCCTTCTCAACTGGTCTGTGCTTTCTGAAATCAAGACCCAGGCTTCAGATGAAATAATAAGGAACGCCTTAATAGGGAAATGATGCCACGGTAATCCAGAAAGCCCAAACAAAAATGTTTGAGCACAGTAATAAAAAAATTAATCTCGGCAGATTTGGGGAAAAAATGAGAAATTAAGTTGGTGAACTTGAGAACTTCTCCAGGCAGAAACCAGGGCGGCAAGCAGGTAAAACGGTCCATGGGACTTACCCGTACTGACCCTGCTGTCCTCCTGGGCTTTTCATAGAAACATAGAAGATAGGAGCAGGAGTAGGCCATTTGGCCCCTCGAGCCCACTCTGCCATTTAATGAGCTCATGGCTGATCATCCAAATTCTCCCCATATCCCTTGATAGAATCCCCATATCCAATCTTAATTTGCTATTCGTTCATGGGATGTGGGCGTCGCTGGCAAGGCCAGCATTTATTACCCATCCCTAATTACCCTCGAGAAGGTGGTGGTGAACCGCCTTCTTCAACCACTGCAGTCCGTGTGGTGAAGGTTCTCCCACAGTGCTGTTAGGGAGGGAGTTCCAGGATTTTGACCCAGCGACGATGAAGGATCGGCGATATTCTTCCATGTCAAGATGGTGTGTGACTTGGGAGGGGAACTTGGAGGTGGTGGTGTTCCCCTGCGCCTGCTGCTTGTCCTTCTAGGTGGAAGAGGTTGCGGGTTTGGGAGGTGCTGCCGAAGAAGCCTTGACGAGTTGTTTTTCTGAGCAGGTGAGAGCAACACCCATCAGAAGCTTTTTTTTGTCAGGGCCCTGACTGCAATTTTAACCGGAAGGCTGCGCGGAGAATATTGTGGCTTCTCCGTCAGGCCAACCTGGCGGGAAAAGGAACCGAGGCAAGAAGAGGCCCCTAAAGTTAAGTGGATTTTCCTTTTTTTTCACTCTCCTTTTGTGCTCCCCCGGTCCCCACAAGCAAATTTTAGGCCTGCCCTTGCCTTGTGCTTCCCTCCTCTGACTGCGAGGCCCTCCCGAACCTCCACCCCAACCACACGTACCTGAGTGCCAGGGACCGTTCTTTCAGGATCCCCCCAGCAGAAGCCTCCTGCCACCCGACACCCAGCTGCTGGTTTCGGGCACGCTGGGCCTCACGCTGCTGAGATCCGGACACTTGGCCGTCTGCCTTGATGCCCCCCCATCCCTCCCATCCACGCGAGTCTCGCCCCGTGTTAAAATTACATAGGATTACATAGTATATACAGCACAGAAACAGGCCATTCGGCCCAACCAGTCCATGCCGGCGTTTATGCTCCACTCGAGCCTCCTCCCGTCTTTCCTCATATAAATCTATCAGTATAACCCTCTATTCCCTTCTCCCTCATATGCTTGTCTAGCCTCCCCTTAAATGCATCTATACTATTCGCTTCAACCACTCCCTGTGGTAGCGAGTTCCACATTCTCACTCCTCTCTGAGTAAAGAAGTTTCTTCTGAATTCCCGATTTGATTTCTTGGTGATTATCTTCTGTTGATGGCCTCTCGTTATGCTCTTCCCCACAAGTGCAAACACTCTCTCTGTATCCACTCCATCAAAACCTTTCATAATTTTAAAGACCTCTATTAGGTCACTGCTCAGCCTTCTTTTTTCAAGAGAAAAGAGTCCCAGCCTGTTCATCCTTTCCTGATATGTATACCCTCGCATTTCTGGTATCATCCTTGTAAATCTTCTCTGCACCTTCTCCAGTGCCTCTATATCCTTTTTATAATATGGCGATCAGAACTGTACGCAGTACTCTAAGGGGGAAAATTCAGTTGGTTAGGCGCTAATGGGGCGCTAGCAACTTAGCGCCCAAGTGCGGTGATTTTAGCGGCGCTTGCGAAATTGACCTGTCGTTTTGCAGTGGTGCTAAAGACTACTGCCACGATCTCCTGCACCCGCTGATCATGACATCATGCAAGCGTACAGCGCCCCGAACCGGAAATTGATTCGCACCCCCTGCCTTAGCACATGCCGCTAGGAACGACAGGTAGAGGGGAACGTTTTCAAGTCGGGAAGGGGCTGTGGGAGTGCTATTTAAAGGCGTGCGCTTCCTGCTTTTTCGTGTCAGCAAAATTGTTTGGTATACCCAGGTTGAGAGGGAGAGAGACGCATGGAAAGATTTAATGCTGTCCTAAGGAGTTTTGGTACTCAGCACCACCTTTGAGGTTCCTATTTATCTGACCTTCATATTTAGCACATTTATAAGATTTTATGGGGGCTCAGGGCGTTGTCCTCCAGCTTCACCTGCGGAGGCAGCAGAGGTGCAGGGAGAGAGTGGCAAATGTGGCCAGAGGGAGGAGGGCCAACAGGCCTCTGCCTAGGAGACCTTACCCTCCCAGGGTATTCCGGGAGCAATTCTCCTACATTAATTTGTCTGAGGAGCAGTGTTTCAGAAGGCTGCACTTCAGCAAGGAGGTGGTCACTGAGCTCTGCCACCTGCTGCAACCAGATCTGCAGCTTCAGCTCAGGACCAGGACATCTCTGTCGGTGGCAGTGAAGGTAACGGTGGCTCTGAATTTCTATGCCAGCAGCTCCTTCCAGGCTTCAACTGGGGACATAGCGAATATCTCCCAGTTCGCTGTCCATTGTTGCATCCGAGAGGTGACAAATGCTCGGTACAAAAGGAGACATCTCTTTCCCCATGACCCAGGACAAACTGCGCGAACGCACATGTGGCTTTGCTAGGATAGTGGGCTTCCCCGTGGTTCAGGGCACCATTGACTGCACGCATTGCAGGCACCTCATGAGAGTGCAGAGGTGTTCCGAAACCGCAAGGGCTTCCACTCTCTGAATGTCCAATTGGTCTGTGACCACAGACAGCTGATACTCGCCGTCAATGCCTGCTATCCTGGCAGCAGCCATGATGCTCTCATCCTGCGCCAGACTGGTGTCGCAGACCTCTTCCAAGCACTGCGTCAACCTAGTAGATGGCTCCTCGGGGGCAAGGGTTATCCACTCTGCACCTGGCTGATGACACCGCTCCGTAACCCCAACACTCCTGCTGAGCTGCAATACAATGATAGCCATAGCGCCACCAGGAACCTCATAGAGCAGACAATTAGCGTCTTGACCACTCAGGAGGAGCCCTGCAGTACTCTCCCGAGCGAGTCTCGCTTTTCATTGTTGTGTGCTGCATGCTTCACAACCTGGCAATTATGAAGACCCAGCCATTGCCACCAGGGATTGGTGCACCACCTCAGGAGGATGAAGAGGAGGCGGAGGAGGAGGAGGATGAAGAGGAGGATCAGCAGCACCAACGTGGGAGGGAGGCACACAATGTTGTCACTGCAAGGGCCGTCCGTGAACGCCTGATAAGACACCGCTTCTAACCAAATACAGAGAAGATGGCTTCTGGGATGAAGAAGCACATCATCGCAAGCATCCCGCAGCCCCTATTGCCGGGCAAAGCTGCAATGAGTCAAATCAGCAAATGTAAAGTAATAATAAAATTTTGTATTTATATTACAAACTCTGTCTTACTTATTCAGGACAAACAATTAGAAACAAACCCAGCAATTCATGAACTAACAAAACTCGAAATAAGCAGCAAAACAGTAAACAAATATAATAAGATGAACATCAAACTTTCCCACAAATATTCCCCCCATTTATTAATAAATCCTACTTTTCGGCCTTCGAGGGTGATCTCCATCCCCTGAGCACTTCCCTCCTTCCCACCCTACCGCTCCTCCGTAATGTGGCCCCAGTGGCTGCAGCAAAGCTGGCGGAAGGCTGCTGAATGCTGGACCCAGAGACTGCAGATGGCCTTGCAGGACACCCTCGACCAGCTCTGGGCCTGGAGGGCCTGGCTGCAGACTGCACCAACTCTGCATGGGCGGCAGCAGTCTGGGCTGGCTGGGTTGCAGGCGGTGGCAAGTGCAATGGGGAAGTGGCAGTGGTGGGAGCAGGAATGCTGTCATCCTGAGAGAGGACAGCACTTTCTTGCTCGACCGACACACTGCCACTCTCCCGGGGCAGTACCTCAGCATCCGGAGCAATCTGCTGAAGCACAGCGAGTGCACTGCCTGAAAGGGTGGTGGAGGCAGACTCAATCGTGGCTTTCAAAAGGGAATTTGCAGGGCTACGGAGAAAGGGCAGGGAGTGTAACTGGCTGGAGTGCTTTTGCAGAGAGCCGGCATGGGCTCAATGGGCCAAATGGCCTCCTGTGCTGTAACCATTCTATGATTCTGTGATTCTATGATTAACCTTCTCCAACAGCCTCCTGTGTGATACCTTGTCAAAGACTTTGAGCGTTCATGTGCACCACATCTACTGCATTTCCCCCATCCACCATATCTGTCACCTAGGAACACACATTCAGTGTAGGAAGAAGTTCAATGACCTCACTCGGGTGGTCAGGGTGAGTACCTGTTTTTCAGTACCTTTACATCCCACCATCTCAACTTCACTCTGTGCACAGATGGTGTAAATACCCAAATGCCCAACAACTATGGCCATCTCATAAAACTCACATACACATCCCACACCTTGCAGATATTACCGGCTATTCAACTTTGGTAGGCACATCTGCCAAACACATGGCTGCACACTCACTCGCACGCTGTCCTTTTTCTTGCAGGCCAAGCTTTCACATAACCGCCGAGAGACCCAGCGGACAGGAGGAGGACAGGCGGACCTATACTCCCTCACTGAGTTGGAGGACAGAGCCCACAGGCTGATTGCCAGCCAGGTCATAGGTGGAGAGGTCGACCTCCTTGGGGACAGCAATGGTATGTTCTTCAGCTTTCTCTCCTCTCTCATACCACTTCCCCCTCACAACACCAGCCTTTTACACTTTAAATCCAACTAACTGTCTCCAGTCCTTGCTCCCTTTCTGCACCCCCCTGCCCTCACGCTAAAGCCACACTTGTGCCTTCCTGTTTTCAGATAGTGAACCACCAGCTGACCAGCTTGCCCCTCAGCCTCCCAGTGGCAGTGACGTGCCAGAGGAGGAGGAAGAGGAATCCGGAATCTCACCGCCTGCAACTCCCAAGGGTGACACATCCGAAACTGGGGCCACGCGTTCCCTGGAGGGGAGCAGGAGGTCAGGGTCTGATGTGGGTGAAGCTCCTGGACCCAGCGGGCTGCAGCAATGCCATGGGGGAAGGGAAGCTCGGGGGCCATCTCCCCGGAGGGTGAGTAGGCGCGTGAGTTCTGCTGTACAGGACTCAGATGAGGACCTCAACATCGCAGCCATGAATATGCAGGCCTTGAACATGCACACTGAGCTCATGGGTGCAATGGCAAAGGTGCCCAACAGCATGGATGCACTGGCTAGGAGCATGGAGGAGTCCGCCACTAGCACAGCTGTCATCTGTGTGCAAACCCTTGAACCCATCCTTGCCTCATTGCAGAGGATGGTTGAATTGCAGGGAGACTGTGGGGATCTAGAGCCCATGTGACATGTAATGGGTGAGGTGGCAGCATCTATTGCAGCCCAGGCCGACGCAACGCAATGCCTTAGTGCTGCAATCGAGTCATTGGCTGGTGCCATCCAGTCTTGGACTGCTCTCATGCAGTCTCAGATTGATGTCACGCAAGCGCTGACTGCTCTCATGCACTCGCTGCGTAAAAAAAGTTTTTCCTCATGTTGCCTTTGGTTCTTCTGCCAATGTTAAGGGGTATGGAATTAGGGGAAGGGTAGCCAATTGGATTAAAAACTGGTCAGAAGAGAGGAAACAGAGAGTAGGAGTAAATGGCAGTTTCTCAGATTGGTTGGAAGTGGGTAGCAGTGCCCAACAGGGGTCTGTTCTGGGAACACTTCCGTTCACTGTGTACATCAATATTTGGATACAGTGTTAGAGGGAGTGGTATCAAAATTTGCAGAAGGCATAGTAAATAATTCTGAGGACCAAAAGAAGCTGCAAGGGGTTATTGATAAGATGGAATATTGGGTTTTATGACAAGAGGCATGGGGGGGAAATTCGTCCCCTTTGTACCTCCCATTAGCGCCAGCAGATGGCATTAACAGGGTGCTAGAGCAGTATCGCCGGCATGAGGCGAATCCAGCGCCATGCGCCAAATCCTTCCCCCTCCGTAGCACCGCCGGTAAGAGTGATCGCTGGGAACGTCAATGCCAGGTGGATCGTGACATCAGTGAGTGTGCAATGCTCACTGACCGCCCGATTTGCTAAATTGATTGTCGCCACCTATCTTAGTGCCTGGAGTAAACAATCACAGGGAGAGTTGGCGTGAAAAACCAGGAAGCCGGCTCCAGGGACGTTATTTAAAGGGTTCATTAGTAATGACTTGCAGCTGTCAGGTTAGTGCAGTTTCAGTGGTTTCTTGTCAGTTTCACATACTCCAACAGTTTCATTCAGTAATTTCAAGGTTCTTTTGTATCAGCAGTGCTGTGGCAACTAAAAAGTAGCACATTTATTCTTAGAAACCATAGAAATTTACAGCACAGAAGAAGGCCATTTCCACCCATCATATCCGCGCTGGCCGACAAAGAGCTATCCAGCCTAATCCCACTTTCCAGCTCTTGGTCCGTAGCCATGTAGGTTATGGCACTTCAAGTGTACATCCAAGCACTTTTTAAATGCGGTGAGGGTTTCTGCCTCTACTACCTTTTCAGGAAGTGAGTTCCAGATCCCCACCACCTTCTGGGTGAAGAAATTTCTCCTCAAATCCCCTCTAAACCTCCTACCAATTACTTTAAATCTATGCCCCCTGGTTGTTGACCCTGCTGCTAAGGGAAATAGGTCCTTCCTATCCACTCTATCTAGGCCCCTCATAATTTTATAGACCTCAATAAGGTCTCCCCTCAGCCTCCTCTGTTTCAAAGAAAACAAACCCAGCCTATCCAATCTTTCCTCATAGCTAAAATTCTCCAGTCCTGGCAAAATCCTCGTAAATCTCCTCTGTATCCTCGCTAGTGCAATCACATCTTTCCTGTAATATGGGGACCAGAACTGCATGCAGTACTCTAGCTGTGGCCTAACAGTTTAAGCATAACCTCCCTGCTCTTGTATTCTATGCCTCGGCTAATAAAGGCAAGTATTCCGTATGCCTTCTTAACCACCTTATCTACCTGGCCTGTTACCTTCAGGGATTTGTGGACCTGCACTCCAAGGTCCCTTTGTTCCTCTACACTTCTCAGTGTCCTACCATTTAATGTGTATTCCCTTGCCTTGTTAGCCCTCCCCAAATGCATTACCTCACACTTCTCCAAAGAATCAAACTGCTACACTTGGCAACATTAATGGGGGCTGTACTGGCAGTTGACCTCGCCCTCCAGGATCTACGGTGGAGGGAGCAGATTCATCGAGAAAGACTGGAACATGTACCCAGAGGGAGGAGGGCCATCAGGGCTCTCAACAGGAGGCCTTACCCTCTGAGGGTATTCCGAGAGCACTTCTCCTACCTCCAATTAAGCGAGGAGCAGTGTATTAGAAGGCTCTGCTTCACCAAGGAGGTGGTCACAGAACTGCGCCACCTCCTGCAACCAGACCTCCAGCCTCAGACCAAGGCGACCATGGCTCTCACAGTGGCAGTCAAGGTCACTGTCGCCCTCAATTTTTTCGCCAGCAGATCCTTCCAGTCTGCAACAGGAGACATAGCTAACATCTTACAGTTCGCTGTCCATCGCTGCATCCAGGAGGTCACAGAGGCTCTCTACAGTAGGAGAAGGGACTACATTTCCTTCCCCATCACCAGAGAGAAGCAGGACGAGTGTGCATGTGGCTTTGCCAGGATAGCAGGATTCCCCATGGTGCAGGGCACCATTGACTGCACCAACGTGGCTTTGTGGGCATCACATAACAATCCTGAGATTTTTCGTAACCGAAAAGGTTACCACTCACTTAATGTGCAGTTGATGTGCGACCACAGACAGCGAATCCTCAATGTCAATGCCCGCTATCCTGGCAGCAGCCACGATGCCTTCATCCTGCGCCAGACTGGTGTGCCAGCACTCTTCCAGCCACTACGTCAAGCTCACGGCTGGCCACTCGGAGACAAGGGCTATCCACTCTCCACCTGACTCATGACTCCCCTCCGCAACCCCAACACTCCTGCCCAGCACTCATATAATGAGAGCCATGCTGCCAACAGGAACATCATCGAGCAGACCATCAGCCTGCTGAAGCAACGGTTCCGCTGCCTTGACCGCTCGGGAGGAGCCCTCCAGTACTTGGCTGAGCGGGTGTCCCATTTTGTGGTGGTTTGCTGCATGCTCCACAACTTGGCCATCATGAGGGCCCAGCCCTTGGCACCAGCGATTGCGGGACCACCTCAGGAGGAGGAGGAGGGATAGGAGGAAGAGGAAGATGAGGAGGACGAGGAACAGGAGCGAGGGAGGAGGCAACCACCCAATCAGCCTTCCGGAAGGGCGGTCCGTGACCGCCTCATCAGACTGCGGTTCGAATGAATTAAACCCCAGATCCCCGTTGCTCACCACTTCCCCATCATTCCATCCCTGTTGCAGGCCATATCACGGTGCAAAGCTGAAATGAGACACACCACAAAAGAATCCAAACTGAATTAATAAATTTATCAATAGTCAGTGAACACATATTTACACCAAAAATACTAACTATTCACCCTTGTGCAATCCCTTAGTACCTGTTGTTACTGTGCCTTTGCCTACTCTAATGGTCACATTGTCTGCATGCCCGATACGAGACTCCCAAAACAAGCGCTCTACTCGGAGCTCCGACACGGCAAGAGAGCCCCAGGTGGGCAGAAGAAACGCTTCAAGGACACCCTCAAAGTCTCCTTGAAAAAGTGCAACATCCCCACCGACACCTGGGAATCCCTGGCCCAAGACCGCACAAAGTGGAGGAGAAGCATCTGGGAAGGCGCCAAACACCTCGAGTCTCTTTGCCGGGAGCAAGCAGAAGCCAAGCGCAGACAGCGCAAGGAGCGCACGTCAACCCAAGCACCCCACCCACCCACCCCTTCAACCACTGACTGCCCCATCTGTGACAGAGACTGTAGGTCCCGCATTGGACTCATCAGTCACCTGAGAACTCATTTTTAATGTGGAAGCAAGTCATCCTCGGTTCTGAGGGACTGCCTAAAAGAAGAGAAGAAGACTAGTGGTCCTACGAAGTGTTGGCCCAGTGGCTGCAGCAGGGCTGGTGGAAGATTGCTGAGTGTCCATGTGGGAGACTTCAGATGGCCCTGCAAGTCGCCCTCGGCCAGCTCTGGACCTGGAAGGCCCGACTGTAGACTGCACCACCTCAGCATGTGCGGCAGTAGTCTGGGCTGGCTGGATGACAGGCAGCGACACGGGCAATGGCGGAGTGGCAGTGGTGGGAGCAGGAATGCTGTCCTCCTGAGAGAGGACAGCAGGTTCCTGCTCCACTGACCCACTGCCACTCCCCCGGGGCAGCACCTCAGCATCCAGCAATCTGTTGGAGCACAGTTTGCTGGCCTGCTGCAACACCGTGAAAGCCCCGTGTTTGCGTGGGTTTCCTCCGGGTGCTCCGGTTTCCTCCCACAGTCCAAAGATGTGCGGGTTAGGTTGATTGGCTATGATAAATTGACCCTTAGTGTTAGGGGGATTAAATACGTGGGGTTACGGGGATAGGGTGGGATATGTGTTGGTGTAGGGGTTACGGGGATCGGGTGGGATATGTGTCGGTGCAGGCTCGATGGGCCGAAATGGCCTCTATCTGCACTGTGGGGTTTCTGTGATTCTGTGATTGTGATTCTGTGATAGTGATAGACCCAGCCACGATGGCAGCAGTCAGAGCTTGCATGGCATCAAGCTGAGACTGCATGAGAGTAGTCTGAGATTGGATGCCATCAACCATAGACTCCATTACAGCACTAAGACGTTGCATCGCTTCCACCTGTGCTGCAATGGAAGCTGCCAGATCGCCCATCACACGCAGCATCAGCTCTGGGTCGCTACGGTCTCTCTGGAAGTCTACCATCCTTTCCAGACTGGAAATGATGGGCTCCATGCTCTACGCCGAGCCTTGTGCAATGTTGGAGGCGGACTCCTCCACGCTCCTTACCATTACCGAGAGGCTCTCGGGCACCCTTGCCATTGCACCTATCATCTCCGTGTGCATGCCCATCACCCTTCTTCTAAAGGCCTCCCCAACGAGGTCCTCACCTGAGTCCTGTGCAGCAGAACTCGTGCGCGAACTCGCCCTCCGGGGAGCTGGCCCCCGAGCTACTCTTTCCCCCTGGACTTGCTGCAGCCCACTTGTCCCCGGTGCCTCACCCTGTGCAGAACCCGCTACTATACTAGCCTCGAAAGGATGCGTAGTGCCACTATAGGAGCTGGTGTCTGCAGGTGAGAGATGCAATGACATGGTGTGTTCTTCCTCCTCCTCTTCTCCCACCTCGCTCTCTATGGTGCACTTAGGGACAGGCTGCTCAGGTGCTTGCTCATTATCTGAAAGCATAAAGGCACAAGAGTTGGGTTAAGGTGAGGGGAGAGGGAAGGGAGAAACGTTTGTGGAGTGAGGGGGAAGTGGGATGTGAGAAGGAGTAGGGATGAACATACTGTTGTTGTCCCCAAGGGAGTCAACGTCACCAGTGGCCATGGTGCCCACCACCTGGTGCCCAATAATCTGCAGCACTCAATTCTCCAGTGCAGACAGTGGTTGGGTGTCGGCTTGTCCCCTGCCTGTGCGCTCCTGCTCCCTCCTGTTGTGAGCCACCTTGGCCTGCAAGAGAAAGGAAAGTGTGTGAGTGAGTGTGGAGCAATGTGTCTGGGAGATGTGCCTGCCATAGTTGAATAGTTGTCATTGTGTGCAAGGTGTGAGATGTGGATGTGAGTGTTGGTAGGTAAAGATTGTTGGCGGGTGAGTGCTGGGAGTGTGGTGCTTTGGGTAGTGTGTGAAGATTGTGGCTGAGATGGTGGTATGTAGCATTTGTTGAAGTATTCACTCACCCTGACCACCTGAGTGAAATTGTTAAATTTCTTCCTGCACTGTGTGTGGGTTCTGGGGACCACAGTGCTGCCCGAGATGTGCTGCGCTACCTCCCTCCACATGGTACAGAAGACTTGTGGTGAGGGCCTCCTGCCACCTGCTGGGTAGAGCACCGCCCTCCGTCTCTCCACAGCGAAAACCAACGCCTCCAATGCTTCATCGCAGAATCTGCGGGCTCTCTCCCTGGGGCGTGGATCTGCCATGAGCACAGCTGCTTTAGTCCTCTGGCTCCTTCTCCTTGTCCTGCTGCTGCTTGCTGAGGCAGCTGCACAGCCAGCAATGCTGAGACGGAGGTGCTGCAGCATCAATGAACCTCCCCTTTAAGTAGTGAAAAAAGCCTGTGGCAATCATGACTTGCGATTAGACTGCACCTGATATTGGTCCACCCTTTGAGTGTAATGCCAATGAGCTTGGGCTTTAATACTTGAAATAGGACTCCAATCATTTTTTTGAGCAGTGAGCACGAATTTAGCATGCAGTCTAAAGCATTAGCGCCTGATGCTAATTCTCCAACTTTTCTACTGATACCGCCCATAGGATGTTGAGGCAACAGAGAGGGTAAAGTGCAGATTCACTAGGATGCTGCTTGGTTTGAGTAAATATAAATACAAAGGAAAACTTGAAAAAATGGAGCTGTTTACATTAGAACAGAGGAGATTAAAGGGTGATTTGATTGAATTGTTTAAAATTACGAAGGGATAGAAACAGACAGACATTTTACTCAACTCCTTTATCCCTATGATGAAGTCAAAAGTTGAACTGGCCAAGCTTTGTCTAAGGTTAATGGAGAAAGCAGCAATATTTTTGGCCATCCAAGCCTTGAAAAACAAAGAGATGCTCTTGATCATCAAGGAGGTATCGTAATTTGGGTGATCTCCTTTGGCGCTGTTGTCTTCAAACTTCCCGTTAAAAAGTAGGCTGCCTGGCAGCTGTGGACCAGATATTCCCTGCAGGAATTCTCTTGAGAAGGCAGACAATTTAAAACAAAGAGACATATGAAGTGTGTTCGTGGGGGATCATAGGGCTTTACATTGCAATGCTTTCCCACTTCGCAGATGTTCTGGTTAAACTGTGCCGTTAATCAACTTGCACGTCTGTGTTTACTTATCTCCTCAAGACAATGATGAAATAAAAAAATGCTGTTTCGTTAATTAGTTCATCAATTATCCAAGAAAAGCAAAGAGGATGCTCGTGGCTATCTGTGCTGGTTGGTGTCCAAGTTTATTGTTCTGTTATTTTATTTCCTGTGGATATAAAGTACCGAAGGTGATCACATGGAGGCGGCATGTGTAAGATGAATGAAGAGGCCGTCACGTGGTAACAGTTGGAAAGGTCTTAAAGCAGCAGGAATACTTTCTTCCCATTGATTTGCAGCCTTCTCCTGTGGCAGGCTAGGGATGATTTACTTCATCACTGGTCAGTAATGTACCAATACACAATGACTGGGTGATGGTAGTGTGTGCTAGGGTAATAACTTGTTGTGGTATGGGGTGCTAAACAGTGGATTATGGTGTATGATTGCTACACATAGTGAATTTATAATCAGAACTTCTGGTCAGAAGTGAGAGTTTAAAATAATTGTTCTCGGAATGTTGTCGACACTGGCAAGGCCACATTTATTGCCTAGCCCTTGTTGTCCTGAGGTGGTGGTAGTGGTGGGTCGTCAGAGATTTCAGCACAAAATCAAGGCCGACACTCCAGTGTAGTGCTGAGGGAGTGCTGCACTGTCGGAGCTGCCGTCTTTCGGATGAGACGTTAAACCCAGGCCCCGTCTGCTCTCCCAGGTAGACGTAAAAGATCCCATGGCACTATTTTGAAGAAGCGCAGGGGAGCTCTCCCCGGTGTCCTGGCCGATATTTATCCCTCAATAAATATCATTAAAAAATGGATTATCTGGTCATTATCACATTGCTGTTTGTGGGACCTTGCTGTGTGCAAATTGGCTGTTGCGTTTCCTGCATTACAACAGTGACCACACATTAAAAAGTACTTTATTGGCTGTAAAGAGCTTTGGGACATCCTGAGATCGTGAAAGGCGCTATAGAAATGCAGCTCTTTCTTTCTTTCTCCATGAATCACTGCAGTCTTTGTGCTGATGGTGTCTCCATGATGGTGTAAGGTAGGAACTCCAGAAGGGTGACCCAGTGAAGATGAAGGTACGGCGATATATGCCCAAGTCAGGATGGTGTGTGACTTGGAGGGGAACCTGGAGGTGATGGTGTTTCCATAGCATTACTGCTCTTGTCCTCCTTGGAGGTAGATGTCGCAGGGGAGGGAGATGCTGGGGAAATAACCTTCATGAGCTGCTGCAGTACATGCTGTAGATCGTACATCCTGCAGCCAGCATGGAATAAAAATTGGAGCAAGCACCTCCCAAACCCACGACCTCTACCGCCTAGAAGATCAGATTCAGATTCAGATTCAGATTCGATTTATTTGCCATATGTAACAAGTACAATGGAATGCTTGTTCCCCGTAGGGACGCGTCAGCTATACATACAGCGCCGCGTTCAGAGTCAATACAATGGCTTCCCGTGGCAGTGGGAGCACGATGTCCCTCAACCGCTCCGTCCTCCTCTTCACCGCGGCCTCCTCCTCACTGTTGCCGGCTCCACGTGTGGTGGCCTGCTTCTCCCGCTCTGGCCACCATGCCCGGCTCCCCTCCTCCCATCCGGACTGCGAGTTACCCGAAATGGAGCTGCCGGCCGACGTGCTGCAGCTTGTCGTTGAGTCTGCTGCTGCTGCTCGTTGCGCTGCGCTCCTCTGCCTGACTCGCCGAACACATCGTCGGGATGTGAATGCTCCAATGCGGCTTCCTCTTCACCGTCGCCGGCTCCACGGCCCGGGGCCTACTTCTCTCTCTCCCGGGTCGGCCTACGGCCGCCATGCTCGGCTCCCCTCCTCCCAGTCGGAATTCCTTCCCGCCGAGGAGCTGCCGGCCGATGTGCTCCAGCGGGTCGGCTTGGCTGCTGCTGTTGCTCACCGCGCTGCGCTGCCTCTGCCCGACTCGCCGAGCATCTCGCTCCGGTTGCGGGAGCGAGCGGCGAGAGCTGGCCGCCCGAAACAGGGAGAGCAATCTCAGCACCGAACAAGGGCAGCAGGCGCATGGGAACACCACCACCTGCAAGCTCCCCTCCAAGTCACACACCATCTTGACTTGGAAATATATCGCCATTCCTTCATTGTCACTGGATGAACATCCTGGAACTCCCTAACCTTCACCACACAGACTGCAGCGGTTCAAGAAGGCGGCTCACCGCCACCTTCTCAAGGGCAATTAGGGATGGGCAATAAATGCTGGCCTTGCCAGTGACGCCCACATCCCATGAATGAATAAAAAAATCTCTGCCGTACCTGCAGAGCAGCATTTACATAAAGCCTAGGAACAGATCACCAAGCTGCTTTCTCAATTGGATAATGAGTGGCTCATTGCGTGAGGAGGCTGAACAGGGCAGGAGAAAAATAACTAAAACCATGAGGTTATGGAGGGGAAGGATTGAAAGTGCATTGTGTTAGGATGTCATCTCACAGGGTCTAGAGATATTGGCCCAGAAATTCGGGTCCCAACGTGTGAGTACGCACGGGGTACTCACGCGTAGGTCCAACGAAAGTGCAGGTTTCGTGCATGCACTGCGCATGCGCGGGAAACCGGCACTTCCATTCCCCTGAAAGAAGGGGTTAAGAGGTGGAACGCGTGCGCAGGAGAGGCAGCACGTGCGCATCGAACTTACGTTTTTTTTCCAGGTTTCATAGAAACATAGAAGATAGGAGCAGGAGTAGGCCATTCGGCCCTTCGAGCCTGCTCCGCCATTCACCGAGATCATGGCTGATCATCCAAACCCTAGCATCCGGTCCCTACACCGACAGCCATCCCACCCAAGCCCTATCCCCGTAACCCCGTGTATTTAATCCCCCCTAACACTAAGGGTCAATTTTTATCATGGCCAATCAACCTAACCCGCACATCTTTCTCTGGGAAGGTAAGTCTCCAGAAGTTGGACTTTAAAAAGCAGTCGCAAGGCCTGCTTTTAACAAGGTAAGTGGTGAATTAATTAAAATTAAAAACATTTTTCCACAGGTTTATTATTTTTAAATACCTTAAAGAAAGGTAAGTTTATTTTAGCCCCGTTAGAAAATGTAATTAATTTTTTCAAAAATTTAAATTTTTGTTTAAAATAGTTATTTCATGTAATTTATAGTTTATTTTAAAAATGTGATGTTTTAAAAAAAAATTATTTGAGGTTTTAGTGATGTTTTGGGGCTTATAGTATTTATAGTTTTGACAGCTCTTCCTGTCAAACTTATGAATGAAGCATTCCCTGCTACCATTGGCTCTCCATGGCCCACGTGATCCCAGGGGATGCTTCGAACTAACTGTGCCCCTGGGATACGCAAGCACTGCGCGCCGGCAGTTAGAGGAGGCCCAGGATCGGAATCCCACGCGTGCCCACAGCTCAACAGCTGGCGCGCAAGCTAAGTACAGGTCGGAGGCTTGCACCCGCGGGAAGCCTCCGACCCGAATTTCTGGGCCATTAACAAACTGCTTTTGTTGTTCAGGACTTCATTGGAACCTTTTGATCGCGCTCGGCTTGTAAAATGCTTCCAGCTGTCTGTATGCCCTGATAATGAAGCTTCATTGGTGACAAGTGTACAGGATTCTCCGAATCCTATTCCTTCAGAGCTGCGATGAAATTGGCTCAGCACATTTCTGCCGGAGCCTTGTTGTGTGCTTACAATGGACACTGCAGATTCTGAGTCACGTAGTCCTCTGTCCATCTCCTGCACACACTTCCCTCATCATCACTAGACCCAATCAATGTGATAGCGAATTTACCGGTTACTGGCTGAGTTATAAGGGCACTCTCTTCACAAAGCTATCCATTGTAGTTTAGTGCACGAAGTATGTCCGGTTGAACAGAAAATGAATTACTATGTGCCCAACACTTGTCTAATAGGTAAGACAACAGATGCAACACTTGTAGGTCCAAACACTTCTTACTGAGGCCTACCTCTGATCTACAATCATTACCAATCCAACTCAAATTACAGACAGTAGTGGTAACGTGGACCACGAGGCACAAGCCTATCTCAACTACTAAAGACTTCTTGGTGAATGAAGATTCCATTTTTCTTAAAGCCTGTTAAATACTTACACATTCACTTCACTAAATACTTTCCTCTATGTGGTCTCCTCATAAACGTACAGGTAAAGAAGACTCACACTGGAATCCAGTCACATTTTTTCTCTTCCATTTTATGCTGGACCAGTCATGTTTACTTTACATCAGCATCAAGTGAAGTGGTGCTGCTGTCACTGGGCGGTCTGTGTGCGCCACTAACAGAAGTGGTTTCTCAGAGACAGCTCTACCTCTGACAGCGAGATAATTGACCTTTTTACATTATAGCTTGATGCAATCTTGGTCCTGGGAGACTGAGGAGCAAAAACAAGTCCCCTGTGTCAGTGTACTTTCGAGCTTTTCGGAAGTGTGGAAGGCCGCATCGTCGGAACAGATACGACGGAGAAACTCGGAGAACGGAATAGAGTCCTTACAGGAAGCAGGGCGGGAGGAAGTGTAATCGAGGTAGCTGTGGGAGTCGGTGGGCTTGTAGCAGACATTGGTGGTCCAGCCTGACCCCGGAAACGGAGAGAGGGAAGTCGAGGAAGGGAAGGGAAGAGTTGGAGATGGACCACATGAAGGTAAGGGAGAGGTGGGTGGAAGTTAGGAGCAACGTTGATGAGATTTTCCAGATCAGGGCGAAAGTAGGAAGCGGCCTCCGACAGTGTCATCAAAGTACCAGAAAAAGAGGTCAGGGATGGGATCTGAGTAGAACTGGAACAAAGAATGTTCCACGTATCCCACAAAATGGCAGGCATAGTAGGACCCATACAGGTTCCCATAGCGACACCTTTTAAGTGAGTAGAGTTAAAGGAAAAACCCTGATTCACTCTGTTTCTACGTGAAGTTTGCCATTGGTTCACAGCAGGCCCGATTGTCTAGGCAGGGGTCATAGTTCCAATGGCAGATCAGGGAATATAGCATTACATAGATGTTATTTACAGCACAGAAACAGGCCATTCAGCCCAACTGGTCTGTGAGGAGTTTATGCTCCACAAGAGCCTCCTCCCTCCTTACTTCATTTCATCCTATCAACATATCCTTCTATTCCTTTCTCCCTCCTCTACTTCCCCTTAAATGCATCTATACTATTTGCCTCAACTCCAGCACGGGACTCGACGGGCCGAATGGCCTCCTTCTGTGCTGTAACCATTCTATGATTCTATGAACTACTCCATGTGGTAGCAAGTTCCACCTTCTAACCACTCTCTGGGTTAAGAGGAACCACAGGGAAACTGGATCTCTGCTGTCGTGGGAAGGAACAAGGTAGGCCAGGTCACTTAGATTTGGGAATGTGACTTGCTGTGTGAGGCAGCCGATGTCACTCCTGTAATGTCAAAGCAACCTTAACTGGAAACCGGGTGTGGCTGCCAGTGAGCTGCTCAGCCTGTCTATAAGGAAGGGGGTGCGAAGAATTTGCAAAATGGAGGGAGGAAATCCAACTACAGTCAGACCCACCTGTGTGCAACTCATTTGCACGCAGCTACAAGCAACTGGCATCTAATTGCAACCAATTAACACGTCCCACCAGGACTGTCACATCTTTCTATCAGCATCTTTGATGTGGCCACAGGAAAGCTGTGAATTGCCACACATCATTACCTCAACAGCAAGAAAGCAAACATCTGGTAACAGTTCAATTTTACAGTGCTTTCTGATACAGCGGGTCCGTTAGAGAAGAACCAATCCCCCAAGAACTTATTTCTTGGCTCCCTGCTTCACTGCTGTAGAAACCGCCTCAACTGGGGAGATTGAACAGCAGTTGGTTCCCAGTCAGCTTGCCTTTAGTCTAATTTTTAATTTGATGTATTAGGTTCAGGTGAAGAAGGCCCTTACATAGAATTACATAGGCTTTACAGCACAGAAACAGGCCATTCGGCCCAACTGGTCTATGTGGGTGTTTATGCTCCACACAAGATCCACATTCTAACCACTCTTTGGGTAAAGAAGTTTCTCCTGAATTCCCTATTGGATTTATTAGTGACTATCTTATATTGTAAAAAGTCACACAACACCAGGTTATAGTCCAACAGCTTTATTTGAAATCACAAGCTTTCGGAGCGCTGCTCCTTCTTCAGGTGAAGTGGAGAAATGCATAAAGACACAGCTTATATAGTCAGAGAATCATGTCAGATGTTTACAGGTAAAGGTTACCTGTAAACATCTGACATGATTCTCTGACTATATAAGCTGTGTCTTTATGCATTTCTCCACTTCACCTGAAGAAGGAGCAGCGCTCCGAAAGCTTGTGATTTCAAATAAAGCTGTTGGACTATAACCTGGTGTTGTGTGACTTTTTACATTTGTCCACCCCAGTCCAACTCCGGCACCTCCACACCATATCTTATATTGATGACCTTTAATTTTGGATTCCTCCGCAAGTGGAAACATTTTCTCTACATTTACCCTATCAAACCCCTTGATAATTTTATAGACCTCTATTAGGTCACCCCTCAGCCTTCTCTTTTCTAGAGAAAAAAGCCCCAGCCGGGTCAGTCTTTCCTGATAGTAATAACCTCTCAATTCTGGTATCATCCTTGTAAATCTTTTTTGCATCTTCCCCAGTGTCTCGATATCCTTTTTGTAATATGGAGACCAGAACTGCGCACAGTACTCTTAGTCCGTTTGATCTCACCCTTTCATAATACTGTCCTCCTACTTGAGCTTTAATGTTCACCTGAACGGGCTGACAGGACTTTGCTTTAATGTCTCATCCAAAAGCACGGCACCTCAGCAAAGCAGCGACTCCTCAGTACTGCACTGGAGTGTCAGCCTACATTATGCTTTCAAGTCCTGCTGTGCAACTGAAACCCACAACCTTTTGACCTACAGGCGAAAGTGCTACCAACTGAGCCAAGTTGAGAGGAATCCTGCTCTTGATAAAAATAGGATATTTTAGAAACACTCAGCAGGTCAATCAGTATCTGTGGAGAGAAAAGACAATCATAGCATCATAGAATGGTTACAGCACAGAAGGAGGCCGTTCGGCCTATCGAGCCTGTGCCGGCTCTCTGCAAGAACACTTCAGCTGGTCCCACTCTCCCGCCCTTTCCCCGTAGCCCTGCAACTTTTTTTCCTTCAGGTACTTATCCAACTCCCTTTTGAAAGCCACGATTGAGTCTGCCTCCACCACCCTTTCAGGCATTGAATTCCAGATCCTAACCATTCGCTGCGTAAAACAGTTTTTCCTCAGGTCGCCTTTGGTCCTTCTGCCAATCACCTTAAATCTGTGTCCTCTGGTTCTCCACCCTTCCGCCAATGGGAACAGTTTCTCTCTATCTACGACTTCTCTATCTACTCTGTCTAGGCCCATCATAATTTTGAACATCTATATGAAATCTACTCTCAACCTTCTCTGTTCTAAGGAGAACAACCCCAGCTTCTCTAGTCTCTCCACGTAACTGTGTCCCTCATCACTGGAACCATTCTCGTAAATCTTTTCTGCACCCTCTCTAAGGCCTTCACATCCTTCCTAAAGTGCGGTGCCCAGAATTGGACACAATACTCCAGTTAAGGCCGAACCAGTGTTTTATAAAGGTTCATCATAACTTCCTTGCTTTTGTACTGTATGCCTCTATTTATGAAGTCCAGGATCCCATATGCTTTTTTAACTGCGTTCTCAACCTGCCCTGCCACCTTCAACGATTTGTGCACATATACCCCCAGGTCTCTCTGTTCCTGCACCCCCTTTAGAATTGTACCCTTTAGTTTATATTGTCTCTCCTCATTCTTCCTACCAAAATGTATCACTTCACACTTTTCTGCGTTAAATTTCATCTGCCACATGTCTGCCCATTTCACCAGCCTGTCTATGTCTTCTTGAAGTCTATCCCTATCCTCCTCACTGTTCACTATACTTCCAAGTTTTGTGTCATCTGCAAATTCTGAAATTGTGCCCTGTACACCCAAGTCTAAGTCATTAATATATATCAAGAAAAGCAGTGGTCCTAGAACCAACCCCTGGGGAACACCACTGTGTACCTTCCTCCAGTCCAAAAAACAACCGTTCACCACTACTCTCTGTTTCCTGTCACTTAGCCAATTTCGTATCCATGCTGCCACTGTCCCTTTTATTCCTTGGGCTTCAAGTTAACGTTTCAGGTGTGTTGAACCCATCGTCAGAAGTGGAGGATATTACAGCATTTAAAAAGGAACAGGATGAAGGGAAGGGGGAGGGAAACATACACGCAAGAGGAAATAAAATTATCTGCAAAGTGCTTACGTGGAAAACAGGAGCTGGCTAAATGTATGCCCCAACAAGGGAGGATTTGCTGTTGGATCTAGTAATAGGGAATGGACCAGAGCAGATAAGAAAGTAAAAGTAGGGGAACATATAGGCAATAGTGACCATAATATAATACGCTTTAAGATGATAATTGTGAAGGACATAAGTATGACGAAAACCAGGTTAATAGATTGGAGAAAAGCTGACTTTGAGGGGCTGAGATTAGAACTTGGGGGAAAAAAGGGCAACAATATTGGCAAACAACGATGTAGAACAACAATGTGAGACAGTGTTCAACAAAATGCTGGAAAAATATATTCCGCTAAAAGAAAAGAACAAACTAAACAATAATGAGACTCCATGAATGAATAAAGCCATAAGGGAACAATTGAGGGTAAGGAAAGAGGCATACATTAAGTACATAGACAGCAGGGGAGTGCATGATAAGGGAGAATACGAAGGGATTAGGAGAGAAATCAAAAAAACAATTAGAAGGCAAAGAGGAACTGTGAAATTAAATTATCAAGGAACATAAAACAAAATAGTAAAATATTTTATAGGCACTTCAATAAAAAAAGGAAGGTTGGGATGGGAATAGGGCCATTAAGGGATACACAGGTAATGATAGAGAGATGGCAGAAATATTAAATCATTATTTTGCTTCAGTATTTACCAGGGAGATAGAACAGGTGGACATGACATTGGATGATGAGATGAGTAATGAGATAAGTGCATTTAAAATTAAAAAGGGGATTTATTAAATAAATTAATCAAACTCAAAGAGGATAAACCCCTGGCCCGGATGGGTTGCATCCACACATTTTAAAAGAATCTAGGGAAGAGATAGCAGAGGCATTGCTACACATATTTAATAATTCTTTAGAAAAAGGTGTAGTGCCAGAGGACTGGCGGATAGCTAACATAATACCGATATTTAAGAAGGGAGATAGAACATGTCCAGGGAATTATAGACCAGTCAGCTTAATATCGGTGGTAGGAAAAATAATGGAATCCCTACTAAAGGAGAAAATAGAAGAACATCTGGAAACCAAAAATATAATAATGAATAGTCAACATGGATTTCAAAAGGGAAAATCTTGCTTGACCAACCTTACTGAATTTTTTGAAGAGGTAACAGAGAGAGTAGACAATGGTAATGCAGATGTAATTTATCTGGATTTTCAAAAGGCCTTCGATAAGGTACCCCATAATAGACTGATGAACAAGGTCAGAGAATGCGGAGTCAGGGGACAAGTAGCAGAATGGATAGCAAAATACTGCGGATGCTGGAAATCCGAATTAACAACAGAAAACGCTGGAAAAACTCAGCAGGCCAGGGCAGGATCCGTGGATAGTTAGCTGGCTTCAGGATAGAAAGCAGAGAGTAGGAGTAAAGGATAGCTATTCACAGTGGCAGAAGGTGGGTAGTGGTGTTTCATAGGGATCAGTGCTGGTAGCACTGCTGTTCACAATTTATATTAACGATTTAGACTTTGGAATCAAAAACACAATTTATAAATTTGCGGATGACACCAAACTGGGGGGGGATAGTCAATACTGAGGAGGACTGCAACAAATTACAGGAGGACATTAAGAAACTTGCAGAATGGGCATATAATTGGCAAACAAAGTTCAACACAAATAAATGTGAGCTATTACATTTTGGTAGGAAGAATAGGGAGGTCACTTATCACTTGGAGGGTGCAAGTCTAGGTGGGGTAGAGGAACAAAGGGATCTCGGAGTACAAATACACAAGTCACTAAAGGTTGCGACACAGGTTAGCAAAGCCATAACCAAAGCAAACCAAGCACCAGGGTTTATTTCTAGAGGTATAGGGGGAGAAATTCGGTATCGTCCCATTTGGGGCGCAATTATCTGCCGGGCGCAAAGTTTAGCACCTGCCGCTAATTATCGCCTTCGACTGCAAACTTGGCTTCTATCGCCCCTGGAGGTGATTGGAGCGCTAAATCAGACGCTACACACCTCACTTAAGGCGCTAACACTGAGGAGCGAAGTGCTAACTCAGAGCGTGGGCGCAGCGCAGGTGATGTCAGTTAGCGATGGAAAACGGACACACTGGCGCCGGCCAGTTCCTAAAGGGGAGGGTCGGTCTTGCTCTCCAGCCACACCCTGCTCATTGGAGCCTTGAATCTCTCTCTGTCAGAATGAGTGGTGCAAAAATGTCTACTACAGAAAAAGCCAGGAAGAGACCGCCTTTAAATAGCGCCCCCCCCAGCCCCTCACTGAATGGGAAACGTTCCAGTCTCCCTGTCGTTGCTTGCACCAGGCGGAAAGGAGGAGGGCGCCACTCAATATCCGGTCTGGGGTGCCAACAGGGCGTTGCACGCTCAACTGACGTCACGATCTGCGGACGCAGCAGATCGGGGCGGTAAATTTTTGCGCTGCCGCAAAAACTCTAGTCAATTTCGTGAGTGGCGCAAACATCGCCGCGCCGGGCGCTAGTTGCTTTGTGCCCCATTAGCACTAACAGGAGGCGCAAGCCAGCTGAATTTTTCCCCATAAGAATTGAAAAGTATGGAAGTTATGCTAAACCTGTATCGAACCTTGGTTAGACCACACTTAGAGTACTGCATACAGTTCTGGTCGCCATATTATAAAAAGGATATAGAGACACTGGAGAGGGTGCAGAGAAGATTTACAAGGATGATACCAGAAATGCGAGGGTATACATATCAGGAAAGGATGAACAGGCTGGGTCTCTTTTTTCTTGAAAAAAGAAGGTTGAGGGGTGACCTAATAGAGGTCTTTAATATTATGAAAGATTTTGATAGAGTGGATACAGAGAGAATGTTTCCACTTGTGGGGAAGAGCATAACTAGAGGCCATCAATATAAGATAGTCACCAAGAAATCCAATAGGGAATTCAGAAGAAACTTCTTTACCCAAAGAGTGGTGAGAATGTGGAACTCGCTACCACAGGGAGTGGTTGAAGCGAATAGTATAGATGCATTTAAGGGGAGGCTGGACAAGCATATGAGGGAGAAGGGAATAGAGGGTTAATGCTGATAGATTTAGATGAGGAAAGACGGGAGGAGGCTCGAGTGGAGCATAAACACCGGCATGGACTGGTTGGGCCGAATGGCCTGTTTCTGTGCCATATATCCTATGTAATCCGATGTAACCTTGAACTCTTGCGTAAGAATACCATGCAGTATTGTGCTAAAACCGTGCATCAGGCTTACTGGTGCTTGATTCATAGATAATTAACACTTAAGGGACCAGCCCATCGAAGTCCAGTCTTCACACACTGCACGTGTGATGTGCTCCTACTGCCACGTGAAATGGCCGTTTCTCATTTTTCGGGATTCGGAGGGAAATGGCAGTATCATTGAGTTTCGGATGGTCGAAGTTTCTCTGCAACGGGGACCTGCTTTCAGTGCTCCCAGCACTTGGCTAAACAGAGAAGGGTGAGCAGGAGCTGAGAAGGGCTGCCAAATATGTCAGGTGGCATCAAAGGTGTACTGTCTGGACTTGGCACTATGCCACCCATTGTATCTACAGGCCGAGGCACAGTTAGCTGGCAATGACCGAAGAACACTCAAGAGACTGAGGTTTAGCAGAGAGGCAGTTATCTACTCGAATCCCATTTCCTTGACCTTTTATAGTGTTCCTTTTCAAATACTTTTCTAATTCTCTTTTAAATAACATAGGGCTGGATTTTCATTCAGGTGCGGGTTGGTGTCGTGTAATCTGCATTTCGTGTTATCCACACGAATCTAATTTGATGTGGGAGATTGATGCAATTTTAACTAAATTGCCCAATTGAGTTCCAGCGTGTGGGAACCCTTGGCAAATGAGTTTCTCCAGTCTGAAAGTCGCCTCCGATGACATCATCATTGCTGCTGCATTTAAGGTCTGCAACAAGCCTTGCTTCTTCTGCAGACTGCCAACCTTTTGGCATTTGCTGATACACTGAGTTGGAAGCAGAATGGCCATAGAAAGACCGAGGTCTGCACCCTGGTTCGACGACGTTACCCTGCAGGCTTTAATGGAGGGAGCAAGAGCTCACAAAGCGGTGCTCTTCCCTACATCAGGGAGGAAGAAGCCTCCCCAGCAGACAAAGGCTGTGTGACTGCAAGTGGCAGAGGAGGTCAACTCCTTATCGGTAACCCGCAGAACCTGGATACAGTGTAGGAAGAGATTTCATGACCTTCAGCACACTGGAAAAGTGAGTATGAATTTCTCATCACTCTCAATCTGATCCCCATTGCCTTTCCTCACCAGCACTCAGCTTTAGCAATCTCTTCCTCCACATCCCACTTGGCACTAACATCCATGCACCTTTACCCATTCCCTCTCTTTCTATGGTCACATTCACCTAACTATTCGACTATGCAGCCCTCACATTCCCTATCACTGTGATGCTATGAAAACAACTGACAACACACAGGGAGGGCCCTTGGTCTTGCCACCTCACTCCATCTTTGTCTCCAAGCATCTATGCTATGGCTTCTCTACACTCACTTCTTCATTCTCACTCAACCTCCACTTGTCTCCCTCATTGCAGGAAAAGAGAGCTCACAATAAAAGAGAAAGAGCGAGGACAGGAGGAGGGCCACCATCAGTAGCCCACCTCACCCCCTGGGAGGAGGCGGTCCTGGAGATCGCAGGAGTGGAGGACGATGCGCATGTGGGGGACGGACAGACGGGTGCATCACAGCAAGCTGGTGACAGAATAGTTTTCCATCTCTCTCATTGACATTGCATGAGTCGCTGATAATGTTTCGGAAGCTCTAACAGATGGACTAATGATCATCTGCAATATGCATGTAACCTTGGCATCACATCTCTGACTCCTTTACTCCCCCACAGGACCATCACAAGCACCCGTCCCCACTAGCCAGGAGGAACAGGCTGAGCCTCCAGACTCCTCAGAGGAAGCTGCAACCTCTGAGGGTGCAGCGTCAGCAGAATTCAGCGCACCCAGCACCAGCGCAGACACTCACACCTCGGTGGGACCTTCGGGACATAGTGTTGTCACCTGGTGTATCATAGCTCACAAGTGAGCATCAGCAGATTGTGGAGACAGGGACAGCAGTGGAGCGTCCTAGTCGGAGGGCGCAGGACTCTGCCAGCTCGGCTCAGCTGCATGTCGACCCTCTGCCTCTGGGTCCATCCACAGTATCAGCGGTGATGGCACTCCAGGAAAAGATGCAGGAGTCTCTGGCAGGTTTTGTCTCCAGGGTCGCTGCGAGTGTGGAGCGAATGGAGGAGTCCCTCACTAACATGAGCAGAGCCTTTGTGGAGTCATTGGCGCATGAACGCATCACCATGGAAAGGATGGCAACCTCCATGGAGGTGCTAAGTCGCCAGAGTGTTGAAAACATGGTGAGTGTTCAGAATAGACTGACGTCTCTGGAGGAGCGATGGTCAGCTATTGAACAGAGAAACCAGACCTTCATGGCAGTCCCTCTGAGTAGGACTGCCAGTGCAGATACGGGTCCCCATGGCCCCCCTGATGAGCAGCAAGGTGCTCTCAAGCCACTTGCAAGCGCTGAGGGGGACCTGACCCATGAGAGGGAAATTGGTGGCAGACATCAAGGAAGTGGGGGCTCCTCTCCAAGCGCTCACACTTCCATGCCACTGCAGAGCCCTCATTCAGAGCCCCACCAGAGTCCACACCTGTGGTAAACCACTGTTGTTAGTACTGTTGTTCACTCTTGCATATTGTTGTACTTGTCTGTGCATGCCTCAGCTGACTCCGCCCCTGGCTCCACCCTCATGGCTGGGTATAAAGGTCGCTGCTCAGAAGCCTCCAGCCCTTTTGGATACCAGGCAACCACAAGAGGCATGCTCTGTTCTTTGGTAATAAGAGCCTGTTTATTACTTTCTCAATCTCCAGTCTTTTGTAGCAATTGATAGTGCATCAACACCCAACTGAGATCGGCGTCTCAACCCCTGCACAGCTGCAGGAGTAGCAGACTGTTGACGAGCCCTCACAGGTTTGCCACCCCAGAGGACACCCGCCAAAGGTGTCGAGACAGGAGCAGCAAGAAACTGAGCAAGGGGCCTCCACATCTGCTGAAGCCACAGGGGAAGCACCACGTAGGAGCACGTGTAAGAGAAAGATACTGCACAAATAGTCACAAGGGTAGTCACTTGGGTGAAATTTGATGTTTTATGTGTAAAAGCCATCACATGAATCATGTACATAAAAAATCTGATGGCTACTGCTGTAGTTCTGGTGTGTGTCATTTTGCGAATGGGACTTCCACATTGAGGGCTTAGGATTACTTGCAATTGTCAGTATGGTGGTCAAATTGCTAGGAATCAGCTGGTTCGTGGCCATTGTTGATGCTCAGGTAAGAAGATGCGAGGCAAAAGTGCTTGAGTGGCTAGGCTAAACAAATCTGGCCAAGATGAGTGCGTTCCTTGCATTCCGGGCAGCTATGTTCTCGCATAATGCTGCCGCTGGTTGATGGGCCTCTGCAGGATGTTCGTTTTCGCTCTCCTCCTCCTCCTCATCTGAGGAGGATATGTGAAGAGCCACTTGGTCCTCAGGAATCTGTAAGCCACGACGCTGTGCCATGTTGTGAAGTGCACAGCAAACCACGACGATTCTGGAGACCCTGGCTGCAGGGCTCCACCTGATCTATCCAGGCATCTGAAGCGCATCTTCAGCAAACTGATGGTTTGCTTGATTATGGCTCTGGTGGACATGTGGCTGGAGTTGTAGCTCTCCTCAGCTTCGTTGGATGGTCTCCTCAACGGCGTCATTAGCCACGTCCTCAGGGGATAGCCCTTGTCTCCAAGTAGACATCGGTTAAGTTGGTCTGGCGGACTGAATAGCGGAGGCACACTAGACTGGCGCAGTCTGAAGGAGTCATGGCAACTGCCAGGGTACTTGGCACAAACATGCAAAATTTCCTTCTTGTGGTCACACACCAGCTGAACGTTAAGGGAGTGGAAGCCCTTGCGATTGACAAAAATACCTGGATTGCGATGGGGTACCTTAAAGGCCACATGTGTGCAGTCAATGACACCCTGCACCCTTGGAAAGCCTGCCAGATGAGCTAATCCAACCGCACCTGCCTTGACACTTGCTCGATCCTTGGTGAAATGGATGTGATTGTGCGCGATGGCAAAGAGGGCATCGGTTACCTGCGTGATGGAAGTGTGTGCGGTCGCCTGTGAGATGCCGCTGATGTCTGCTGCTGATCCCTGGAATGAGCCTGAGGCAAAAAAGTTGAGTGCGGTGGTGATTTTGACGGCCACTGGTAAGGGTTGTCCACCTGGTCCTCTGGCCTGCAGGTCTTGTTGCAGCATGGTGCAGATGTCACCCACTACCTCTTGTGAAAGTCAGAGCCGCCTTTGGCACTGCTGCTCAGACACGTTGAGATAGCTGACCCTGTGTCTGTAGACCCTGCACCGACCGGCTTCCATGCGCTGGCCCCTTCTGGCCTATGCATCTTCAGGTGGGTGAGTAGCAGCTTGGTGCGCCTGTTGTTGCTGCTGCTGTTGGGGCTGCTGTTGTTGTTGCTGCTGCTGTTGGGGCTGCTGTTGTTGTTGCTGCTGCTGTTGTTCGGCCTCATCTAATATCCAGAAGGGAAGGAAATAAATGGCTCTCATGAGGTAGATGCCTCAGTTGAGGAAGCGCTGAGTGAAGGTGGCGAAAGGGGTTTCCCAGGAGGTCACACTGGAGATGGGTGTCAGGCTCCAAACTTCCACAGGTGTGGTTAAGCCTTCTAAAAGTTCCCCCAGACCTGAGACAACAGAGTCCTGCCACCTGCAAATGATGGCTGATGAAATCTCTTTAATGGTTGACCTGCAGCTGATAGTCAGCAATCCAATTGTGCTCCCGTCAGGTTTCACCGTCGTGTTTCCCACCAGGCGTGTTTCACGTGGGAAAAGGGTTAAGTTCGCAATGGCCATTCAAAATGGCATTATAGAGGCAATTTAGTGCTTGTTAAGGGCCTTAACGGCCTATCCCGCCTCTTGGAGGCAGGATGGAAACGGGACCATCAGACACAAATTTTTGAAAATTGCGTGGAGGCGGGGTTGGGCCCGCCCGCCAGTTTTTGCAATTTTAACCACCCGTACACCTCCAATCCCGCCTCCACGGCCCAAAGAAAATCCTGCCCATAGTCTCTGCTCAATGTGTTAAAGGATTCCATGTTCTAATAATCACCAACTATCATCAGCATCCATCTTTTGCTGTGTTGGCAACTTATTCTGCACAATCATCAAGGAAATCTCAGGACAAAGTAGAAATGGAGTGCGTACAAACTTAGGTCTTTGCCTTTGTGATATGTGGGCAATGTCAAGTTTACTTCCCACAGTGCTTCCCTTTAGTGTTGGTGTATGGCTTTGAGACGTCTAACCTCTGATCTATTACTGCTTCTCAAAAGCAGCTTCTGTCAGGTCAGCAGTCTTCTCCCTGATTTGTGTAGGTTCACTGCATTCTGCAAACACCATCAACTCTCTCTGCAAATCTGCTGCACTAAGTGCTTTGGGGAGAGTGCCCTTCTTCAGACTTGAGCACAAAATCTAGGCTGACACTCTAGTTCAGTACTGAGGGAGCGCTGCATAAGAACATAAGAAATGGGAGCAGGAGTTGGCCATTCGGCCCTTCGAGCCTGCTCCACCATTCAATGACATCATGGCTGATCTTCTGCCTCAACTCCATTCACCGACCCTATCGCCATATCCCTTGATGCCCTTACTAGTCAGAAATCTATCGACTTCTGTTTTGAATATACCCAATGACTGAGCCTCCACAGCCCTCTGGGGTAGAGAATTCCAAAGATTCACCACCCTCTGTGTGAAGAAATTTCTTCTCATCTCAGTCCTGAATGGCCTACCATTTATCTTGAGGCTGTGGCCCCTGGTTCTAGACTCCCTAACCAAGGGAAACATTCTCCCAGCATCCATCCTATCAAGCCCTGTAATAATTTTGTATGCTTCAATGAGATCCCCTCTCATTCTTCTGAATTCAAGAGAATACAGGCCTAGTTTACTCAATCTCTTCTCATGCGACAGTCTCGCCATCCCAGGAATCAATGTCGTGAACCTTCGTTGCACTCCCTCTATGGCAAGTATATCCTTCCTTAGTTAAGGAGACCAAAACTGTACACAGTACTCCAGGTGTGGTCTCACCAAGGCCCTATATAATTGGAGTAAGACGTCTTTACTCCTGTACTCAAATCCTCTTGTAATGAAGGCCAGCATACCATTTGCCTTCCTAATGGCTTGCTTTCAGTGACTCATGTACAAGGACACCCAGGTCCCTTTGAGCATCTGCATTCCCCAATCTTTCACCATTTAGGAAATACTCTGCCTTTCTGTTTTTTCTACCAAAGTGGATAACTTCACATTTATCCACATTATATTCCATCTGCCATGTTCTCGCCCACTCACTGAGCCTGTCGAGATCCCCCTGAAGCCTCTTCACATCCTCGTCGCAACTGACACTGTCACCTAGCTGCACTGTCGGAGGTGCCGTCTTTCGGATCAGACATTAAACCAAAGCCCCGTCTGCCCTCTCAGGTGGGCGTAAAAGATTCCATGGCACTATTCCGAAGAGTTCTCCCCGATGGCCTGGCAAATATTTATCCCTCAATCAACATCACTAAAACAGATTATCTGGTCATTATCTCATTGCTGTTTGTGGGAGCTTGCTGTGCACAAATTGGCTGCCACGTTTCCTACATTACAACAATAACTACACTTCTAAAGGGTCTTCATTGGCTGTAAAGTGCTTTGGGACATCCTGAGGTCATGAAAGGTGCTATATAAATGCAAGTCTTTTATCTTTTCTTTCTACAGGACAGTCCTTTTCTCTCACTTCATGAACAAGCACTTGGTTGTCCAAATGGGTCGTACACTTTTCCAATCTACATTTACCAGGAATTTTGTTGTGTAAACCCTGGCTTGCTGTCGTATGTGCAAACTTATGGGCTTAAATGTCTTCTTAAGCCAGTTAACTGCTGCTTTACCTGTAAATCACTATTGATTCTTCAGTGATCAGCCTGCTGTGTGGGTGGTAGATGGCACCATTTACCCCTGCAACTAAAAACAGCAATATCGGGAGTTAAAGGACAGAACATTTTACCAATAACTTCAGTAACCCCTGGATAGCACACTAACAACAAATTCTGAGCTACAGTTTTCAGCACAGGAGGCCATTCAGTCCATCATACCTATGCCATGAGTAGCTTCACACTGAAACTATCTACTGTAATCAGCTCTTTCTCTGTACTGTTAATAGTTTTCTTCTTTAAGTGTTAAATGCCATGATTGACATGGGTTCAAAAGACACTTTTTGCAATGGCTTGCATACTCTAATAACTCTTTGTGTGAAAACATTTCTTCTAAACTCCTCCTTTATGCTATTAGTACTAAACCTATATTGATGCCCCATTGTTACTGATTTATTGACCAGTAGAATATTTCACTATTTATTCCCTCAAACCCTTTCACGATTTTGAACTCTTCTATTGGATCTCCCTTAACCTTCACTGCTTCAGTGAACAGTCCCAAATCCCCAAGTCCTTCATCATAATGTTATAGAGTTGGCCATACAGGCCAAAGGCAACAAGTTTCTTTATATTGTTATTCAAGGCACTGTCCTTACATCATTAAAACGTTAAATACTTTAAAGCTACATCTAAGCATTTTCCCTAACTTACACGCATTGAGCTGGCTAGCCAGTTTAGCATTGTATTTGCTAAGTTGATTGCTGTTCCACGTGTTGAGTTTTGAGTCTACTAAAATCCCAGATCTTTCAATGTCAATCTTCTCTGTTTCAACACCATTGATAGACCACTTATGTTGCCCATGTTTTTTTAACTGAAAGCTTTAGTAATTAATGCGTCCACATCATAAAATACAGAAGGGAAGAAAATGAATAAAATATACACTTATATAGCGCTTTATCCTGTCAAAATGTCTCAAAGTGCTTCACAAAATCCATTGGTTTTTTTTTAAGTGCAGTGACTTTTGAATGAGATGTCCGGCACAGACACAATGGGCCAAATGGCCTCCTGCTGTGCTGTAAATTTCTATGATTCTACGAACGGCCAGTCAATGGACTAGAAATCCGATCGAGCTGGAAACCGGGCACGTAGGGGGGCGGAGTGCCAGCCCGATCACGTGGGCGCAGGGACCATGTTAAAATTGGTGCCGCCAGCTCATTCTCGTTACTCAGACCTGCAGCCAATGCTACCCGTGTTGTTCATTGGCTGCGCATGTGTTTGGTGGGGTGCAAAATTGAGCTTCACTGACAGCGCCTAAAGGCAGCCAGCACCTCTTACACGGGAGGTGGCCTGCGGCTGCAGACAGGAGAGAAGGCGTCCGAGAAAGAAATGGCTGCAACACCTGCAGATCAAGCGTCAGGTTCTCCGATGCCACATTGATGGGCCTTATCCAGGCGGTGGGAGATCTTGTTCCTTTGGGGGGGGGGGGCGCAGAAACCCCTCCAGGCAACATCTCTGTTGCCAGTGGGAAGAGGTTGCAAAGGAGGTTACTGCCAGGAACTTAGCTCCCAGGACAATGTAGGAAAAAGTTCAATGACCTCACCACAGTTGTCAAGGTAAGAATCCTGGGCCTAGAAATTGGGTTGAGGCGCCAAACTGGCGCCAAGTTCGCCTGGGCGCTGGTTTTTGCGCAGCGTTCGAAGCTGTAGCGGTCGTCAGAAATTCAGTTGAAGTGCCCCTAGAGGGAGACGGGGCGCGGCTCGAGGCGCTCCGCGTCCCTCTTAGGGTGCTGAAACTGAATATCGCAGCGCAACGTGCCGCAGCGTGCAACAGCGCGAACCCCGATCGCGAGTGCCGGCAAAAGAGCCCGGCACCAAGGAGAAGTGCCAGGCTCTCGGGAAACAGCCGTCAATGCCGCCGGGGGGGGGGGGGGGGGGCGGACCAGGAGGCCGGGGACAGAGGTGCTGGCAGGCGGCCGCCCCGCACCTCCACCTTAACTTGCGCCTCTGCCGGCGCAGCAAGGCCCCGTGAACCGGGTGCAGGTAGCGAACGGCACTACAGCGGTGTTCGCTACCAAATATCGCGTTCGGGGCGTCATCGGTGGCGGCGCAGCGCAAATGGCTAATGCCACCATTAGCGCCCCTGCTGAATATCGCGGGAGGCGCAGCCAGTGGCGCTACAGCCACTGACTGCCTCTTTAGGCGCTAACAGGTGGCGCTACTCACCCAATTTTTCCCCCCTGCTCTCTTACTCTCTGCTCACACCTCCAGCCATACTTTTCAAAACATCCCATCCCCTTCTTCCCTTCACTTTCCTACAATCAACGCACCACATTTCACTCCACCCACTTTCCTACTGTCACCGCTATTGCACCCTCACTTCCCCAAGCCTCACACCTTAAACACTACATACAGACCAGTCTACCATGACATGCACATTCTCTAAACATCACACAAGGATGTCACTAACACATTCCCTTCTTTCTTGCAGGAGGAGGTCACGTGTGGCAGGAGGCCGAACCCGTCTGCTCATCCACTCCCCTGTGGAGGGAAACGGGCCGGCCATCACAGGCAGAGGGAGAGTCGAGGCCGTAGCGAGTGGCAATGCTGGAGGAGACGTCGCACAGCGTGTCTTCACACCGTATCCTCTTTTTCCCTTCCTACTTCTATCTCACTCTACGCACTCTGCATGACAAACTGCAGCTGCTGTGAGCAGCCCCGTCTCTCTCTGTTCTCCCTTCATATAAAAGCTAACCCTTGTCCTTCGCTTTCATGTCATTTCAGGTGCTGAAAATGTGGATGTCACTGTGCCAGTTCAGGAAGAAGCCAGCCTTCCTGAAGATGTAGCGTCATTTGATCTGACTCTCACAAGCACCAGCTCAGATACTGGCACCACGCGTACTTCAGATGGTAGACTAGAGGAGGTGGTAACTCCTGCACGTGGTGACTGACTGGGCACAGGAGCTAGGGCAGGGGAACAGGACGCCACAAGTGCCAACTCGCCGGAGGGCGAGGTCAAATACTAGTTCTACTGCAGAGGACTCAGGGGCTGACTTTGAGGGCCAAGGCTACTGAAGAAGGCTCATGAACATAGAAACATAGAAGATAGGAGCAGGAGTAGGCCATTCGGCCCCTCGAGCCTGTTCCTCCATTTAATGAGATCATGGCTGATCATCCAAATTCAGTACCCTGTCCCTGCTTTCTCCCCATATCCCTTTAGCCTTAAGAAATATATCTAACTCCTTCTTGAATATATTTAGTGAATTGGCCTCAACTGCCTTGTGTGGTAGAGGATTCCACAGGTTCATCACTCTCTGGGTGAAGAAATTCCTCCTCATCTCAGTCCTAAATGGCTTACCCCTTATCCTTAGACTGTGACCCCTGGTTTTGGACTCCCCGCCATCGGGAACATCCTTCCTGCATCTAGTCTTAGTCCTGTTAGAATTTTATAAGTTTCAATGAGATCCCCTCATTCTTCTAAACTTTAGCGAATATAAGCCTAATCGACCCAATCGCTCCTCATACGTCATTCCTGCAATCCCACGTATGTCTGGTGAATCTTCACTGCACTTTCTCCTTGGCAAGAACATCCTTCCTCAGATAAGGCGTCCAAAACTGCACACAATACTCAAGATGTGGTCTCAGCAAGGCCCTGTACAACTACAGCAAGACATCCTTGCTCCTGTACTTGAATCCTCTCGCTATGAAGGCCAACATACCATTTGCCTTCTTAACCGCCTGCTGCACCTGCATGCTTACCTTCAGCGACTGGTGCACAAGGACACCCAGGTCTCGTTGCACTTCCCCTTCTCCCAATCTATTGCAGGTGCTAGCTGCACGGGGCAGCCTGCCAATGAGCTTACGTGCAATGGCTCTGAACATCAAAGAGTGCAGCTCCAACTTCGTGTCGAGGCTTCGCACAGAGCATGAAAGCCCTTCTGTCCAACATGGGAGTGAGCGGTCAGCTGCATGAACACAACAGTGGTGCATTTGCTGATAGCTACCACAGCAGCTCACACCGCTGCCACAGAAGCTCAGACGGTTACCATTTTGGCTCTGGAGCCAGAGTTGACAGGAGCTTCCAGTGCGTAACATGTGCGTAATATACGAGAATGGATTAGGAAAAAAAGGAGGGCTTTTGGCAGATACAAAAGGCTAAAGACAGAGGAAGCCCTAGAGGAGTACAAAAAGTGCAGGGGGATACTTAAAAAAGAAATTAGGAGATCAAGGAGGGGCCATGAAATAACACTGGCGAGCAAAATAAAGGAAAATCCTAAGATGTTTTATAAGTATATTAAGGGTAAGAGGATAACTAGGGAAAAAATAGGGCCCATTAGGGACAAAAGTGGCAATCTGTGTGTGGAGCCGGAAGATGTAGGAGGGGTTCTAAATGAATTTTTTGCATCTGTTTTCACTATGGAGGAGGACGATGTAGACATAGAAATAGGGCGGGGGGGCTGTGATATGCTCGAACATATTAACATCGAGAGGGAGGAGGTATTGGCGGTTTTAGCAGGCCTAAAAATGGATAAATCCCCAGGCCCGGATGAAATGTATCCCAGGCTGCTGTGTGAGGCAAAGGAAGAGATTGCGGGGGCTCTAACACATATATTCAGGACCTCTCTGGCCACAGGGGATGTGCCAGAGGACTGGAAAACCGCTAATGTAGTACCATTATTCAAGAAGGGAAGTAGGGAAAAACCGGGGAACTACAGGCCAGTGAGCCTAACATCAGTGGTAGGAAAATTATTGGAAAAAATTCTGAGGGACAAAATTAGTCTCCACTTGGAGAGACAAGGATTAATCAGGGATAGTCAACATGGCTTTGTCAAGGGAAGATCATGTCTGACTAATTTGATTGAATTTTTTGAGGGGGTGACTAGGTGTGTGGATGAGGGTAACGCAGTGGATGTGGTATACATGGATTTCAGTAAGGCCTTCGATAAAGTCCCGCACAGGAGACTGGTCAAGAAGGTAAGAGCCCATGGAATCCAGGGTGCCTTGGCACATTGGATACAAAACTGGCTTAGTGGCAGAAGGCAGAGGGTGATGGTCGAAGGTTGTTTTTGTGACTGGAAGCCTGTGGCCAGTGGGGTGCCACAGGGATCGGTGCTGGGTCCCTTGCTGTTTGTGGTCTACATTAATGACTTGGATATGAATGTAAAAGGTATGATCAGTAAGTTCGCGGATGATACAAAAATTGGTAGGGTGGTAAATAGCGAGGAGGGTAGCCTCAGTCTGCAGGACGATATAGATGGGTTGGTCAGATGGGCGGAACAGTGGCAAATGGAATTTAACCCGGAAAAGTGCGAGGTGATGCACTTTGGGGGGACTAACAAGGCAAGGGAATACACAATGAATGGTAAGACCCTAGGCAAGACGGAGGGGCAGAGGGATCTGGGTGTGCAAGTACACAGATCCCTGAAGGCGGCGGAACAGGTGGATAAGGTGGTAAAAAAGGCATATGGGATACTTGCCTTCATTAGCCGAGGCATAGAATATAAGAGCAAGGAGGTTATGATGGAGCTGTATAAAACACTGGTTAGGCCACAGCTGGAATACTGTGTGCAGTTCTGGTCGCCACACTACAGGAAGGATGTGATCGCTTTGGAGAGGGTGCAGAGGAGGTTCACCAGGATGTTACCAGGGCTGGAGCGCTTCAGCTATGAAGAGAGACTGGGCAGATTGGGTTTGTTTTCCTTGGAGCAGAGGAGGCTGAGGGGGGACATGATTGAGGTGTACAAAATTATGAGGGGCATAGATAGGATGGATACTGAGGAGCTTTTTCCCTTAGTAGAAGGGTCAATAACTAGGGGGCATAGATTCAAGGTAAAGGGCGGGAGGTTTAGAGGGGATTTGAGAAAGAACTTTTTCACCCAGAGGGTGGTTGGAGTCTGGAACTCACTGCCTGAAAGGGTTGTGGAGGCAGGAACCCTCACAACATTTAAGAAGCATTTGGATGAGCACTTGAAATGCCATAACATACAAGGCTACGGACCAAATGCTGGAATATGGGATTAGATTAGACAGGGCTTGATGGCCGGCACGGACACGATGGGCCGAAGGGCCTCTATCCGTGCTGTATAACTAAAAAAAAAAAAAAAAAAAATTACTGCTGCACTCTGTTCTTGAGCAGAGCCGTAGGAGTGCTGAGGCGCCGCCCCAGGAAACTCCGTGGGAGAGGATGACAGTATGCCTACTTCATCTCCACCCACTCCGTTAGGGCCCTTTACCGTGCCGTATTGGCAAATGAGCCAGACTTCCCAGGACAACGGTGAGATGCTGCAGTTTGCAGCCAGGCAATGTTGCCGCTCATTTTTTTTTTTGGGTCGCATGGCCCCTTTAAGGGGCTGCACGGCCCATTCAAATTTCCGCACACGCGCGGATTTTCCATTTGAAAGCCGGTGAGCCGGCTGCGCGGGATCTCCAGACAGCTGTGCGGCTGCGCAGCCTAATGGAAACATTGCAGCCAGGCCCAGAGCTGCCCGAGGTCGCCCACCACAGCCATCTGAAGTACCCTCAATGGAAGATCAGCAGCCTTCCACGTCCCAAGGAAACCAAGCGATGTGGGGATAGTGCGGGAAGATGGAATTGAGGTAGAAGATCAACCATGGTCTTATTGAATGGTGGAGCAGGCTTGAAGGGCCGAATGGCCTAATCCTGCTCCTATTTCTTATGTTTTTAAGCTGCAGGCACTGGGGATACACCTCGTAAGAACAGTAGAATGGGATAACCAAGCACTGAAGGCAGGCACTAAGGGGTTACACAAGGGTGATTCTTAATTATTCCTGTTAAATATTATACACAAATGGATTTGAGTTGTTGGAAAATTTTATTTCTGGAATTGGTATTGGTGATAATATTTGTAGTGAATTGCAGGCCAGACCCATAAGACTGGACTGGAGGAAGGCAATCGGACCGATGGTGATAGGGTTGTGGGACTGTTGGTGTTTTGAAGGTGAAGGGATGGTTCACGTGAAGTGCCCTTGCTTGAGCTGCTCCGGCAACTGGGTCACTGGTGGTCAATGTTGCTCTGGCTCTTCCTCCTCCTGCTGCAGTTCTTGCCAACCAGGTGCTGTTAAGTTACCGCAAAGATATGCAGCAGGTGACCATAAATCTGGAGACACCGTCACAGCTGTGCTGTAAAGCTGCTCCTGAACGATCCAGGTAGTGGAAGCGTTATTTGAACAGGCCGGTGGTCTGCTCAGTGACGTTTCTGGCAGTGGTACAGTGGCTCTTCTGTACACCAACTCTACAGCTGTGCCCGGGTTCCTGACAGGAGTCATCAGCCATGTCTGAGGGGCATATCCCTTGTCGTCCAGTAGCCAGCCTGCGACCCGCCAGCCCGTTTGGAATAAAGGTGTCACAGAGGACTGGCGCAGGATGAATGTATCAAGGAAATCAGGCACAGATCCGCATCAGGCGCTGCCTGTGGTCGTAAGCTGGACTTTCAGGGAGTGGAATCTCCTTCTATTCAGAAAGATGCCAGTGATAGGGAGCACGCAGAGCAATGTGGGTGCAGCCTGTGGCACCTTGCACCCTGGGGAAGCCTGCAATGTGGGCGAAGCCTAGTGCTCTCTCTGTCAATGGGGAACGAGGTACGGAGCCTCCGTGACCTCCCCGATACAACGGTGGACTGCAAACTGGGAGATGGCGCTGATGTCACCCGCTGTAGCCAGAAACCACCTCATGCCATTAAAGTTAATGGGCCACGGTGACCTTGACAGCCACAGGCAGTGCTGTCCATGCTCTGCTCGCGGCTCATGTCGTGGCTGAATCAGGTGACATAGCTCGGTGACAGCCTCCTTTGTGAAGCAAAGGCGCCTCCTACATTTCTCCTCAGTGAAGTTGAGGTATGGGCAGTACTTCCTGAAGACACACCGAGGGTGTGGTCTTCTGCACGTGCCCTGCTCCTCCCTCTTCTCTCCTGTCTTCTTGGCTGCTCCTCTTCATCCTCCACCCCCAAAGGCGGACCTACCAGACAACCCATTACTATTATTTACTACCATTAGTAAAACTGCTTTGAAGACAGACAAAGGCAGTCCAGCACCAGCTGAAAGACTGAATGAATTCAGTTATAGAAGGCAGAAAATTGGTTTAAAAAAAAAGCTCAGAAGTTAACTAGCAACCTAAAAGGACAAACCAGCAACTAACCTGTATGTCGTGGATAAGCCCTTTAAATAGCGCTGCCAAAGGGTCCTTGCTGCCTGTTAACACCATGAGTTACTGAGCAAGTTTATTATGTGCTGAGTCAGGTGCTGGGGCAGCCCAATTTCACAGAAGGGTCATACAGCATTTTAATGAGAATTTTTAATAAATCCGGCCACTCTGGCTGCCCGTATTAGACCCTTAGGTGCCCGTTCTTTAACGCCTCTAAAACGGGTGCAGCGCTATAGAATTTCTAGGCCATTAATGAGTTTCTGGCGGAGGTGGGAATGTTGGGCAGGAAACTGGGAAAACTCCTGGGATCGTTAACGCTTACCTGAACTAGGCAGAAGAGACGTCAGTTTACTGCCTCATCTGAAGGACAGAAAAAAAAAGACATTTTGCATCTACTTTACATTCTAGCCGTCCCTGGGTGTCTCACTTGAAAGGCGTCTGGGTCTCCTCCAAAGTCGGACGAGTCCAACGCTATGTGGTAACTGACCGAATGCAGCTTGCTGCTCAGCGAACTGGGCTTGCCTGGGAAAGTGGGTACGAAATGACCGCTCCAAATTCAGGCTTGCTCGGGATCACAACCATAGACAGTAGCAGTGGGTTTAACGTTGTTTATTGTGCTGTCAAGAGCAAATTTACAAGAAAATGCCTTACATTTAAAAAAAAAAGTAAACAAGCAAACTGCGGAACTGCGGTGCACGCCAAGTGCCACATACGCATCTATTTTAGAAATAATTTGCATTATTTTACATTAGCACAACAGTAACCAAAGTACAAGAGTGTAATGGATACAGTACGTAGTGGACAGCAATCTTTTTTCCCCCCCCTCTAATATTAAAAAAAAGCATCTTACCCCATATGTCCTGCATCCTGTTAGTTTTTTTTTGTCTTCTCCAGAATTCAATCACAATCACAAAAAAAAACACAAGCAGTGAACAATACCTGTTAAAAAAACATTTCTCAACATAACTCTTTTGGTTGGGAAAGGAATGAACAATTAATTGGTCTTGACAGAACATATCTCTGTTGACCAGACAGGAAGAATTTCATTCCTGTTTGCAAGGGAGGCAGTGGGGGAGGGTTAGGGAGGGGAGGGGAGGAGAGGAGGTGAGGGAGAGGCAGCAGGGAAGACAGGGTTCAGGGAGTAACCATAGTTTGGTGGGAAAAATGAAAAAGTCACATAGACAGGAAAATCTCGACTCTTAATTAAACCAGATCACCTTTCTTTCCCTCCCGTACAAATAGCGCAAAAAAAAAAAAACCGTACATCTTGCAATGTTCTAACTTTTCATTAATCTTCAGATTAATAAATTAGGTCAAACAATAAATTAGATTCTTTTTTTTTCCAGCTTCAAGTTCAGCAAGCTCTGACCCCAAGTATCTACAACAATACTTGAGAATTCCACCACAAAAAAGTACAAATGTTTTCACATTAAAGCAAACTGGGCAATGGATTCTCTCGTGAAAGCACTTTAAAAAGGTATTACACAAAAAAGGGGTAATTAGTACAAAAAGTGCCAAGACCTGTCATTTTATTTAATACATTTAGTAAGTTCTAACCACTAATAGGCATACTACAAAAAAAAGTCCAGCTTATCAATGCCAACATTCCAGCAGCTCTTCTTTTGTTAGTAACTCTTCGGTAACAGGAAGCACGTCATTTCTTTTTTGGCTCTCTCCCTCAAACTTTTCAGACAATGCGTGTTTGTGATGCCTTCAATGCCATCTGGGGCTCTTCACAATTACCCATAATACAACCTGAACTGGAGAAAAACCCACCTTTCCCCTCAGTCAACAACAACGTGCATTCACACGGCGCCTTTAACGTAGTAAAAACGTCTCGAGGCGCTTCACAGGAGCGTAATCAAGACAACAAAACTGGCACCGAGCCAAAGGAGGAGATATTAGGACGGGTGCCCAAAAGTTTGGTCAAAGAGGTAGGTTTTAAGGAGCGTGTCAAAGGACGAGAGAGAGGTAGAGAGACGCAGAGGTTTAGGGAGGGAGTTCCAGAGTTTAGGGCCTAGACGGCTGAAGGCACGGCCGCCAATTGTGGTGCGAAAGGATTGGGGTGGGGGGGGGGCAATGAGTAAAAGGCCAGAGTTGGAAGAATGCAAAACCTGATTGGAGAGGTTGAAACGTGGAGTTGGGGGAAGGGTTAGGGAGGCAACAACACGTTCAAGGACTCTGGAGGGGAGGTTGGAGATGGGGTGGCAGTTTGCAAGGACACAGGATGTGTTTTTGAGGAACGGGGTGCTGATGAAGTTGCAAAAGGGAGGGGAACAATACCTGAGGAGAAGGAACTGTTAACAATGTTAGCTAGGGTGGGAGCCAGGAAGGGAAGTTGAGTGGTAAGCAGTTTAGTGGGAATAGGGTTGAGAGAGCAGGAGGTGGGTCTCATGGACAAAGATGAGCTCGGAGAGGGCGAGGAGAGAGATAGGAGAGAAACCAGAAGATACAAGTTCAGGGCTAGGGCAGGGGTGAACCTTGGCTTGTTGGGCAAGGGAAGGGGGAGCATGCAGCAGACGAAACGGAACGGATGGTCTCAATCTTAGTGACAAAAATGTCCATGAGCTCCTCGCATTTGTTGTTGGAGGGGTTTAAGGAGATGGTTAGCTAGTGGAGAAAAGAATTTGTGGGTTATCTTTAGGTTCCAGGGTGATTCTGGAGTTATCGCAGAAGAGAACAGGGCCTGATCGTACTTCGTGTGGTCCAATCAGATCTGGTGACTAATGGCTAAACCAACTGGGTGCCAGATATGTTTAAGTCTGCACCCCTTTGACTTAAGGGAGCGATGATGGAGGCCATACCAGAGGGACCGACCAAGTTGGAAGAGAGTGAGGATTTTACCGGGGACAAGGGCATCAAAGGCAGTGGTGAGGGAGTGATCGAGCTAATCAACAGCTATTGTGGTGAATGGAGGGCCAAAGACTAGACAGTTGGGAGTTGGAGGAAGAGTTTTTACCAGGAGCAGATACAAAAGGAAATGAGGTTGGAAGGGGACTGTGAGTGGTGAGGGATACAACAAAGTGATCGAAGATGGCCTTGTCTGTGACTGAGACAATGGGAATAGAGAGTCCACGTAAGATGGCAAGTTAAAGGGGGGCAGCCGTGAATACGAGTAGGAGAGTTTATATGCAGCGAGAGCTTTAGGGAGGGCAGTGAACTCAGAGGAGACAGCAAAGTGAGTTAAGATGAGGTTGAAATCACCAAAGATTTGGAGTCACTCAGTGCAGATCTCATAACCTTAGGCAATCTGATTAATTCCATTCAGTTTTATTGCAATTTTCTTCCAACCCCCCTCCTTTCCTGAAGGTGGTTGCTCTTGCTGGGCTATTGTTCTATGGATGGTGTTTGCTTTTGGTGCCTTGCTGAAGAGACCATTCTTCATGTGTGCTTAGACAATCAGTGCCAGTCAACAGAAGGGTACTCACATCTCGTCCTCAACCAACAAAAATCAAGCCAAGGTCAGATCAGCCATGATCTTATTGAATGGCGGAGCAGGCTCGAGGGGTCAAATGACCTACTCCTGCTCCTACGTCTTATTATTATGTCTCCCCCAACCTTTGGACCTTTTCGGCCAATTGCAGCATCCCGACCGCTGTCCTGTTTGAGATGGGCTGCCTCAAGCATGGCCTGGGAAATGAGGCTGGGACCCCTCCTGTCCTGTGGGCTTAGTGTCGAACCAGGCTGTGCATTTATTCGCTGAACCATTGGGGGGGGCGGGGAAGACTTTTTTTTGATAAAGAGAGCCTGGTGCATTCCAGTGGGATCTGGAAGAGGAAAACTTTCCGTCAAACCTTCCGCGGGTGGGGGGGGGGGGGGGGCGGGGGGAGACAAACAAATACAAAGCATACAGTTTATAACAGGAGCCGAAAAAAAAAATGCTGCCCAGTGCATCATATCCTCATGGTTAAATTGCAACAGAAATCAAACAACAGACTGACACAATAAGCTGTACAAATTGATCAACGACATAATAGCGCGACAAAAAAAAAGTGACTTTTCAGAAAATAAAAATCAAGATTGGCGAGCATTGGTACTGTATTATGGATAACTGTGAGACCCATTGTGCGATCTTTAAAGCCCTTCGTGGGCCGAAATCAGAAGAAGCGAGAACAATGCTGAAGCCATCAGCAAAAAGGCACAAAATCTTAGGTAAAATGAGATGCTCTTTCCTTTCGCGAGTCCTGTGAGCCATCAAGCACTAAAATGGAATGCCTGTTAAGCTAATTTTTTTTTTAACTGGATAAAATCTCTCTAGGATATAAATACATTAAACAGGAAAACATAGAAAATTATATATATGTACAAATACTTTTGTTTTAGCATAGTATATATTAACATAAATATTCCTATAATGCTAATGTTTCACAAAGCATAATCTCCTTTTTCTGAGCTTCAAAAAAGGTGCTTGAGTAATATATAATTACGAAGCTTCCTATCACGGAAGCAGTCTCTAATCTGCATACCAGTAAGTACAAAACCCAGTCTTTTTTCTCTTTTAGTATCGAGCAGGAACTTTGTCCAACAAAGTTTCTTCTATTTCCACCTTCCGAAACTCTTAGGAACCCACCAGAGAGGCTGGTAGCTTTCAGGGAAAAGCCTGCTGTGGTTGTCCTCATCTCTGGTGGTATCTTTACATGATCCAGTGCTAATATCATACAAACAAAAAAAAAAGGAAGTTTAGGCCGCAGCCCTCGCGCTGTCCTTGCCAACCAACTGGCCATTAAAAAGCAGCACACAGTACACTTTAATATGGCCTCAGTCAACCCACCCTTAACATCTGCCATGCTCTTAGAAACAACAACAACAACAAAATCCGTATTATCTTAAGTTCCCATGTGTACAGAAAAGGTTGTCTCTATGGTAGGCCTGGGACCATGTTGACTCTCTTATATAGTTTGTACTTGTGGCATACTCTAGGACGTTCATGCCAAGAGCTCTTTCTCTCTAGTTTTCAGTGGGTTAGGCTTTGTCATTAACAGGTACAGAGAGCGAGAAAACTTTAGAGAGAGTCCACAATCTTGGAAAGTTGCTGTTTGGTAGTCAACCTGAAAGGACTCTCCTTCCGCACAATGTCCTTCTTCTCTCTACAGCTATATATTACATGCAGAAAAAATCGTAGTAACTTTAACTTTGGTGCTAAAGTGTTCTAGTAAACACTTGGTCAAATATCACAAGGAAAAGCGGGAATGATTTTTTTTTCTCTCTGGCACACTGTAGGAGTGAAACGGAGCCCATCCCGTTAAAGTCTCAGAGCTGTACATGAATTCACAAACCCAATACAGTCCATTAAGCAAGTGCACAATTGTAGCTTTTTTTTTTGTGATTTTTTTTTTGTGTTTTTTTTGTAGCGGGTAAAGAAAAAGTCTTTCTGCATAGAGAGGTGTCTCACACCGTCTGATAGAAGCTGTCCACCTGAAAGTTGTTCTGCTTTGTGTTTGGCATGCTGTAGAAACCGCTGTGTCTGGAGTCTGGGTCTGCCATTCTCAGCATTCTCTGGGAGCTGTCCACCTGAACCATGGTTCCTTTCTTACAGTCCACATACACCAGCTGGTTGTTCAGACATGAAGGCTGTTAAGGGCAAACAGAATAAACAAGACTCAGCTGGAGTCATTCCCAATCCCTCAAACAGAATATCAAACGCACCAATTTCTTTACCGTGCTGGCAATTTTCCACCTGTCCCTTATTGTTGACAAATAGTTTGCTTCCCGCTCCAATTCTCTGCTTTAATCCTCTCCCGAAGGTGCCGGGGGGTACAGTTCTGCAGGCACTGGAAGACCACTCACTCAAGTTGCTGTTGCCTATGTGTGAGGACGGACACTGAGCGTCCGCCTGCTATTCCACAATCGGGGCATCATAGCCATTTCAAATTTGACCCCCGCCTGACCTCCACACAGACACAGATACTGTCCAGCAGGACTGTGCTTATACAGGGCTGATTGTAGCTTTTGGTGGTAGCGGATCAGCTGCTCATTACACACCCAGCCTAATTTCTCACTCGTCCGTGCCTCCTCCTGTAGGTGCATAGAAACATAGAGGATAGGAGCAGGAGTAGGCCATTCGGCCTCTCGAGCCTGCTCCGCCATTCAATGAGATCATGGCTGATCATCCAAATTCAGTACCCTGTCCCTGCCTTCTCCCCATATCCCTTGATCCCTTTAGCCTTAAGAAATATATCTAACTCCTTCTTGAACCTTTGTAGGAGCTCTGTAACGGGGCACCGGGATCCACTGCTTCTTCTGGTTGACCAGCAGCAGAGCTATGAGGGCGATCATAACGGGCACTGCTACCCACGTCACAGAGTGCATGGCAGAGTCTTCATTGTACCACTGGGGTAGGGTTCCATGGGAACCAGTTACCCTCCAGGAACTCGCCCGTTATTCACGTGTGAGCTTTCACATTGAGTACCAGCACACTATTCGACCCTGTAGGGCATCATAGCTGAGCCCGATCCTAATGGGAAACAAAATCGGGCCGGGTGTGTAACGGGCAGGCGGTCCGCTACCACCCGTTGTTTGCCACCCCCCTGAAAGTTAAAAAATCAGCCCTTACATTTTCTAAACTACATTTACCACATAAAGAGCGAGCTTCACCATCTGTCCTTCCTTTTGAAACCAAGAGCTAAGAACCTGCCCATTCTTTTTTTTTCAGCTTCTTATTATTAGTTTTTCTTAAACAGTGAGTTGCCAAGCACATTCAGGTAATTGGCTCTGAGGAGTTATGGAGCTGAATTAACCGCAGGAAAGATGCAGTAATTAACCCGGAGTGATTCAGCTTCAACCAACCCCATGTGTTAATTCAGCTCCCTCACAGCGCCAGGCTCAGTAACTCTTCCCAGCCAATTATCTTAAAAAGTCAACAGTGCTCTCTGTTTAAAGTATAAATATTTCACCAAAAAAAAAATCAACAAGTGGGCTGTTAAAAGGGAAGAAAATGAATGGGGATGTAACAGTTAGGAGAAATGCACCACACAATTACTTTAGATAAGAACATAAGAAATAGGAGCAGGAGTAATTCCTTCGAGCCTGCTCCGCCATTCAGTAAGATCATGGCTGAACTTCTACCTCAACTCCACCTTCCCGCACTATCCCCGTATCCCGTAATTCCCTTAATATCCAAAAATCTAATATGATCAATAATAATAAGAGATGGGACAGAGGCCGTTTATTTTATAGAACCTTTGAATGGTTACATTTACAGTAGGTTTTCAAATTACACTATAGCATATTAATGATCTACCATGGCCATAGCACATGGTGCAAATTCACATCAGCCACAACTTGTAACTTAAGAACCAGTTGGGCTGAAATCCACCCAGTCGATAATGTGAGTATAAAAGGTCAGCGTGAGCACAAAATCCCGTGGCTTTTTGGCTGAAATGATTCGACTTCACCCCAAATAGGTGGCGATTAACTCCCATAATTAGGGTAAGTGATCTGAACATTCTGAAACTTTGAAGCAAACTGTGCTAGATGCTGGACAAGTAGAAGTTTATGGGATTTATTCGGGATGTCCTACTGCGGAAAAAAAACAAACTCCCCACACACTTTACCTGAACCAAGATTTAAGAGCACACTCACAATGAGGAATTTGTCAAGGGACACCGTACCTTTGTAGGAGCTCTGTAACAGGGCACCGGGATCCACTGCTTCTTCTGGTTGACCAGCAGCAGAGCTATGACTAGAATGAGGGCGATCATAACGGGCAGTGCTACCCACGCCACAGAGTGCATGGCAGAGTCTTCATTGTACCGAGGATAGTCTCCACCTATCGCGTTAACACGGAGGTTCTCTACAGGAGGCGAAGAGGGAAACAATGCCATGTCAGTAAGGGGGGTTACACAAAGGATGCTGAGGCAGAGGAACATTCAATATGCCAGCCCACAGGAGAGAGGGCACGCTACACATGTTCAATACTGTTCAACAACCACTTTATACTTCAATGCTAGTTCATTCATTTTAAATTCACTGCTCTCCTCAACTGTTTTCTTGAGAAATAGAATTCAAAAGCAGAGAAATTATGTTAAACTTGTATAGAACCTTGGTTAGACCACACTTATAGTGCTGTGTTCAGTTCTGGTCTTCATATTACAAAAATGATATAGGGGCACTGGAGAAGATGCAATAAAAGGTTTACAAGGTTGATACCAGGATTAAGAGGTTATAACTATCAGGAAAAACTGAACAGGCTGGGGCTCTTTTGTCTCCAGAAAAGAGAAGGCCGAGAGGTGACCTGATAGAGGGCTTTAAAATTATGAAGGGTTTCAATAGGGTAGATATGGAGAAGCTGTTTCCACTTGTGGGGGAGACTAAAACCGGGGGCCATAAATATAAGATAGTCCCTAATAAATCCAATAAGGAATTCAAAGAAGAAACTTCTTTACCCAGAGATTGTGGCACTCGCTACCGCAGGGAGTAGTTGAGGCAAATAGCATAGATGCACTTAAAGGGAATCTAGATAAGTACATGAGGGAGCAATGAATAGATGGATATGGCGATAGGGTGAAATGAAGTATAGTTACGCATCCCGCCTGATTTTCCTTTCCATTGGCTCCCATGCAAATCAGACGGGTGTACAATGGATGGCTGGTCTGCTGTCGCCCGTTATATGCCCCCCGCCCAACTTGAAAGTTCCGACGGCTGTCTAGGGAATAACGGATTTAAGAAATGAACAACTCTTTTATTTGTTGAACAACTGGAACTGTAAAAGATGGGAAGATGGCGGGTGCCACGAGGACGCCTGCCTTAATCTCAGAAATGGCTGCCGACTCCCGATTTACAAAGCTCATAGTTGCACAATGGATTGTGTCTTCCACAGCTCTGTCTCCTGGGAACTGCGCCGACAAAGAGTCACTAAATGATAGAGGGTGCTGCATTACTGGTTTATTTAACAGGCCATGATTCCTGAGTCCCCTCGGGCGCCAGCAGATTATACAGGCTTTCTCACAGGATAATTAAATCCAGCATTGCATCACTAATTACCCACATTAACGTTATCTCACGGAGAACTAAAGCTGGTGCGGAGGAACAATTAAAAAAATATTACAAATCAGAAACGCCCCCAAAAAAAAATCAGCCTCAATTTTTCGTCCTCTCCTGTAACTGCTGGTTCCTTGCCGGGGGTAAGGATTCCCTCCCCCTTCCCCTCTCCTCTCAGTGCTTAGTTTATTCAGGGTGAGCATGTTCCAGCAGGGGTCACTGTCCCCCATCTGCGCTACATGAGCTGATCTGAGTAACTCCTGGATTAGGTGGGAGAAAGCTGACTGGCGTTCCTGTTCCTGTGGTCACTATCCAGCACCGCTGCTCCTGGCAGTACGGGTGTGCCGTCAGGATGGAGCTGGGCTACGGTGTTCCCCTATGGTCCAACATCATGCTGACACTGACTGTCAGGGCTGGAACATGGAGCGAGGTACTGCAGGGCGACTAGCCTCCATGAAGCTGTACCCCTCCCCGGCAATTAATCAAGGCTTTCAGGAGCTCTGATAGGAGGGGTCAAAACAGTGAAATTGTGTGACAAATAATACAGTAAAAAAAGAATGATCTGAAAACAACAATAACATGAGCTGTAACCAGAACAGATTGCACACTCCATCCACAATGTGTCACCCAATGGCGTGCATGGTGGAATCAATTGGTCATATTATATTCTATGGGGCAATCCAAACTTGTCTACCCAAAATATTAACAGAAACAGTATTGACTGGCCAGTGCTGCACATTCACTTCCAACTGAAACTGTTCTGTTTTCTGGGCACCGAAAGGCTTTTTAACAAAGACACCAATCGTAGCAAATGTACGGGGTAGAAGATTACAAAGAGAGGACGTGTGTCAGCTGGACTGAAATGCCTGTCTCACTTACCATCGTCTCGAAGGTGGGCGGGGATTTCGTTCCCACTGGGCGTCGGCCAGAATGGGGCTTCCACTTCAATCTCTCCCCTCGGGTCAAACTTTTCAATGGGGATGTTGGTGGGCTCTGGCATGTACAAGTCTAGAGAGAGAGAGTGAGCAAAGCAGCATGAAAGACACCTGTGAATGACTTTGGTCCTCCTGCATTTTAAAGTACAAACACCTGTAAGTGAACAGCTGTATGGTTTGGATATTCACTGTGGTATTTGCCAGGAATGTCGCATGGAATGAATCCACGTTGTGTTTCAGCACTTCGACATTGTAAAAACAAACTCTGGCCACTGGATGAAGTTGGTGCACAGAGGAAACCATCTAATCCAGTGGAGCTGGATTAAATAAATTTCTCTTGAGGGGTGCTGTGGAGGATTCAGGAGGTACTTACAACTAGAATTAAAAGCACAACAACAACTTGTATTTATGTAGCGCCTTTAACGTAGTAAACTGTCCCAAGGCGCTGCACAGGAACGACTATCAAACAAAATTTGACACCGAGCCACATAAGGAGATATTAGGGCAGGTGACAAAGTCTTAAAGGAGGAGAGAGAGGTAGAGAGTTGGAGAGGTTTAGGGAGGGAATTCCAGAGCTTCGGGCCTCGGCAGCTGAAGGCACGGCCGCTAATGGTGGAGCCATTAAAATAATGTCTCCTTGCGCTAACTCATGGCGGCTGTACAGGAAAAGGCAGCAAGTGCAAGGGCGACAAAATGGTCTTCAAAATTTGTCGCACTCTGTTCCTAACGATGTAGGTCCCGCCAGTAAGGCAGGCACTTCAACACAGCGCCCCACTCAGAGCGGCAGGACGCTGCGCCACCCCTTCCAGTCTCTGCCGCGGCTGGACCCGGCAGAGCTGTCCCAGAAAGGGGACAAGGGGAAAGTTCAAGGGACAGTTCCACCTCGACACAGCTCTGTGCCTGCCTACTTCTAAACGCTGATGCATTCATTGAGGCAGCGGACAGATAGTTCATACGAGTGTCTTAACAGGTTTGTTACTACTTATATCAAGCCACTTAAGTCATTTCATTAATTGTAGTGTTTAGGAATGGAAGAGGGGTATTATGGTGTGTGTGTGTGGTGGGGGGGGGGTGTGGAGGGGGAGCAGGGAGGGGTTTCTGTTGAGAGGCATTGCCGGGGGGGGAGAGGGGGCAGGATAGTTGGTCTGAAGGATTGCACCTGCCGCGGGGGGCGGCGGGGGGGGGGATGTTGCTGAGATGGGCTACAGCCAGGCGGGAGGGTGCTGCTGTGGGGGGCGGGGGATGTTGAGGAGATGGGTTACAGCCAGGCGGGAGGGTGCTGCTGTGGGGGGGGGGGGGGTCGGGTGTCGCCAGGGGAAGGGTCTAGTGGGGGGGGGGCATTGCCAGGTGGAGGGGGTGTCGGTGTGAGGGCGTGTTCCTGGCGAAGGGCAGGGAGCTGTTGTTGCTGGGGCAGAGGAGGTTATGGGGGACGGCCGCGGGGGGGGGGGGGGAATGACAGAGTGTGTTGTGGCGGGGGGGAGGGGGCGCGGTAGAGGGAGTGTTGCGGGGGGTAGAGAGCGTGGTGGGTGGGGGGGGGATTGGGAGAAAATGAAGAAAAAAAGAAAGACTTGCATTTCTATAGCACCTTTCATGACCACCGGACGTCTCAAAGCGCTTTACAGCCAATGAAGTACTTTTGAAGTGTAGTCACTGTTGTAGTGTAGGAAACGCGGCAGCTAATTTGCGCACAGCAAGCTCCCACAAACACCCATGTGATAATGATCAGATAATCTGTTTTAGTGATGTTGATTGAGGGATAAATATTGGTCAAGACACCAGGGATAATTCTCCTGCTCTTCTTCGAAATAGTGCCATGGGAACTTTTACGTCCGCCTGAGAGGGCAGATGAGGCTGCGGTTTAACATCTCATCAGAAAGACGGCACCTCCGACAGCGCAGCACTCCCTCAGTGCTGCACTGGAGTGTCAGCCTAGATTTATGTGCTCAAGTCTCTGGAGTGGGACTTGAATCCACAACCTCCTAACTCAGAGGCGAGTGTGCTATCCACTGAGCCACTGTGTGTGTGGGGAGGGGGGGGGGAAACGGGGACGACGGGTAGAGTGTGTGTTGTGGGGCGATTGGGAGGGGTAAAGATGCCGAGGTGGGGATGGGGGGAAATTGGCACATCTATATAAAAGTACGTACTTACCTGATGGCTCCGGAGCTTCGGACTCTTGCGGTCCTGGGCCTGCAGGCGTGAGCCTACGTAAAGGCTCACGGATCCCAGGAGCGCACGCGGTTCGCCAGCGTCCCTGGGATCAGGTGGGCCAGGCCAACCAATGACAAAGGGGGATTCCTATGATGCTAATGAGGATTCCATTTACGTACGGAATCCCCATCAGCATAAAAGGAATCACCTAATAAATAAAATTTCACACCACTGAAATAAAAACAAATGATCACAGGTTCAAAATTAATTAAAATACCATTTAATTAAACATTTAAAATAAAAATTTAATTTTTTGAAAAATAAATGTAAACATTTTTTAACCAGGGCAAAATTGACCTAAACTAATTTTAAATGTAAGTGGATGTTTAAATTTTTTTTTATTTGAACATTTATTTAAACCCTGACGCTGGTAAAAGAAGGCCGTACCAGGCGTAAAGGTTTCGTGGGTATTCGTTGGGCAGTAGTCGGGCAAATAAGGAGAAGCTTGACAGATGGCAAGTGCTGGATTTTCGCGCATGTGCCTTGCGTGCGGAAACCTGGAACCTGCGGGGCGCTTGCGACAGCGTACGCCATGTGTCATAGGCCCCATAAAATCCGGGCCACGATGTGAGGAGCGGAGGGAAGGTGAGTCGTTCGCTGGAGTCAGTGCTGCAAGGTCAGCACGCTTGACCTTTTACTCTGAAAGCCAAACCAGGGTCTGTACGAAGCAGATGCTCTTCATTAGCCGCAGATAAAAATAAATAAGGGGGGGGGGGGGCGGAAATTGGTCAGTGTGTGCGGACCGGGAGGCGGAGAAGAGGCAAACTCTCTCTGAGGAAGGATGTTCTTGCCATGGAAGGAGTTCAGCGAAGATTCACCAAACTGATACCTGGGATGGCAGGAATGACGTATGAGGAGAGATTGGGTCGATTGGGCTTGTACTCGCTGGAGTTTAGAAGAATGAGAGGGGATCTCATCGAAACTTATAAAATTCTGACAGGACTAGACAGACTAGATGCAGGAAGGATGTTCCCGATGGTGGGGAGTCCAGAACCAGGGTTCAGTCTAAAGATAAGGGGTAAGCCATTTAGGACAGAAATGAGGAGGAATTTCTTCACCCAGAGAGTGGTGAACCTGTGGAATTCTCTACCACAGAAGGCAGTAGAGGCCAATTCATTAAATATATTCAAGAAGGAGTTGGATATATTTCTTAAGGCTAAAGGGATCAAGGGGTATGGGGAGAAAGCAGGGACCGGGTACTGAATTTGGATGATCAGCCATGATTGCATTGAATGGCGGAACAGGCTCGAGGGGCCGAATGGCCTACTCCTGCTCCTATCCTCTATGCTTCTATATCCTGGGAACTGCGAACAACAGTCAGCGCTCTGATTACCTGGACACACAGGGCAGCAGCTTCCTTCCATGTAGACAGGCTCCGGGCAGGGGAGGGGAGGGCAGCTGACCGTCGAGCACAGCGTCTGGCCCTGCAGGCAGTAACAGTGGGTGCAGCTGTCGATGTCCCATCTCTCCTCATCCGCGTAGCTCTTGTCGTTGAAGTGGCACACCACTTTACTCGGAATGGTCTCCTCTGTTGCAGAGAGGGAAATAGAAAGGGAAAAAACGAGTTTGCGTGTGTCGGCGGTCGCTCAATAATCCCTGCTCGCTGACCACCTGCAGTTGGGGGGGGGGGGCCGTCCCTTTCCCCCTCAGTCAGTCTGAATGTGAATTCTGACGAGATCAGTAACCAATTCAGTCCGATCCTCGTCAAGCTCGCGATCCAAGTATCTCGGCACTTCATCTATTTCCCAGTCAGTCAGTGAAATGCTACTTAAAACTGTTCTGGCTGCGCAGTTTGGTTTTTCTCTTTGGCCAGCTGCGATCCACGCTTGGCTGCTTATACATTGAGCCAACCACCCGGGAAGTAATTCGGGACATTTTAACTGCCTGAAATCGCAACCCCTCCCTCCCTGCACACTTTCAGAGCGGGGGGGGGGGGGGGTTCTCGTTCTGATGATTTTTCTTCCCCCTCCCTCGCTCACGGGCATGTGCGGCTTATTGTAGCACCCCCCCCCCCCCCCACCTGCACCCTTGATGAGCTATGTTAATCGAATTTGGGATCTTCCTCGCTTGAACGGCCGAGTAGCCGACTGGCTTAATCAACCTTTAAAAAAAAAGCATTCTCGGGAGGTGGGCATCGCTGGCAAGGCCGGCATTTATTGCCCATCCTTGGTCGCCTTGAGATGGTGGTTGTGGGCCTTCTTCTTGAACCGCTGGTGGCGGTTTGATGCCACTGAGTGGCTTGTGCCTATAGGCCTCTTCAGAGGGCAGTGAAGAGTTAACCAGGTTGGAGTGGGACTGGAGTCACATATAGGCCCAGACCGGGTAACAACAGCAGGTTTCCTTCCCTAAAGGACATTAGTGAACCAGTTGGGTGTTTACGGCAATCCCGACAGCTTCGTGGCCATGTTTACTGATACTGAGCTATTGGGGAGGCCCGGGCCTAGAAGTTAGGCCCGTGCGGTAGCGCAGAGCGGGCGGTGTCGGATCGTCCGCCTGTTATACGCGGTAGCGCAGAGCGGGCGGTGTCGGATCGTCCGCCTGTTATACGCAGCGCCTGATATTCAGTTCCATCGACCGCATTGCAACTGAATATCAGACGCTGCGTATAACGGGCGGCCGATACGCTTTGCGCCATCGCCCGAGACGAATTTCGAGGCCCTAGACTCCGTTTTTATACGTGAAATATTGCTTCATGTGAGAAATGCAATTAGACAATCCAAGTTGTTTTCAAATTCTACGTTAGTTGATTGCCTGGCCCTGATAGCAGTCTCACAGAATTACAGCTCAGTAAAGCTCACAATCTCATTGAAGACATTGGGGGGGCACCTCTGATGGGGACCACCCATAGGGTGCAAAAGGGAAAAACAAATGAAAGGATTCCTGCAAGGAGTTACTGTAATTAAATGTCCTGCTCTTCTGATCTTCAGGCCTTTGTGTTGCAGATTGCCACTAGAGGGAGCAAGAACTCCACAGTCTGAAGAGAACTGCAGCAATCGGAGAGTGCGGGGAGTGTGAGTGTGCAGCGTGAGTGGGGGTTAGAGGAGTGTGTGAGGGGTTAGAGGAGTGTGTGAGTGTGTTAGAGGAGTGTGTGAGGGGTTAGAGGAGTGTGTGAGGGGTTAGAGGAGTGTGTGAGGGGTTAGAGGAGTGTGTGAGGGGTTAGAGGAGTGTGTGAGGGGTTAGAGGAGTGTGTGAGGGGCTAGAGGAGTGTGTGAGGGGCTAGAGGAGTGTGTGAGGGGTTAGAGGAGTGTGTGAGGGGTTAGAGGAGTGTGTGAGGGGCTAGAGGAGTGTGTGAGGGGCTAGAGGAGTGTGTGAGGGGTTAGAGGAGTGTGTGAGGGGCTAGAGGAGTGTGTGAGGGGTTAGAGGAGTGTGTGAGGGGCTAGAGGAGTGTGTGAGGGGTTAGAGGAGTGTGTGAGGGGCTAGAGGAGTGTGTGAGGGGCTAGAGGAGTGTGTGAGGGGTTAGAGGAGTGTGTGAGGGGCTAGAGGAGTGTGTGAGGGGCTAGAGGAGTGTGTGAGGGGCTAGAGGAGTGTGTGAGGGGCTAGAGGAGTGTGTGAGGGGCTAGAGGAGGGTGCAGTGTGGGGATGGAGGAGGCGGATAGAGGAGGGTATAGCGTGTGAGAGTCAATAGGCAGCCTGGTTGAATGACAGAAGTGACCAGGTAGAATCTGCCCTTATTAACCTGAACCTCACAAGAGAGAACTCAGAACTGCCGTCATCTTCACCAGAACCCCACCAAAATGAAAGAGCTGGTATTTTCGGGGGTGGGGCCAATTGGTTCATACTCTATTATGTTTATTATTACATCTAAATTAAATGATCAGATTAATTGTATAAGCAGGAAGGGTTTGGGGGAAGGGTGAATCACTGCTTGCAGCCTTGTGAAAAGATGCTAATTGCCCACGGCTTTTTGGTTGTATTGTTGATAATTATCCTAATACACAAGAGCATATAATGATGCTAAAATGCGAATAAATTCACAGTTTATGTTGACAGGAGCTGGTTGCAGTGATGTAGTCTATCGTGGGAAAGGCGGGTATACAGGGGAGAATGCAGGTAAGGGCAAACACTCTGAGGCCCTGTGGTTGTGGGGGGAGGAGGAGGGATGTGGTGTTCAGTCACCTGAAAGGTGATGTTCTCCCCACCAGCCACCAGCCCAGCAACGCAGTCCTGCACCGGGAGAAAATACCATGCCTGACACATCCAACCTGAGCTTGTCACAGCTGTCACGGCTGAGTAATGGCTTTGGCTGTGTTAAGAGACGTGCGCCTCGGAGAACAAAGACACTGGCTGCAATGGCTCAGGCCTGAAGAGCTGACGGCTGTAGAATATAGCATCGCTCTGCGATCAAGCTATGGGTTAAAACTGGGCTATAAGAGGGGTTAAAACTGGGCGTTAAGAGTGTTGTTTCCCCTTTTATTCTCCATTTTGGTTGCATTAAAAAACAAAGAGAAAAAATCCCTCTCTTTGCATTTGCCCAAACTGCAGACACAGCATTTAGCAGCTCCCAAGACCCCTCTGCTAATGTATGTCTTCATCTGCCTTGATTAGCTGCATTAGCAGAGGGGTCTTGGGAGGTACAGGAGAACGGTGCATGACTGACTTTGCCCTAATTTCCCTTCCTTTGTACAGAGATGGATTTACCCTGTGTATTCCTCGACTGATCAGGAATCAGCCATATAGGCAAGGGGAAGCAGGCCGGAGTAGAGAAGCTCCGTCGCTCGGCATACCAGAGCGGTAACGCATCATAGAAATTTATGGCACAGAAGGAGGCCATTCGGCCCATTGTGTCTGTGCCGGCCGAAAAAGAGCTAATCCCACTTTCCAGCTCTTGGTCCGCAGCCCTGTAGGTTACAGCACTCCAAGTGCATATCCAGGTACTTTTTAAATGCGATGAGGGTCTCTGCCTCTACCACCCTTTCAGGCAGTGAGTTCCAGACCCCCACCGCCCTCTGGGTGAAAACATTTCTCCTCAACTCCCCTCCAATCCTTCTACCAATTATTTTAAACCTATGCCCCCTGGTTATTGACCTCTCTGCTGTGGGAACTAGGTCCTTCCTATCCACTCTATCTAGGCCCCTCATAATTTTATCTCCCCTCCGCCTCCTCTGTACCAAAGAAAACAACCCCAGCCTATCCAATCTTTCCTCATAGCTAAAATTCCGCAGCCCTGGCAACATCCTCGTAAATCTCCTCTGCACCCCCTCTGTTATGTCAGTGCGGTGATGTCACCATACGAGTACTTTTTTTCCCTGACTGTGCAAAGCAATCGATCACTCCAGTGTAGAGTATCTCAAGAGTCACTGTGCTCTCGAGCTGAACCAACATGCCCTCGAGCCTGTAACAGGCGGCTAAAATGTGAACACGCGACAAAAGCAGATGGCCCCGTCCCCTACCTGCACTGACGGAGAGCGGCGTGCAATTTTCCTTTGCTCCCTCCGTTTTATTCAGCACCGTTACTCACCAATGCAGTAGGGGCAGCACTGCCCTTTCCGCAGGACAGGCCGGGCACATGTCACGGCTGGACACGACTCTGAGTAGCAGCTGATGACGCCCTCCATGCAAATGCAGCTGGTGCACACGTTTGGCTTCCAGGATTCAGCGGCCAAGAAGATATCGCCCTCCTCGTTCTTGCAGTAACCAGGCATACTTCTGTTGCTTGGCGACAGAGGCTGAAGGGGTTCGTCTGATTAAGAGAGGAGAATGGATACCAATTTAGCGAGAGGATGAAATGAAGTCAACTTCCCCAAAGTAATATGATACAATAATTGGACTTGTTACGTTAAATAAAATGCTGGATGTGCTTAAAACCAGGGTCCTCTGTGTAAGCTAACTTCTTCACCCAGAGAGTGGTTAGAATGTGGAACTCGCTACCACAAGGAGTAGTTGAAGCGAATAGCACCGATGCATTTAAGGGGAGGATAGAAAAACACATGCGGGGGAAAGGAATGGAAGGGTGTGTTGATAGGGTGAGATGGGAGATAGGATAACCACATTTAAAAAGTACTTGGATGTGCACTTGGGATGCTGTAACCTGCAGGGCTACGGACCAAAAGCCGGGAAGTGGGATTAGGCTGGATAGCTCTCTGTTGGCCGGCGCGGACACGATGGGCCGAAATGGCCTCCTGCCGTGCTGTAACTTTCGATGATTCTATGATGAAGAGGGGTGGGAGGAGGCTCGTGTGGAGCATAAACACCGACATGGCCCAGTTGGGCCGAATGGCCTGTTTCTGTGCTTCACATTCTATGTAATTTTATCGTGATTTCATCTGCCCCAAGAAACGCTGCTGCCATTTTGAGCAGGGTACCTCAGACGACTGTCCCCTGTCCCCTGTGTTCTACTAACCGCCTTAGCCCTGCTAACAGTATTCAATTCAATTCAATTCAATTTTATTTGTCATATATGCAGCAGACATGTGTACTGCACAATGAAATGTTGATTTTTACGAGTCCTCCCAACATTGGAATAAATATGGCATAACAATGATAAAATACTAATAGAAATACCAATAGAAAGACAGTAATAATAAATAAAACAACAGTAATAAATAATAATAAATGAATCGTTCATGAGTCTTATGGCCTGGGGGGTAGAAGCTGTTTCAAAACCTGTTGGTACGAGACCGTATGCTTCGGTATCTCTTACTGTTGTATCTGTGTGTTAATAGAGACACTGAAGACAGGAGTTGGTTTCACAGGTGTTTACTGAACAAAGTCTGGAGGGGAACTAACTGATACAACACAATATACAGGCTTATATAGCCCGAGTGGCCATTACCGGCATTACAGTACACAGGGGGCTCTTAAAGGCACATACACTACAATTCCTCCCCTTTTAGCCAACCAGTACATAATATTTTAAGTAATCATTAATTACATGTTACAAGAAAAATAATCTACACATTGCTGCAGTTAATCAATTATAAGTCAGTCTCTCTGGAGGCTTCCTGACTCGGTCCGGATAACGCCTCGGTGGTGTAGTAGTTTCTGGTGGTGTAGTAGGTTCTTTTGGCAAGGCTGATTCGGGTTCCAGTATCACCGGATCGGAGGTAGATACTATGGGTATCTCTACTTCATCATTAAGCGTATAGAGTTGTGGTGTAGGTTGTCCCTTTTCGGATGACTCTATGATTTGGTCAGCATGGCGCCTTATTATGCTTTCTCCGATGTCCACGATGTACATCAGCGGTCCTAGTCGTGTGCAGATAGTTCCAGGCTGCCATTTCTCGGTACGGTAGTCCCGGGCCAAAACTTGTTGACCTATCTGGAAGGTTCTAGTTGGCCTTTCATTCATGCCTTGAAATTGCCGGTTCTCCACGTCCCTTCTGATGTTTGGCTTGATCAAATCCAGCCGGCATCTTAGGCTTCTATTGAAGAACATCATGGCGGGAGTTTGGTTTGTAACCATATGTGTTGCATTCCTGTATGCAAACAAGAAGTTATCCACCTTATGCTGAAGTTTTATGTCTTCATTACCCATGGCCTTTATGGCCTTCTTGAAGGTCTGGACAAACCTTTCAGCCAATCCATTGGTGGCAGGATGGTATGGGGCGGACGTGTAGTGCTTAACCCCATTGTTTTTTAAGAACTTCCTGAATTCTTCGGACACAAATTGCGGTCCATTATCAGATCTGTTCAGGCAGCCCATTCCTGGCAAATATGGTCCTTAATACTGTGATGGTTTTTTCCGTGGTGGTGGAGGACATCTTTATTACCTCCGGCCACTTGGAGTGTGCATCAACCGCGATTAAGAACATTGAGTCCATAAATGGACCAGCAAAGTCGATGTGTATCCTTTGCCAGGGAGATGAGGGGTTGATGGTCAGTCAACAAGGTAAATTTTTGTCCGTGTAGGTAATGGTTGAATTTCTTCACTCCCCATACCAGGCTGAGTGCTTCCCTGTCGATTTGGGCATAGTTACGCTCAGCTGAGTTCAATGAGCGTGACGCAAAAGCTATCGGCCGTTCCGAGCCATCAGGGAATTTATGCGATAATACTGCTCCTACGCCGTAAGGGGATGCATCGCACGCCAGTCTGATTGGCAGTGATGGGTTGTAATGAGCCAAAACTTCTTTGGACGTGATTAAGTCTTTGCATTTATGGAAGGCACGTTTACAGTCTTCGCTCCATTTCCAAATTACTCCTGTTTGTAGCAGTTCATTAAGAGGGTGCAGAAGAGTTGATAAGAATAATACGCCTGCCTTTTCCAAATTCTCCAGCTCTGCCTCGACTGCTGGACGAATTGCGTATGGCACCGGTCTTGCCTTAAAAAACTTGGGAATTGCCGCATCTTCGACTTTTATTGAGGCGGTGATGCCTTTCAAGGTTCCTAGTTTCTCTTGAAACACTTCTTTGGCGTTCAGGTATGACGTCATCATTGTTTTTTTCCTTACTGGTCACTGTCAGTGCCTGAATGGAGTGCCAGTGTAAACGTATTTTCCTAATCCATTCACGTCCCAACAGCGGTGGACCACCATCTTGTAGAACGTATAAATACAACATTTGTATTTCCTTGCCGTTGTATACAACAGGCACCCTTATTTTTCCTTTGGGGTATACTTTCTGCCCCATATATGTTTTCAAGATAATGGATGTGTCTTTTAAAGGTATATGCGGAAATAGCCGCTCGTAATCCCGTCGATTTATGACGGTCAGAGCTGATCCTGTATCTAGCTCCATTTTAACTGGGGACCCTGCTATCATGAGGGTAACCCAAATGGTCTGGTAATCTTCTTTGGCAATTACATTATGTAATTTGAGACAGCTTAGTCTCTTGTTTTCGGAGTCGCTATCGCTCTTCTGGTCTTCGGAGCTACTGTCCGTCATCATTTGTACCTTTCTGTACTTTTCTTTATTGATTTTTCTTTTCCTGTCCGTGGATTTTTTTTGTCCAGATCGGCATACCCGTGCAATGTGTCCAATCTTTCCGTATTGCCTGCATGCTTTGTCCTTGAACCAGCAGTCCTTCTGGCCATGGGTGGATCTGCCGCAGCGATAACATCTCTCGAAACCCTGTGTCATTTCATGGGTGCCGAAGTCCTGTGTCTTTTGTTGTATCTCTGCAGCTCCTCTTGCGGCTGCTTCGTATGATACAGCCATACTGAAAGCCTTGTCCAGTGTTAAATCTTTCTCAGAAAGCAGCCTTTCCTGTGTTCCTTCACTTAGGAGACCGCAGACGAATTTGTCTCGAAGATAATCTGCTAGTCCTGCCCCGAATTGGCAGTGCTTTGATAACTTTCTTAATTCGGTGAGGTAATCAGCGTTACTTTCATTCTTGTGTTGAGTCCTCTTGAAGAATTTGAATCGTTCCGCTATCAACAGCGGTGTTGGGTTTAAGTGCTCCTGTAGGGTATCAACAATTTCTTTAAAATTCTTGTCCTTTGGTTTGGCTGGAGTGATTAAGTTTCGTAACAGCCCGTATGTCTTTGCGCCCATTAGATTTAGAAGTACTGACGCTTTTTTTTCATTTTCTATTCCATTTGCAGTGCAATATACCTCCACTCTTTCCACATATGTGGTCCAATCCTCTATATCGTTATCAAAAGCATCAATATTGCCAGACTTAGGCATCCTGGAAAAAAAATGGCGCTTCCCGCGCTTTTCTTTCTTTTCTGCAGAAAAGATATGGCGCTTCCCGCGCTTCCCTGCCGCTGACAACGCTGTTTTCCGCGGGTTTCCCTTCTTTTTATTTATTTATTTACAGGTGGAGACTCGTTCCCGCCGGACTCTCTCTGCTAGATCTGAACGCCGACCTGCTTGCAGCGCCGGCAGTCTCCCGAGTGCTCCCTCCCCGTCTGTTACTGCTTGCCTCCGCCTTCGCTGCTTGGCCTAGCTGCAGAGCCAGCCGCTGGAGCCCCAGCCCGATGCCCAGGAAGGATTATTGCAGTACCTGCCACCAGCTCGGCTAGCTGGTGAAACCACAGCTTTTTCTTTTTCTTGCTTTTCTTCGACTTTGGACGCCAGAGGAATCGATGTCCTTGAGGTGCTGCCGAGTTGCAGGTAAGTCCGTTTCCAATTCGTCGCCACTGTTGTATCCGTGTGTTAATAGAGACACTGAAGACAGGAGTTGGTTTCACAGGTGTTTACTGAACAAAGTCTGAAGGGGAACTAACTGATACAACACAATATACAGGCTTATATAGCCCGAGTGGCCATTACCGGCATTACAGTACACAGGGGGCTCTTAAAGGCACATACACTACACTTACCGGACGGGAGCAGGGCGAAGAGGTTGTGGCTGGGGTGACTCGCGTCTTTAATGATTCTCAGGGCCTTCCCCCGGCACCTCTTGGGGTAGATATCCTGCACAGCAGTAGTCTTACTGTTGCAGTTTCTCTGCCCGATTCCCATTTCCTTTGTCCAGCTTCAACTCCCTGTGGCGCACTAGTTAAAATGGCTGCTGTTCCTGCCCACACTCCTCAGCGCAGGTGAACCTTCTCTATAAAGGTTATTGAGGAGTTTCAGCTGCACTCAAGGGCTTGGGCAAACAGCGCCGAAATTTTGACTGACATATGTCGACCGGGAGCTGAGAACAGAAGCCCACTTGTATATGCAACTTTTGGTTGAATTATTTATTTACAACATCGTTCTTTATTAATCTAAATTGCACTAAAGTGACCTCCACTGAACCTAATGAATGTCTACTTCACATTTACAAATGATTAACTTGTGGAATTAGGCTGCCAATTAGCACAGCAAATACCGACTTCGCTGAACCATGAACTGATTTAACTGGAAGCAGAAGGTTCCTGGTTTGGCGCTGGGGCAGAAAGGTGATGAGTAAGGCCAGAGCAGGTTGTACACTCGGAAGAACAGTATTTACTAGGCTGAATGGCCTCTCTCATATCTGCATCTTTTTACCATTTACTAAACCATTACCAACAGCACTAAAAAAAAACCCAGATGATCTGGTTATTATCACATTGCTGTTTGTGGGAGCTGGCTGTTTGCGGATTGGCTGTCGCGTTTCCCACATTACAACAGTGGCCACACCTCAAAAAGGTACTTCATTGGCTGTAAAGCGCTTTGGGACGTCCTGAGTTCGTGAAAGGCGCTGTGTAATTCCAAGTTCTTTTTCTCTTTCTGTCCCTCAGGAACCTGTTCCGTGCTCTGCTGTGATTATTTTTTTTGAAACTTTGATCAGATTTTGTTTGATAACGCTCCATGCGAAGCGCCTTGGGACGTCTTACTTCCTTGGAAGGCCTTCTCTAAGTGTGCAAGTTGCTGTTGCTGTGAGCATACCTGGGCACTGCGGGCAGCACGAGTCCGGAGTCCTGATGGGATTCTGGCAGAGGATGGGTGGGCAGACCTCGGTGTCACACAGCACGCGCCCGCTGTGACACGTGCACTGGGTGCAGGAGTCGATGTTCCAGGTCTCGCCCTCCACGAAATATTCACCGCCAGGAGCGTGGCAGATCGATGTATCACTTAGCTCGGGCTTCCAAAGGCCGGAGTCCTCTGAGAACACAGTTAACAATTTGGTCACACAGGTTATCAGAACGTAGAATGCTTTACCACAAACGGCTATTGCCACAGCGACTATTAACATCAATTAGAAGGGAACTACTCAAAAGCAAAGAATATAAAAAGATACATAGAAAGGGCAGAGAAGTGCAATTTGAGTAGACAGCGCTGGTTGAAAAGCCAGCACCTACACAGGTATGGGCTGAATGGTTTCCTTTTGTACGGTAATTTCTTTTAGCTGTATTTCTTTCAGAATTAGAAAGTGGTAGTGTATCAGAGGGGAGAAAATTAATTCCTTTACAACACATTAACTGGTTACTCCTTTCATATGCTTATCAGTACTGGAACTTATATATAACTATTAAAAGGGGATAAAATACCATCTACAGTCAGTGCACTTTGGCTCAAAGCTCATTACGCTGAAACAGTCTTATCTGGTGGAGGTAGAGGTGCCGGTGAAGTGGCAGAAGCTGATGAACAGATGGCGCACTGCATAGATTCAATGTCCAGTGTGAACCACAGAACAGTAGGAGGCCACTTGGCCCATCCATGTCTGTGCCGGCTCTTTGCTAGATCAATCCGAAACAAAACCTGAAAGTTCCAGGTTCAATCCCTAGTCTGTGCTGACTGCGCTGATCTCAGCCAGGGTCAACGGGTCTCATGCCCCTGGGCTAGGGAGAAGAAAACAAATCAGCCTTTCCCTTACCACACTTGAGCTGCTTTATGTTGGATTCAGGCTCTCGTATCTCTTGAAAGCAGCAGCAGGAGGATAAAGAGCAGCCCGAGAGCGGAGCTGAATTAAAGCAGCGGCAGCAGAGAGAGGATAAAGAGCGGCCCGAGAACGGAGCTGAATTAAAGCAGCGGCAGCGGCGAGAGGATAAAGAGCGGCCTGAGAACGGAGCTGAATTAAAGCAGCGGCGAGAGGATAAAGAGCGGCCCAAGAGCGGAGCTGAATTAAAGCAGGGGCAGCGGCGAGCGGATAAAGAGCGGCCCGGGAGCGGAGTTGAATTAAAGCAGCGGCAGCGGCGAGCGGATAAAGAGCGGCCCGGGAGCGGAGTTGAATTAAAGCAGCGGCAGCGGCGAGCGGATAAAGAGCGGCCCGAGAGCGGAGTTGAATTAAAACAGTAGCAGCGCGAGGCTCCGATTCAAAAACAACAGCAAAGAGTGACGTCACAGGAGCGCAGGCAGGTGATTGGTTGGTGAGTATTACAGCTCTTTTTTGCTCTCTAAGTTAGGGAAGGAGGTTAAGTTAAGAGCTGAGAAACTGTAACTTGCTAGTACTTATTAAATTAATAACTTAAACTAAATAAAATAATCAAACAATAATCCTAAAATATCGATTGAATAAAAGCTTTAACTAATTAATTAATAAATAAAACAAGGTTAGAAATGGCAGGGCAGGTGGTGTGTCGTAACTGCAATATGTGGGAGTTTGTGGAGAGCATTGCGATCCCGAGCAACCCAGCGGATTGGAAGGTCGCAAATGTAACACCGCTATTCAAGAGAGGAGGGAGAGAAAAAACAGGGAACTACAGGCCAGTTAGCCTGACATCAGTCGTCGGGAAAATGCTGGAATCCATTGTTAAGGAAGTGGTATCAGGGCACTTAGAAAATCATAACATGATTAGGCAGAGTCAACATGGTTTTATGAAAGGGAAATCGTGTTTGACAAATTTATTAAGAGTTTTTTGAGGATGTAACTAGCAGGGTAGATAAAGGGGAACCAGTGGTTGTAGTATACAGGAAACTTTGTGTTATCCAGAGGCTAAATGTCCGGCAAGCTCGAGCCACCGGCAAAAATCAGGAGCCGTTTTTTTTCTTTTTGTTTCTTTTCGTTGCTTTTTTTTCCCCAGTCAGGCACTGCAAGGTCTGTAGCTATAGCAACGGCTTCAGCTAGAGACACTTGCAGCTGCAGCCGACTGTTTAGAAGCTGTTGCTAAGCAACAGTGTTTGTTGTCAGATACGGAGATGAAAACCTCCGTATGCTTCAACATTAGAGCTGGAGTGTCCGGCAGTTTTGAGGGAACGGCAACAGCTTGGTCCCGTCGGTGCCGGATAGCACAAAGTTTCCTGTATTTGGATTTCCAAAAGGCATTCGATAAGGTGCCACATAAAAGGTTATTACACAAGATTAGGGCTCATGGGGTTGGGGGTAATATAGTAGCTTAATGGACAGAAAACAGAGAGTAGGGATAAACAGATCTTTTTCAGGTTGGCAGGCTGTAACTAGTGGGGTGCCGCAAGGATCAGTGTTGGGGCCTCAGCTATTTACAATCTATATTAATGACCTAGATGAAGGGACCAAGAGTAATGTATCCAAGTTTGCTGATGATACAAAGCTAGGTGGGACAGTAAGCTGTGAGGAGAACACAGGGGGCTGGATTTTACCAGCCCTGAGGAGGCGGGTCTGGAGGCCGGACTGCTAGAAAAATCCCCTAAAATTGGAGTGCGTCCCAAACCCACTCCCAATCCGCCTCCAACCAATCTTCCCGGGAGTCGGGTCCCCAATTTGTGCAGGGACCCGACTCCTAGCGGCGGGAAGAGGATTATAGCCACTTAACTGCCTGTTAACAGGTAGTTAACAGGCAGTTAAGAGGCTTTTTCCAATTTTTCGACTGCTGCTGCGGGCTTCCCGACGTCGGGGAACCCCGCCAAGGTAAGTGAGGCGTGCTGTGGGTCTGTTGTTATGTTGGTGTTTGGATGACAGCTGCAGAAGTGGTGTGAAGGATGCAATGGGACACTGGTTAGTATCAGAGGTAAGGAAATGTTGTGAAAGTAATTTTTAATGTGGTTAGATGTTTCTGCAGGTGACAAGCTGTGAAGTGTTTGTGTAGCCTCATCTCATCGGGAGAAGTGACAGATGGCTTCTGCAATCTCAGCTGCAGCTGCCATCTGTTTTATCCTAAGGAGAGTAATTGGAGAGTCTGGGTGCAAGGGCTCATCTTTGGACAGTGATTATCAGTGTTTGACAGCACCTCAATGCTGTCAAACACTGTCAAATCATCTGTCAAACAAGTGTGGTGCATATGCCTTTAAGAAAACCGGCAGATGAAGCATCATCAACTGACACCGGCTTTCCCTTAATTGGCCAGCAAGCCCGCAGGGCGGGCTTAACAAGGCCAATCAGGGCAAAATAGTGTCTGTTCGTCGGACGTCGCTGGGGGCGGGACTGGAACCCGAAAACCAGCAGTCCCGCCTTGAATTCGGCCTGAAAGGTGAGATTCCGCCCCAAGAGTCTGCAAAGGGGTATAGATAGACTGAGTGAGTGGGCAGTAAGGTGGCAGATGGAGTATAATGTAGGGAAATGTGAGGTTAGTCACTTCGGTAGGAATAGAAAAACAGAGTATTTTTTAAATGGTGAGAAACTTTCAAATGTTGGTGTTCAGAGAGATTAGGGTGTCCACGTGCAAGAAACACAGAAAGCTAGCATGCAGGTACAACAAGCAATAGGAAGGCAAATGGCATGTTGGCCTTTATTGCAAGGGGGTTGGAGTGTAAGAGTAATGAAGTCTTGCTACAATTGTACAGGGCCTTGGTGAGACCACACCTGGAGTACTGTGCACAGTTTTGGTCTCCTTATCTAAGGAAGGATATACTTGCCTTGGAGGCGGTGCAACGAAGGTTCACTAGATTGATTCCTGGGATGAGAGGGCTGTCCTATGATGAGAGATTGTGTAGAATGGGCCTATACTCTCTGGAGTTTAGAAGAATGAGAGGTGATCTCATTGAAATATACAAGATTCTGAAGGGGATTGACAGGGTAGATACTGAGAGGCTGTTTCCCCTGACTGGAGTGTCTAGAACTAGGGGGCATAGTCTCAGGATAAGGGGTCGGCCATTTAAAACCGAGGTGAGGAGGAATTTCGTCACTCAGAGGGTTGTGAATCTTTGGTATTCTCTGCCCCAGAGGGCTGTGAATGCTGAGTCTTTGAGTATATTCAAGGCTGAGATCGATAGATTTTTGGACTCTAGGGGAATCAAGGGATATGGAGATTGGGCGGGAAAGTGGAGTTGAGGTCGATGATCAGCCATGATCTTATTGAATGGCGGAGCAGGCTCAAGGGGCCATATGGCCTACTCCTGCTCTTATTTCTTATCCTGGCCGCGGAGACCCAGTTTATCAGGGGGCTGCGCCTCTACTTCTGGGATAAGGAAGCCAGATTTAACAGTGTAAATGACAGACGGCATAACACGGAAACCGGTCTTCCGGAATCTAAATCCGTGCCAGTATAAAAGCAGTTTTAGTACCACACAGCATGATGCATTTACCCACTCATCAATTAGTGCAAGTGTTTTACTATCAACTAATGGCAAACTACAACTAATGTTTATTTGAATGAGCTTCGAAGCCGGACTCAGTAAGATAACTGGAGCCCCTTCAGCGATACCAACACAGCAAAGGATCATCTAAAATTAATCCGTGAGTCTGGCATACTGGATTAACATTTATGCACAGCTGGTGCTCAGTAACCCTGCCATTTTAAATTTAGCGCACATCCACAATGCCGAAAGTCTTACAGATAGTTCCCACACTGAATAAATTTCACTAAACATAGAAAGTCGGTCCACAGGCCAAGTGGACAGCTCTTTCAGAGAAGCAGCACAAGTGTGATGGGCTGAGTGACCTCTTTCTGTGCTGTAAAATGAACTGCTCAGATTCAAGGGCCCATGTTAATAAAAATGCCCCTCACCCCCGTCCCGGCCCACTTTACTTATACAGGTGGGTTTGTTGAGTGCTCCTTACCTGGGCACGATGGGCAGCATTGTCCAGGGCGGATGGTAGGATTTCCACAGTTGGGCACGGAGCAGGTGATGAGTGCGCACATCTCACGCCCGGTGTAGCAGTAACACTCGCGGCACCCGTCGTGCCAACTTTCGCCACTCTCGTGTCGCCGGCCGTCCATGGACAAGCACGAGCCAGTTTTGACCGGAGGCATGATGGTTGTGGGCACTTCTGGATGACAAGGATAGGATAAACGAGAATGAGTCACTGTGCAGCGCAATCTCTCCCTCTAACCACACAGCTAATCTTACACCTGCACAAACCCATTGTGATTTTGTACATAGGAGCAGGAGTAGGCCATTCAGCCTCTCAGCCTGCTCTACCATTCAATTAGATCATGGCTGATCTGTTTCCAAACCAGGAGGAGAACTATGCTCCCTGTAAAATCTTAGCATTGCATAAAGAAAGAACTTGCATTCATATAATGCCTTTTACAACCCCAGGACGTTCCAAAGCGCTTTACAGCCAATGAAGTACTTTTTGAAGTGTAGTCACTGTTGTAATGTAGGAAACGCGGCAGCCAATTTGCGCACAGCAAGCTCCCACAAACAGCAATGAGATACATGACCAGATAATCTGTTTTAGTGATGTTGATTGAGCCAAGACACCGGGGATAAATCCCCATCTCTTCTTCAAAATAGTGTCATGGGATCATTTACATCCAGCTGAGAGAGCAGACGGGGCCTCGGTTTAACGTTTCAACCAGAAGACGGCATCAACCGACAACAGTGCAGCACTCCCTCAGGACTGCACTGGAGTGCCAGCTTAGATTATGTGCTCATGTCTCTGGAGTGGGGCTTGAAACCCGTAACCTTCTGACTCAGAGACGCGACTGCTACCAACTGAGCCAAGAAGCTCCCTTTACTCTGCCCCAACAATATGCCAAAGCCCCTAGTGCACCAGTATAACATTTTTTCCATTCCCCGCACCAGCCACAATGTGACGTGTTTGAGTGAGATTATAAATTAGCAGCAAATGATGGACAGTTTTGTGCTGCAGGTCCATGCCCACTTGGAGCTGGATTGAGACTACACAACCTCATTTCACATGGAGTCAATAAAGAGAAACTGCCTCCAATGGCTGGAGGGTTGATAACCAGAGAGCACAGATTTAAGCTGATTGGCAAAAGAACCAGAGGCGACATGAGGAAAAACGAGTGGTTAGGATTTGGAATGCACTGTTGATATGGTGGTGGATACAGATTCATTTATAGCCTTCAAAAGGGAATTGGATTAATACTTGAAGGAGAAAAAATTGCAGGGATATGGGGAAAGAGTGGGAGAGTGGGACTAACCGGATTGCTCTTCGAAAGAGCCAGCGCAGACTCGATGGGCCAAATGGCCTCTTTCTGTGCTGTACTATTCTATGATTCTATGGAATCCTTACAGCCAGAGAAGACTTTCATCGTATCAATCTGGACTGGATTTGGATCGCGGATCAAAAGGTCAGAAGGCAGTGTCTAACCCACTCTGCCACCTAGATCCCCTTGCTAAGGTACAGTTTCTGGAGTATGGTTTCATGCAACGTTCCCTCTAAGCTGCTCAGCTGCGTGACTGCGCAGCTCTCTGCCGGTCCCGTGCAGCCTGGGACAGGCTTTTTGAATGTTAAATTTCACGCATGCGTGAAACTGTGGATGGGCCGTGCAGCCCCTTAAAGAGGCCGCGGGCGCGCCCCCCACCCCCCCAAAAAAAAATTAGGAGGAACACTGGTTTTGTGGGTGCTGGTTTCCCTCGGACACCTCATCAAAATGGCCATTATTTACATGAGCCATGGTAATGAATGTCAGCAGGCGATCCGGCCATGGAGAGGTCACTACAGCTGAGCCTAATCCTATCCTCACCTGATGTACACACACACTACCAGCAGGGGTTGGTAGACAGTGATCAGGAGTGGAAACCCGGGCTGATTTCCCCTCCTGTCTAACCTGGAGCACTGACACAAACTCGGAGTTCCATCTTCTGCTACCGCGGATGAAATTGGCTAACTGAGGACAGACCAGGAAGTGAGCACAGGACACTCCGTGGCTATTCACGGGGCAAACTCGCTAAGCCTGAGGATGATTTTATCCCTTCCTGTGAGGAAAGGCTTCTGTCTGACTTCTTCCCCATGGAGGCACGGCCGAGAATGGAGGCTCACCTCGAAGAGATGGGCATCAAATCCAGTGTTCGGCTGGAGTATCAATGTGTTTGATGTCGCCATCCAGTTGATCTAGATCAGTGGCATCCAGGCATTTGAGGAGAAATGGACATTACAGCCCCGATATTTACTGAGACGTGGTTTTGGAGCGAGGTGGGGGGAGTTATGGTCGGGAAACACAGAATTGCAGGTTTCCCCCAATGCAATGGAGCGACCCCAAGGAGCAGGTAGGCTTAGAGGTGGTGGTGGGGGGGTGGGGGGAAACGGGGGAGGTGGTGAGTGATCGTGGTGGGTCAGGTGGAGAACGGGGATGGTGTGGGGGGGGGTATGGAGTAAACATAGAAGATAGGAGCAGTAGTAGGCCATTCAGCCCCTCAAGCCTGTTCCGCCATTTAATGAGATCATGACTGATCATCCAAATTCAGTAACCTGTCCCTGCTTTCTCCCCATATCCCTTGATCCCCTTAGCCTTAAGAAATATATCTAACTCCTTCTTGAATATATTTAATAAGTTGGCCTCAACTGCCTTCTGTGGTAGAGAATTCCACAAGTTCACCACTCTCTAGGTGAAGAAATTCCTCATCTCAGTCCTAAATGGCTTACCCCTTATCCTTAGACTGTGACCCTTGGTTCTGGACTCCCCCGCCATCAGGAACATCCTTCCTGCATCTAGTCTGTCTAGTCCTGTTGGAATTTTATAAGTTTCAATGAGATCCCCTCTCATTCTTCTAAACTCTAGCGAATATAAGCCTAATCGACCCAATCTCTCTTCATACGTCATTCCTGCCATCCCAGGTATCAGTCTGGTGAATCTTCGCTGCACTCCCTCCATGGTAAGAACATCCTTCCTCAGATAAGGCGACCAAAACTGCACACAATGCTCAAGGTGTGGTCTCACCAAGGCCCTGTACAACTGCAGCAAGACATCCTTGCTCCTGTCCTCGAACCCTCTCGCTACGAAGGCCAACATACCATTTGCCTTCTTAACCGCCTGCTGCACCTGAATGCTTACCTTCAGCGACTGATGCACAAGGACACCCACGACTCGTTGCACTTCCCCTTTTCCCAATCTATTGCCGTTCAGATAATAATCTGTCTTCCTGTTTTTGCCACCAAAGTGGATAACCTAGCATTTATCCACATTATACTGCATCTGCCATGCATTTGCCCAATCACCCAACCTGTCCAAATCATACTGGAGCTTCTCTGCATCCTCCTCACAGCACACAGGCCCACCCAGCTTTGTGTCATCTGCAAACTTGGAGATATTACATCTAGTTCCCTCGTCTAGATCATTAATATATATTGTGAATAGCTGGGGTCCAAGCACCGATCCCTGCGGTACCCCACTAGTCACTGCCTGCCACTTGGAAAAAGACCCGTTTATTCCAACAGCAGTTTACAGGGTTAGCTTGCTGGGCTGGGAAGAAACACTCCTGCTCCTCCTGGCCCACAAGCAGTGCTGTAAAGGCACTTACCTTATGGATCCAGCCTTTCTTGCCTCCTTTTACCTGCCATGTTTCCCGAGGCCCGGGAAACCCGGTCAACAGTAGTTAAAAATAGAAACCTTGTTAAAACGGAGGTAAGCAGCCTCCTTAAAAGGTTTCAATGACTGATCCGCCACCTGAGAGCGATTGGTTGCCCGCCCCTCGTCTTGCCTCCGTTACAACCGGGTTCCAGGCGTGTTGCGGTCGTGTTTGCAATTTTTAACATTTTTACTTCCCACCCGACCCAAATCCACCCGTTTTTTGGGGGTTAAAATGGCCCCCTATGCCTCAGGGCTTTTACATATCACTGTGCACCATACTACAGGAAACTCTCGATTTACCGGCACCTAAATAACCGGAAATCTCTGTTAACCGGCAAAATTCAGGAGTAGGTTCAGGTAAGTTTTTACTTCATATTAGTGGCCGTTCCTGGATCTGTGGCCGTGTAACTGGGGTTCCTGCACCTGTTGCTATGCAGCAGGGACGCCTGGATCTGTGGCCGGGGTTCCTGCACCTGTTGCCATGCAACAGGGACGCCTGGATCTGTGGCTGTGTACGGGGCTCTCGTACATTTTACTAAACCTCTCTGTAATCCGGACTTTTTGATAAACCGGCACCACGCCGGTCCCGTCGGTGCCGGATAAAAAAGAGTTTCCTGTACTGTAAAACATTGGATGTCCTTTCACATGGTGACTTCAAATCAATTATTGCTGGGACTAAACTCACGATCCTCGGGACTGCTAGTAACTGAATATTAGGCTAATTGGGCCAGGAAACTGCAGGCCAGTTTCCCATTGACAGTGGTGACAAGTAACTTACTGAAATCAATTGCTCGACTAAATAGCTCTGTCCAAATAGCCAAGTGTTTATCCTACTGATAAGATGTATCTGGACATCTGGCTGCTGAACACATTTCCGCGCTGTCACTTTCTACTTCTACTGCATTTGAAGGGCATAATCCCGCCACTTAGGACATTCTGTTTCACAAGTCCAAAAATGAAAAAAACCCACTTTTTTACTCATTGAAAAATATACCTGCATGCATGTGTGTGAGAGAAAAAGATAATCAATAAAGCAATCAATAATAGTTAAACTTCCATCCTGCACAATTACTTTCCTCCCCCACACCCCCTGAAGGGGCTGCCTCCTTTGGGTAGTTTCCAGGAGAGTCTAGAACCAGGGGTCACAGTCTCAGGACAAGGGGTCAGCCATTCAGGACTGAGATGAGGAGAAATGTCTTCAGTCCAGAGGGTGGAGAATCTTTGGAATTCTCTACCCCAGAGGGCTGTGGAGGCTCAGTCATTGGGTATATTCAAAACAGAAGTCGATAGATTTCTGACTAGTAAGGGCATCAAGGGATATGGCAATAGGGCCAGTGAATGGAATTGAGGCAGAAGATCAGCCATGATCTCATTGAATGGCGGAGCAGGCTCGAAGGGCCGAATGGCCTACTCCTGCTCCTATTTCTTATGTTCACAGGCACTGACTGCCCTCTGCTACCTGACCCATGTCACCACTCTTCACGTGTGAGCTCAGACAGTTAGCGTTGGCATATTATTTGATCATAGGGGCATCGCAGCCGAGTCCAATCCTGTTCCCACCTCAGGGTCATTGCAGGGCTCACCTGGATAACGATCGGGAGCAGGAACCCTCCCGGAGGCCAGTAGGTGAATTCAAAAGAAGGTCACTTTTTAAAAATACAATTTAGGATACTGCGGGCCACGTGCTCCATCCAAACTGTACTTTTAAAAATAAAAACATGGGCTGAATATTCAACAATTTGTAGAGTCACTGATCAAACAAATGACCTAAATAAATTCCATTTCATGACAGCTCCAACAGCTTCAAGTGGTTTGAAGTGAAGTGATTAACGTAACTGTGCTAGCAGGTTCCTTGGAGAGACTGAAATTAGGTCAGGGATACACTGTGTATACTGTGATGCTATCATTTTTTTAAATCTCTCTTCATCTTTTTCTTCAGCACCTCTCCTCATCTCTCCTCAAGGCAACGACTCCCTCATGACGAGTGCATTTCCACAGGCGCCAACTGTCCTCCAGTACCTCGCCCCAGTCGCCATTCCCGAATGTCCTCTGATCCTGTCCTTCCTGGCGCCCAGATTCCTTGCACCTTCATCAGGAGCCAGAGGGTACTGAGGGTCATTTTGCCTTGCACCATCAGCCCTTTACTCACTTAGTAACTCCTGCCCTCCACCACCCTTTCAGGCAACGCACTCCAGATCATAACAACTCGCTGCATTAAAAAAAAAAATCTCCTCACGTCTCCCCTAGAATTTTTGATCATCTTAAATCTGTGTCCTCTGGCAACTGACCCTCCTGCCAGTGGAAACAGTTTCTCCCTATCCACTCTATCAAAACCCGTCGTAATTTTGAACACCTCTATTAAATCTCCCCATAAACCCCCCCCACACTGCTTTAATGTAGAAGAGAATGTAAACCCATCAGTCTGTGTATCCCAAGTCCGCTGCAGGAGGGGAGCTGGGAGTGCAAGGAATATTAGTGCTCTCAAACAGATGGGTAAAATTCAATTCAACTTGGCATGACGCAATAAAGAGGCATAATCATGTCTGGGTGAGTGCTTCCCATTCCTATAGTACTTCAGAGATACATTCCAGCTAATAAGCGACAACTACATAGAAAAATCCATTTAATTGTTGTAATAATGAAGTAATGGCATTTATAGGGCTTCTTCAAAGAGCGCAGAGTCCAGCCATTTCAGCAGAACAAACTCGCTGGGGGTCTCGTAACCAAGGGTTTGCAATTTGTCTGCTCCACACTCTGTTTTGAGAACATACGAAACATTCAGTGGAGATTAAAAAAACTAAAGCGGGACCAGACACAGCTGTGGTGACTGCCCCACACTGCCCCCTACCCTCCCCACACCCAACATCAAATACTTTGTCAGTACTCATTGTCCTGTCTCACACATGACAAGCGCGGAGGTACCTGAAGGCTACCAGAATCTGTGGAACCATCACTGGACAGACAGGCCTCTGACACTTCAGCAGGTGAATTAGGAAGTGACTGAAAAGGCCTATTATGTACACAGTAAATCTACAAACACAAAATAAAAACTTACAACCAGGATATACACCCAATGGAATTGTCATTCCTTGCACTTACCTGCACACCAAACTCCTCCTGAGAGACAGTCTGCAATATATAAAGGGTACCTTTCCTATATGAGTGATTAGCTTATGCTCTCCTCTTCCCTTAAGGGAGTTGAGTAGGATCAAAGCCCTTCCAGGAAAGATGCCTTTGCTGAAGATGACTATCTTAATTAACAGGAGAACAGACACTACAATTTTCCTTGGGCCTCAAGAGAAATGGGATTCACGTTAGCGCCTGATAATTATTGTGTTCTTCCTCAAGCTCACTGTGACAACAGCTCAATACACCAGGTAAAAGCAATTAGCTCTCCTACCCCTGCACTTGCAGATAAGGCAGCCATAAACGTCCTGCTCGAATCCCATTGGGCAATACTTGTCACATGGACGCTCTGGGCACTTCTTGCAGCGGCAGATATCACAGCCATGTTTGTTCTTCCTGTTTTTAAAAGAAAAGGTATTGAAGAAAGTAATTCCCAAATAGCAAGTTTATCCATTATGATTTAATGAATATATTTTCCTTCAAAGGCACTATTCCAAACTACAGTCCGGGCAACTTGCATTTAAAATGTAATTTCAAACTTCTACCCTTCGAAGCTCAGATTTAATGCAGCAGGAGCTTGGATTCCAGCTTGCTGTTGCCTGGATTCTGCCAATTAAAAGGTGGAAGGGGAAGACGTGCCTGATGGGAGTGTGGTGGCCCCGTTCGGTTTGGAGTGCCGGAGGGACACAGTGGGGCAACATAGGGGCTCATGGTCATGATTCCTCATGTGGAGGGTTTGCTCAGTCTGAGCTGTGTAACTCAATGGGAAGGTGGCGAATGAAGGCCAGAAACTTAAGAACAGAGCAAAGGAGGAAACATAGGGCTAAAAATTGAGTAGCGTCCCAATTGAGGCGCTAACTTCGCCAGGGCGCTAAAAGTAGCGTCCCGGAAAAATTAGCGCCCCTGTGCCGGAAATTGAATGGTTGCGCCCCAAGAGGGAAGCGGGGCGCTACTGGAAGCGCCCCGCATCCCTCTTGGGGCGCTGCGAGTGAATATCTTCTTAAAGGGGAGGGGCCTTGTGCAGTGCGACCTGGGGCCCAGCTGGGCCCCCGGGGATCGGGAGTGCAGGCAAAAGAGTCCGGCATTCAAGAGAAGTGCCAGGCTCTTGGAGCACAGCCGGCACTCCGCGGGGGGGTTCAGGAGGCCGGGGACGGGAGCGCAGGCAGGTGCTGGCAGGCGGCCAGCAACAAAAATGGCCGCCCCGCACCTCCCCTTTAAATTGCACCTCCCCGGCTGCAGGTACGCCACCCTGACCCTGTCGGACATAGCGTCCGGCGGTAAATCAGGGGGCGCTCCCGAAGATCGCGGCCGGGGCGTGAGCGGGGCACTGCGCACACCAATGACATCATCGCCAGTGGCGCAGCGCTACCGGTTAGCGCCACCACTAACCTCCCGCTTAATTTTGCGGGAGGCGTGGGTAGTGCCACGCCCGGGCGCTAATTGGTTTGCGCCCCACTTAGCGCCCTCTTAAGGCGCTAACGGGTGGCGCAACCAACTGAATTTTTCCCCCATAGCATCTGAAAGCACAGAAGGAGGCCATTCGACCCATCGTGCCTGTGCCGGGTGTTTGAAAGAGCTAACCAATTATTCCCACTCCCCTGCCGTTTCCTCAGATCGAGAATGATAGATTTTTGGATACTAAGGGAACCAAGGGATACGGGGATAGTGCAGGAAGGCGGAGTTGAGGTAGAGGGTCAGCCATGATATTATTGAATGGCGGAGCAGGCTCGAAGGGCTGAATGATCTGCTCCTGCTCCTACTTTTTAAGTTCATAGCCCTGCAAATGTTTCCTTTCAAGTACTTAACCAATTCCCTTTTTGGAAGTTACTATTGAATCTGCTTCCACCGCCCTTCCAGGCAGCGTTTTCCAGTGCAACAGCTCGCTGCGTTAAAAAAAACTTCTCATCTCCCCTCTGGCTCTTTGGCCAATTATTTTGAATCTGTGTCCTCTGGTTACCGACCCTCCTGCCAGTGGAAACAGTTTCTCTCCTATCAAAACCCCTCATAATTTTGAACACCTCTCTTAAATCTCAACAATTGGAAGAATAGTTATAGCTGGCTCCGTTAGTTGTTGGTTGCACAGTGCCAGTGGCTGAGTTCTGGAAGAGGTAAGTAGTGGAGGGAATTTTATTTTTTTTAACACAGGGAAATGTATAAAATATTAACTAACTTGGAGAAAGAAAGGGATTCTTGACAGCAGTATCCATTAAACTATTTAAAAAAAAAATCTAAACGAATAGGATTCATTTTGGCAAGCTTTCCCTTCGATCATTACTGGTTAAACAGTGCATGTTCAATAAAGGGTGGAGGGGGGGTGGGTGGCGAGGGCGGGAGGAGAACTGGCTTGGAGGAGTTACTGAACGTATCAGTATGAAGGAGCTGGATTAACATCAGTAGAGATGTAGTCATTGTATTAGTAATATAGCAATGCTTCAGCGGTTGTGTCATTTCATCTGTGTGTGTTACTCAAGCTCTCTCACAGTTGGGCTCAGTAACTTTTCACAGCCAGTTTTGGCCTGGACTTTAACATTTTTTAAAATTCGTTTATGGGATGTGGGCGTCGCTGGCAAGGCCAGCATTTATTGCCCATCCCTAATTGCCCTTGAGAAGGTGGTGGTGAGCCACTTTCTTGAACCGCTGCAGTCTGTGTGGTGAAGGTACTCCCACAGTGCTGTTAGGGAGGGAGTTCCAGGATTTTGACCCAGCGACGATGAAGGAACGGACGATATAGTTCCAAGTCGAGATGGTGTGTGACTTGGAGGAGAACTTGGAGGTGGTGGTGTTCCCATGCGTCTGCTGCCCTTGTCCTTCTAGGTGGAAGAGGTCGCAGGTTTGGGAGGTGCTGCCGAAGAATCCTTGGCGAGTTGCTGCAGTGCATCTTGTAGATGGTACACACTGCAGCCACGGTACGCTGGTGGTGGAGGGAGCGAATGTTTAAGGTGGTGGATGGGGTGCCAATCAAGTGGGCTGCTTTGTCCTGGATGGTGATGAGCTTCTTGAGTGTTGTTGGAGCTGCACTCAGTCAGGCAAGTGGAGAGTATTCCATCACACTCCTTACTTGTGCCTTGTAGATGGTGGAAAGACTTTGGGGAGTCAGGAGGTGAGACACTCGCCGCAGAATACCCAGCCTCTGGGCTAGGGATGGAGAGATCACCCAGGGTTCCCGCTCCTGATCGCATTCAAGTGAACCAAGGCAAAAAGAAAAAGTGTGCATGTTGGCATTGGAGAAGGGCAGGATTGGGCTTGATTGCAATGGCATCAATAGTTGAACAGCTTGCCAACCTACCATTCTTGAAAACGATCGGCTTGTAAACAACATGTTTTTTGTTGTTGAGAAGGCTGTATAACACGACTGTCCCCCCCACGCCCACCGTCTCAGGCTGCTACTCACGTATCTGCGAATCTTGGCTTCTCCCTAAATTGTAGGCATTCACTTCAACATTTAGATACTATCTGTGTTATTAAATAATTACACTGCTTAGGTACAGCTTGCGATCTGAGCACTGATAACAGCGATGTCTGCTAAAATGCTTCGCTTTCTTTTGCAGATCTGACGGAATCCACAATTTTTAAAAAAAATAAATAAAACATTTCTGCCTCGTTGAAAAACAAGAAACGCTCCTGTGATGGTTCAGTGAGTAAATGCACCACATGGTGAGGCACTGATCTTTCCAGACCAGGCAAGTTCCAAGGTTTCCTCCCTGCTGTGTGCTCAGTAAGCTGATTGCATCTGGGGCACCAACAACACATAGATACAAGGCTCTTACAGGGGCAATAATACACAGCCAGGAGCCTGTTACAGGTCAATAACACTTCGCTAGGAGCATGTTAAAGGCAATAACAATTTTTTTTTTTAAATAACTGCTACATCACAGTGACAGTGAATCATGCTGCAGTGACATGTTTATTACAGGGAAATGCCTCATATTATAGTTAATTCTGGATCTTCCAAAGTGATGCTCACAGTAAGTCAGCATATGCTGTTTTACAACCACAGTAACATTATACCATGGAATGCACAATGTATTTCTCTACTGCTAAGGTGGAATTCTGTTTAACTGTCTTTGCAAGGGCCACAAAAGTCTAATTACAGTAAATACAGATTGCTGAAGGAAGTTGGTAGTTTGGCAGGTGGAAAAAAGCCAGAAAGAAATGACTTGTTTTTTAAAACGTATATATATATTTATCCATTGGTAGGTTCTCTATCTGTTTAATTCTGATTTGTTGCTGTTTTCTGAAAGTGAGCCAATTATGTGCTAATGTGACTCACACTTCCAAGTGTGACTCTCTGAGGTACGGCACGTACACAACTGTTGCAGGACCTTATGGATAAACAGATGTAAAACAGTGTGGGCTTTTATTTTCTGCGAAAGCTTCCTCTTCCTATCTGCAGAGTTTTCAACACTGGGGAAATGCGAGGGGTGTATGGGGCGGGGGTGGGGGGACCTTTAAGACGTAGCAATTGCGAAGCAGGTTGCAAATTCATTTAAACACATGGAACCGCGTTTAAGAGACGGCAATCGGTTCGCAGTTTCAGAACTGAAGCAAGTGAGCGTCACCCCTAATGTGCGACCCAATACAAATTAGCATCGCTCACCCCCAATGGAAAGAAAAAAAAGGGGGCGGAGTGTATAACGTGCGGCCGATCCGATACCAGCCTTATGTTCCCGCACCCCCCCCACCACCCCCGAAGTTGAAAGTTACCCCCATCGCAACGCATGTTCTGTGCAAGGATCGGTACATCAGTAAGAAAGCACCTGCACGTACATGTATCCGAATGGACAGTACTTGTCGCAAACCACTGGCTTGCACTTCTTCGGTCGTGCGCGGCACTGGCAGATCTCACAGCCATGTACGTCGGTCTGCAGGCCAAAGGGACAGTCCAAACCACAGCCCGATATGAGGCCTGTACAAAGCTCTTCTCCTGGAAAAAAAGACAAGATTAGCTTAAACTCGGCGTTATCAAACAAATGTCATTTAAAGCAGCTGAAATGACTTACTCCCACCTCTTCCCTGAATTATTGAAGGAAAGTGAGTATCGTCGGTACATAGTCTCCTGCCACCCCACTCCTCCTAACTACACTGTTAATGTCAAAATCAGAGTGACCACTCTGTGATACACCATGTTGGAGCAGCGATGCGCCGTTCCGTCCTGGAGCATAAACCCGTGACCTTTTCCACCTAGAAGGACAAGGGCAGCAGGCGCATGAGAACACCATCACCTGCAAGTTCCCCTCCAAGTCACACACCATCCTGACTTGGAAGTATATCGCCGTTCCTTCATCGTCGCTGGGTCAAAATCCTGGAACTCCCTCCTTACCAGCACTGTGGGAGTACCTTCACCACATGGACTGCAGCGGTTCAAGAAGGCGGCTCACCACCACCTTCTCAAGGGCAACTAGGGATGGGCAATAAATGCTGGCCTTGCTAGCGACGCTCATATCCCGTGAATGAATGAAAAAATAAATAAAGTTGCGCAGTGCTCTGTGCTGCAGATGAAAAGCTGTTTCCCATTCTGGGTGATTTTCTTTTTGCTTATGTAGAATAATAGCACTGGTGCACTGTGGCTGCAGTGTGCACTATCTACAGGATCAACACCCGTACAATTTCTACCACGGAGAACGACAAGAGCAGCAACATGATGGCAACACCATCACCTGCAGATTCCCCTCCAAGTCACACACCGTGGAATTCCCTATCTAACACCATCATCACAAGTACAGCAGCGGTTCAAGGTGAAGGCTCACCAGCTTCTCAGGGCAACTTTAAAAAAGGCTTTTCCTTTCGTTACCTTGTCCCTTCCACCTAATGGTGACATCCCGATTGACCTCGCTTATTTCTTATCGCTTTGAACCTTCGTGATATCCTGGGGCTGTGGGACTTGGCCCCTTACCTTTACCAGTTTACTCACTTTACAAAGAGAGACACCTACAGTTCCCCTTTAAGACTGTACAATCCCAGCAGTCAGAGAAATACGTTAAATATGCTAAAGATTTTTTTTAAAGAAACATAACCCACCTTTGAGCAGTTAATCGTAGCCCCTGACCCTAACGTTTTATAATAAATCAGCTTTCAGCGACCTTCCAGCAGGCTAATTAACAAAATGCACGGTGGGAATACACTTTTTCCATAACAATGTAGCAAGTGGAATTTTTATTGGGTCTTTGAAGCCCGCTCATTGAACAAAAACATTTCAGCTTTGGGTTACACACAGCCTGAAAAATAGTTAGTGTTCCTCGCTCGCAGGTGGGAGAGACAGGACTAAACACGACAAGAGAAAGAAAGCCTAAGGTGGGGGTGGGTTTTCAGTAAAAGTACTCCCTCCTCTATAACTTGAAAGAGAAGAAAAAAGGTAGCAGCTCTTCTCGTACCTTTAGGAGGTACAAGCTCATGAAGTATTTAACCGTCTTTAAGGCTTCCACGTGTTCCCGGAGCTACTCCCGGGACGTGTTTATGGGGGCAGTTCTTGTGTATGTTTAAATTGTGGAGGTGAGCGTTTGCTCTCTGTATTTTTCACCCTTCCCCTCCTCTCCTTGCTGGAGTAGAGTTCCATGTGGGGGCGTTGAGTGCCCTCCAGCATCTCACCCCTGATCATCCTCCCTGTGAGATTGGCGACACGCTATCTGACCACGGGGAGAGCATCCTCGTTGAATTTAATTGCATCCTTACCCAGTATCCACAGGTGTGCACTGGGGCCACGCTATAACTTTCAGCAGCAGCAACCCGGCCCAATTTCTTTGCCTTCCCTCGCACAGAGATGCTAAGATCAATTGTAGCACCATCTGCTGCTACTGAGATCAACCAACTTAACGGAAACCGGCGCTCAAACCTGGGAATTCATGGTTTTAAGTGACTCAGTCACTCACTGGATAAACACACTGAGCCATTTCGGCAGCCTAAGTGGCTCTTTCCACTGAAACTACTCTTTTGAAGGCTTTGCGTCCCCATTAATCATTAAAGGAACAAGTTGGACCCTCGTACCAGAAGCATTATTTTAGAACATCAATTTTCCTGCTGGCACAGAAACCCTCAAGTAAAGACTCCCTCCCCTGCTAGGCCGATCTACCGATGCCAACCAGGAGTGCACCTTGGAGCAGCTCCATTTCAAGCCATGACAATCAATATTCCCCCTAATTTTATTTTGGGTCCGCAGCCCCTTTAACATTTACAAAGCCGGTCCCGAGCTGCGTGGGATCGGCAGACAGCTGTGCAGCTTAGAGGGAACGTTAATGACAACAGTGACTACACTTCAAAAACAAAAGTACTTCATTGGCTGTAAAGCGCTTCGGCATGCCCTGAGGTCATGAAAGGAGCTACAGTATATAAATGAAAGTTCTTTCTATGACTTCAAACCGGCCTGAGAAAGAAAGAAAGACTTACATTTATATAGCGCCTTTCATGACCACCGGACCTCTCAAAGCGCTTTACAGCCAATGAAGTACTTTTTGAAGTGGAGTCACTGTTGTAATGTGGGAAACGCGGCAGCCAATTTGCGCACGGCAAGGTCCCACAAACAGCAATGCGATAATGCCCAGATAATCTGTTTTTTGTTAAGTTGGTTGAGGGATAAATATTGGCCCAGGACACCGGGGATAACTCCCCTGCTCTTCTTCGAAACAGTGCCTCACGATCTTTTATGTCCACCTGAGAGAGCCTTGCCAAAGCCGCCCAATTTCAGAAGCCACACCACAGCCGCTCAGGGGCACACAGGAATGTTTCCCGTTACCGGCGTCACCGGAGCAGCACGGCAAAGAGGAGACTCAATTTTTATTTTCCGCCTTTAAAGCATAAAGACATGAATAAAGCACATTATGAAGTGAGATAACACTGAACTTCGCAGTTCCTCTCGATGAGATTGTGAAGCAACACCAGTGGAAATGAAAAAAAAAGAAGCATTTCCCTGGCACAGGAGCACAGTAATAAAGTGTCACAGTGGAGGAGTTTCAATTGATTTGCTTTGTCTACAAAAGTATCTTTTCCCTCAGTCTGAAGCCCCACTACAAAAGTGTTATAAATTGAATATGTCATGGACAGCAGCGCAGTATGATAAATATTTCCACTTGTGTGGCTGCCATAACCCACTTGTGAATCATTTGCATCAGCCGCACTTGTGGAGATATTTATCATATCACACAGGGGGTTACCGCAAGTCCTATTTATAAACCCTTTTAGTAGATTCAGGTGGCAATGCAGACTGATCCAGTCCTCGTTGCTATCTGTGGCTGGCACACACACACACACACACACAAACACACACACACACACACACAACACACACACACACAAACACACACACACACACACACACACACACACACACACAACACACACACAAACACAACACACACACACACACACACCACACACACACACACACACACACAAACACAACACACACAACACACACACACTCCACACACACACACAACACACACACACACACACAAACACACAAACACACACACACACACAAACACACACAAACACACACACACACAACACACACACACACAACACACACAACACACACACACCTAAGTGCCGGAGCCTCTCGAGCAGCTGACAGATGTTGAGCAGAATGACGAAGGCAGTACTCACTGGTTTTGCACTGGCACGTGCGGCATCCACTGTGGTCCAGCTTGAAGCCGTAGATACAGTCCCTCTCTGTCAGCGTGCAGTTGATCAACAGTTCGCATATTGGAGGCCCAATGGTGATATATGTCGGCTCTGCAGCAGCAACGGATGAAAGGCAGAGAGAGAGAGAGAGAAGTGTTAGAGAAGCTTGGGCAGATTCACCCGTCCCTTCTTTAGAGTCAGCTTGACTTATTTGGTAGCACTCTCACTCTGGGATCAGAAAGTTGTAGTTTCAGGGCCCATACCAAGGTTTGAGCAGATAATTTCCACTGTGCAGCACTGAAGTAGTGCTACATTGTCTGAGGTGCCGTCCTTCGGATGAGATTTTGAACAATGGATCTGTTTGCCTGTTCTAGTGCTTCAAGTGGATGGTAAAGATCTCCCACGGCGCGATTTGAAGAGCAGGGACGTCTCCCAATGTCCTAACAAAGCTGCCGAAACCATCACCATCCAAGAGAACAGATTGATGGCTCATTCATCTCACTGCTTGTTTATGGGCTATTTCTGGAGCAGAATGACTATTGCATTTGCCTGCAACAATCACTGCACTTCAAAAGTAATTCATTGCACGAAGCACTTTGAGACATTTCAAAGTGATAAAACACTATATCAATGCAAGCTTTTTAAAATTTTAATTGCACTTACTCGCGCCTCAGCTATCAGGGCAACATTCCATAAGGATACATCCTTTGTTGGAAACTACTTCCTTCAACAGTGTGTCCCAGTAATTTTATCTTTTACATCCAACACTATTTTCCCAAATATTCCCACTTATGTAGACACCTGCATATTGTTCATTTCTGTAGCTGACAACTGAGTGTATATGGAGGGGGACGGGGAATTGTAGGGCGAGGGGATCCCCGGTGGATTGTGTTGGCTTCCTGTTATGGGTATCATTATGATGCGTCTGTCTTTCTTTCTCGTGCTCTTGCTGAACGAGGTAAGTCTTTGCATATAGGCCTCGGTAGAGTGCACTCCAATGGCTCAATTAGTAATTGGACCGTGTTGTGTGGCACTGGACCATACAGACCAGGGAAGCCCCATGCTAATCCCTGGTCGGTGGTGAGATAGCTGATCTCAACCAAGCAATGTCGGTGCGCTACAGTTGGGCTCAGGGTGAGAGGAGGGGCAATAAATATCAATCAGGGTCCCTGTGCCCGATTGTTATTGAGTGACACCTGATGGAATCGTGTGTGCACGTGTTATGTGTGCGCAGGTTGGTTAGGGCTGGGCTAATTTGTGATGCTCCCATAGTCAAATAGCCTACTGTTACTCACTCTCTAAGCTCACAAATGAAGAATGGCACCAAGTTAAATAGCCCACCGATAGCTGAGGGTCAATGTACTGTGCCACAGCTAGGAATCACCGCCTTCAAGAGAGGAGGAAAGTAATGGGGAAAATAAACCTTTGATGAAAATTGAGGGGAACAAAATGTCTGTTGATCAGTCTGCAAATAGCTGTGAATAAGCTATGTGCCTGGGACGCTGCTGTAGGTACAGTTAAAGTTAGTCTTTCATTACTGGGCGTACAGGAAAAATCTCAAAATGTGGGTATAAATCAGAGTGAAATACTCTGAAGTAATTCATTGACCCAGTCAGAGGCAGCTCACTCAAGTGCAACTATTCAAAGAGGAGCAAGGAGTTCCCTCAGTGTCATGGCCAAAATTCCTCCCTTAACAACAACAACTTGCATTTATATAGCGCCTTTAATGTAGTAAAACATCCCAAGGCGCTTCACAGGAGCGTTATCAAACTAAATTTGACACCGAGCCACATAAGGAAATATTAGGGCAGGTGACCAAAAGCTTGGTCAAAGAGGTAGGTTTCAAGGAGCATCTTAAAGGAGGAAAGAGGTAGAGAGGCGGAGAGGTTTAGGGAGGGAATTCCAGAGCTTAAGCCTTGGTGGCTGAAGACACGCCCACCAATGGTGGAGCGATTATAATCAGGGATGCGCAAGAGGCCAGAATTGGAGGAGTGCAGGTATTTTGGAGGGCTTTAGGAGGTTACAGAGATAGGGAGGGGCGAGGCCATGGAGAGATCTGAAAACAAGAATAAGAGTTTTAAAATCAAGGTGTTCCTTAACCAGGAGCCAATGTCGGTCAGCGAGCACAGGGGTGATGGGCGAAGGGGACTTGGTGCGAGTTAGGACACGGGCAGCCGAGTTTTGGATGAGCTTAAGTTTATGGCGGGTGGAAGATGGGAGGCTGGCCAGGAGAGTGTTGGAATAGTCGAGTCTAGAGGCAACAAAATCAACACCATGAAAGAAATACATTACCTCACCACTTATTTCATTGCTGTTTGTGGGACGTTGCCACACAGAATGGCTGCCACATTTGCCTACGTAACAACAATCACTGCACTCCATAAGTAATTCATTGTGTGAAGTGCTTTGAGACAATTTGACATGATATGGTGCTATATGAATACAAGTGACATTTATAATTAAATAATCATGCGGCCAAGGGTGGGGATGAGTTGTCAGTCTACAAACAACTGACTGAATTAAACCTAAACAGATTGAAATGTGCCAACAATATAGCTGCAGTGAGGAGACGTGGTCTGCTATAACCAGTTATGGCATAAACACAAAAGAGATACAGCACTGCGAAGATAATTTTACACGCTCAATGATGGGCTTTAGATACAGATCAGCCGTGAATGGCGGAACAGGCTCGAGGGGCTGAATGGTCTACTCCTGTTCCGATAAGTGTGTAGTGTTTGTGTTTCTTTCACCTTATGAACCGTGTAACCCTCCCACAACCAGAAGTCCTCCCCAAAAGATGAGAACCAAAATCCCCACCTGGGAAGGGCAAAGTCTTCAGGTGTTTCTCTACACTCCCAGCCTGGACTGGGCAGAGGGTTTAGTATTAAAGTGTTCCGCACTACGCCATGCTCAAGGTGACATTTGCAGCAGTGTGAAAGCTCACAACGACGCACTCACAACATGCTTACGGTGCCGGACCTACGCACAAAAAAAAAAGGGGGAGGGGGGGAAAAACAAAAAGTAGCTGAGGCTTGTCTAGCATTGTGAGCCTTTTGGAATCGTGTCAAGCCCTGTGAGATTGATGCGAATTCAAGTCAAGTCTGATTTAAAAATTAACTGGACTTTATTTCACTTAGCCAAACAAATTGATGGAATTGTCCTGATCCTTTCTTTTTTTTTATTACAGTACTGTATGTAAACCTGCCAAAGCCTCAGTGCGGGGAGCATATTTCACATTTCAAACTAAACTCAATGGCTATTTACCGTGCAAGGAATGTCTCCTGGACTGAAGCTCATGGAGGCCGGAGTGTCAAAGGGCACTGGCGCAGCCCATTTATCACTAGCCGGCTTTGGCAAGGCAGGAGTACGACAGTTTCAGCATAAAATTAACAAAGGATTTTACAAAACAAAGTAACTGATGGTGCACCTGGTTGCAATCGGAAAATGCCATTTAATTAATCTCCGGCGGGCCAACATTGGAATTTTAAATGCCGCTTGTTTATTCAGAGGTAAGACTTTCGTGGTGGCTTAAGTTTGCAATCAACTGGTTTCAGTCCGCATCCAGCAGACTAGCTGTTGGAAGAGAATGAAAGTGGGTCAAAATAGGAATCCCAAATCTGTGCTGGTTTTAACCAGACCCACCGGAGGGATAAATTGCATTGTGGTACCGAATCGGACACACGCCAGTTTTACGTAGGTAAGGACTAATGGTTGCGCCAACCCCTGTTCCGAGGATTCAATCAGAGAACTTTATTGCTTGTGAAACTGTCCAGCATCATAGTGTCCTACAGGTTAACCATCTCCGCTCCCTTGTACAGGTTACTAACTCCACGCCCTAGCCACCAGATAAAATGAGATGGCTCTACTCAATCCACCTATATGGAATTGTATGGAGGGGGAGGTGATATTAAGAAAGAACTTTCATGACTGCAGGGACATCCCGCAGTGTTTCACAGCCAATGAACGACAGCCACTGATGTAAAGTAGGGGAACACAGCAGCCAATTTGTGCACAGCAAGGTCCCGCAAACAGCAATGAGATAACTGACCAGCTAATCTGTTTTAGTGATGTCTGTTGAGGGATACACTGTGGCCAGGACACTGGGAGAACTCCCTTGCTCATCTTCAACTAACGCCATGGGATCTTTTTTGTCCACCTGAGAGGGCAAATGGAACCTCAGTTTAACATCTCATCCAGAAGATGGCACTGGAGTGTTAGCCTAGATTATGTTTTTTTTAATTCGTTTATGGGATGTGGGCGTCGCTGGCAAGGCCAGCATTTATTGCCCATCCCTAATTGCCCTTGAGAAGGTGGTGGTGAGTCGCCTTCTTGAACCGCTGCAGTCCGTGTGGTGAAGGTACTCCCACAGTGCTGTTAAGTAAGAAATTGCAGGATTTTGACCCAGCGACGATGAAGGAATCGGCGATATATTTCCAATTCAGGATGGTGTGTGACTTGGAGGGGAACTTGGAGGTGGTGGTGTTCCCATGCGCCTGCTGCCCTTGTCCTTCTAGGTGGAAGAGGTCGCGGGTTTGGGAGGTGCTGCCGAAGAAGCCTTGGCGAGTTGCTGCAGTGCATCTTGTAGATGGTACACACTGCAGCCACGGTACGCCGGTGGTGGAGGGAGTGAATGTTTAAGGTGGTGGATGGGGTGCCAATCAAGCGGGCTGCTTTGTCCTGGATGGTGTCGAGCTTCTCGAGTGTTGTTGGAGCTGCACTCATCCAGGCAAGTGGGGAGTATTCCATCACACTCCTTACTTGTGCCTTGTAGATGGTGGAAAGGCTTTGGGGAGTCATTGGCGTGTGCAGTGAATGGGCTGGTTGGACGGAACAGACTCTACTCATTTCATGATTTCTAATGTTTTTATTTCTTAGCACAATCAGAGCTGTGTTTACACTGCACCAGTACAAGAATGAAAACTGTACTAGGGAGTGGAGTTAGTGGACCAGTGGGACACTATGGGGAAGGAGTTAGTCTATATTCTTTGAGTGAATCCACAGTCTCCAAGGTAGGTGGCACTGTTGCACACTTATTTCTGAAATCTCCCAACTCTGTCTCCATGATAGGTGGGGCTAAATGATTCGGTTGTCAACTGGCTTTTGGGACTGTGGGCGGGCCCTTTAAGACTCTAGATATAGGGGGGCGCTAGATGCTTCAATTAAGAATGGCGCTGGGAAGCCTATGTTATCTAAAATGAACAGCATTGATAATGCATTAGCTGACATACTTTTAAAAGCAAAATATCAGCAGGACATGTGGCCTATTTACGAGTTAATAACTATTTCCCTTCAGGGATGAGGGCTTAACTTTGGGTTATGGCCAATAACCAAGTTACTAATAATTATATTTTCTGGGGGAGGAAACTCAAGCCTACACGCACATCAATAGGGTAATAATTTTTTTTAAAAACTGGCAATACAATTTTTACGTGACAACTTAAGAACAGCACTGAAAGAGGCCCGAGAACGAATTACTAAGCCTCTTGGCTATAGAATAGTGCAGAGATTGTTGAGAAAAAGGGAGGGTTGTAAAATATAAATAAAACCGAAGGCAGGAGAGTGGAAAAAAACACCATTTGAAACTCTCTTGCACAACTTTCCATTTTATCCCTAGAAAACATTCCATCAGCTTTTCTGCCTCTCATGTGTAACATTCTTTCCATTTCTTCAAATAACTGAGCATTTACAGCACCACTCTAATCAGGCTGCAGTATCCCAGGTATCTGAAATTCCTTGGCAAGAGAGCCTCTCATTGTGCAAAGCCTCTCTTGGCTTGATTGTTTTCAGTCAGTAGATGGTTCCAGTTCAAGGTCAAAGGCAGTCTAGGCTGCTCACAGTTGCCATGGAAACCAAAAGCAGGTGTTTAAAACTTAACTGGGGGGGGTGGGGGGGGGGAGGCGGAAAAGAGAAACAGTCCCCCTCACACACATACACAAATACCCCCCGCCCCCCCATATCTGCAAGAGTCATTGTTCTGAAGTGTCACAATAACCTTAGGCCAGTGCCTCAACTTTCACAGCGTCAGATAATCCTCTGCAGCTCTACAGTAGCATTTCTGCACCAGCTGCTAAATGTGACGGGGACGCAGCAGACAAGAGTTCAGTTTATTCCAGCTATTAATCATCTGGGCACAGACAATCTCTCGTAGCCGGAGGTGAAGTTAGGCATGTTTTTTTATCACTTAACTTTGAAAACGAGAAGCAACATGAGATGCGGACCCTTGTGGGAACCCGCGTGCCAAAGCGAGATTCAGTATCAACGTGATGTGGTTAAAAAGAGCAAAAGTCAATATGTGTTGACGTTGAAATCTCATTTTTGACTTATACATTCCCGAAGGGTTACTTCCTCATGTATTAATTTGGCTGCTGCTCTCGTTCGTATTATTAGTATTTTTAAAAACGACCTACTTATTTATCTATTTACTTATCGTGCATATGTGTCCAGCTCGTGTGCATCATACCAACACTGACCTGGCCAAAGTGGCCATTAACTGGTCCAGGCAGCGGGCGGTCGTTCGGCCCGACTGCCTGCCTCTCTTCCGCGGCCATGTTCGCACCCGGGTGGCCCTGGGGATGGAGCACGCGGTGTCCGCCGGCACGCTCGAGGCCTTCCGCGACCGGTGGGCGCCGCCAGGGACTGGAGTGCTTCATCACCAGCCCCCCCCCCCGGCAACCAAATTTTAATTTAATTTGTTAAGTTTCATTTGTTGCATTTTTTGTTAAGTTACAGTTTTAGTTGATTGCACCAAAACAGCATCGTACCAACACCGACCGCTACACCCCCTTTTGTCTGCCACACACACACACACACACAAGAAAAATGATTGGCTCATCGCTCTCCCCCACTGATTAACACCAACAAATCAGAAACTACAATCTGTGAAACCAACCAGTCAAAAAGGTGAACAAAGGTGGGGAAAGGTTCAACCAACAAAGCAGCAACAGCAACAAATCCAGTGTCACAAAGAGCTTTACCTACATTTCAAACCATGTGGGGGGGGGGGGACACCTCGCTTCTGATGAGGACAGGAGAACTGGGAGGGAGGGTGTGGAGAGGGAAAGATGGGAGATTTGGGGAGGGCCTTTGAGCCTTCCTGTCGTATTTTACGTTAGAAACCCTCTGAGCACCCCAAGGGTTAACAATCCGTTCATGGATGAGCGAGGACCTGTGCTTTTTCTTCTACCGGCACTGGAGGTATTTTTAAATCTGCCCTTCCTCTGCTGCAGCTACCGTAGTGAATGGCTAGGACTTTCGGATGACAGCTTAGCTCCGTTTCCATGTGAGATTTACTGTCGTCTGGCAAATGAGAGTTTGTTTTCTATCTTCTGGGGCACCTGCATCCATTATTTCAACACCTGGAGTGGGGAGGGTGGGAATCCTTCTGAGAATGGGAAATTTTTCTGCCAGGTTCCTAGAGTTAGACTGATAGAGTAATCAGGTCTACATCACCAGCCAGCCAGGCACCAATTACTTTCTGGTTTAGGTGAGATGACGCACTCACAATTCAACTGCTCGAGTACGTGTGCGTGTTTCTTAGCTTCCTGTCTTATAAATCCTCTACAGTTCCTTCCTGCATCTGATTCCTTTTCTTCCTCCCTCCTCTCCTGAAGGTGCTGACGCCTGCCGGGGTACATTTCCAGGGATCGATTGGCAATTCCGCCGCTCCGAATGCGAGGGCCCACGTAGTGAATGCCAGCAGGCGGTGCGCCATACCTGACCTGCCTTAACCCTAACCTCAACACACGTGCACTTCCCAGCGGACTCGTTGCCTTTCATGACCTCAGGGCGCCCCCAAAGCGCTTTAGAACAGTAGTCACTGTTTTGTAATGTAGGAAACGTGGAACCAATTTGCACACAGCAAGATCCCACAGATAGCAATGTGGTAATGACCAGATAATCTGTTTTAGCGATGTTGGTTCAGGGATTGGCTAGACCACCGGGAGAACTCCCCTGCTCTTCATTAAATATATTCAAGAAGGAGTTAGATATATTTCTTAAGGCTAAAGGGATCAAGGGATATGGGGAGAAGGCAGGGACGGGGTACTGAGTTTGGATGATCAGCCATGATCTCACTGAATGGCGGAGCAGGCTCGAGGGGCCGAATGGCCTACTCCTGCTCCTATCTTCTATGTTTCTTTGAATAGTGCCATGCGACGAGCTTTGACGTCCGCCTGTGAGGGCAGATGGGGCCTCGGTTTAAAGACGGCACCTCTGACAGTGCAGCACTTCCTCAGTACTGCACTTCAGTGTCAACCTGGATTATGTGCTCAAGTCTCTGGAGTGGGACTTGAACCCACAACCTTTTTACTCAGAGGCGAGAGTGCTACCCACTGAGCCATGGCTGACACCACAGCGAGGAACTGAAAGGCTGAAGGAATCAAAGCTCGTAGCTGCTTTTCCCAGAGGGCCATGAGACCTGAACATTTGTGGACAGGCTTGTGTGTGTTTTTTTTGTGTCAAGGTGCAGATTCAAACACTTTTTCTTTATGCATGCCTGTGATTAAATGAGCTGCGAGCAGAGGACAATGGAAATAATTTCTCGAAAAAATGCAGTCTAAAAGAAAAAAGTATCTGCCCTTTTCACTTCACCAGACAAGACTCAACAAATAAAGCCAGAACCACTGCCAGGCTTCTGCGCAGTTCAACAGACAAACAGTAGTTAAGCTTGGAAAAAAAAAACACACAGGCCACACGATCTAATCTCCTTTGACTGCTGTACTCTGGTAGTGGGTGAAACAAGTGCACACGAGGGAATAATGGGTGGGAAAATAGGTCTCTGTGGGGGTCGGAGCGGAGAGACAGATCCCATTGGTCCCATGGGAGAATGTGTCAATTTAATCCTGTTTGGTTCTTTCCCCGCGCCCCCCCCCCCCCCACCTCCCGACGTCTCTTTTCCTCTCTGAAGGATCCTCCTACATGCAGGGGTGCAGTTATTTACTGAGACCAAGCCCTCTGGAATGTCAGCTATGCAGGTTTCTCAATAGCTGATTGTAGTAGTGCTCATGTCAGTAGTCTTGCAAGGTTGAGTGCATCGCCCTGCATCACAGAAGCAGGGGAAACTTACGTGTGTGTGCGTATGCACTTGTGTGTGTGCAGTGCTTGTGTGTGCGAGCAATTGTGTGTGTACACGTGTGTGTGTGCGCACGCTTGTTTACGGCGTGCTTGTGTACGCACGCACTTGTGTGTATGCGAGCACTTGTGTGTGCGCGCACGCTCGTGTGTGCGAGCGCTTGTGTCTGTGCACGTGTGTGTGTGTGCACGCTTGTTTACGGCGTGCTTGTGTATGCGAGCGATTGTGAGTGCGAGCGCTTGTTTGCGTGCATGCTTGTGTTGAAAGAGTTTCACAGGGGTTAAACAGGGTGAACTGTCTTGGGAGATTTAATCCATCTTCAGTGATATGTGGGAATTCTTCCGCAATGTATATATCTGTGTGTGTGTAATTTATACAATGTATGCAGCCTAGCGCAATGGGCAAGACATTCTTATCTCATATACAATGAGCATGGAATTTATTTTGCATATAAAGGGAGATAATATCTGGCATGGAACCATTACCTGCGAGCTAAAAAGCAATTTAAAAGTTTTTTTTTGGTCCCCATTTGTCTGCTTGCCATATCCATGGCAACTACCTCACCTTGACTGTCCCTCAGCATTAGTAACTCACTATTATGCGTTGGCCTTGTGGAAGCAAAGGCAAATAAAATGTGCACAACCTACAAATGTAAAGGCTAATTTTGCGTCAATTTAATGCAGTTTTTGCATTAAGCCGATCCTGAATCTGTATTATAAGTGCACTTTCTCAAGCAATAAATTAATTTATCAGATGTTATGTTCAAGCCTTTGTCACCCCCAGACCCAACTATTCCAGTGCTCTCAGGGCTGGCCTTCCATCCTCCACCCTCATTAAACCACAGCTTATCTAAAACTCTTCAGCCCGTATACCACCCTGCACCAAGTCCATCACCACTGATCCACGTCTCAAATTTCAACTACTCATAGGAACTGCTAGAAGAAACAGATTGAGATTGTCTTCTACCATCATGGCAGTCACATGATATACTCATCCTTATATTTAAATCCCTCCAAGGCCTCACCCTCCCTATCCCTGTAATCTTCTCCAGCCCTACAACCCTGACCCCTTCCCAGAACTGTAGCTTCCTCTGACTCCAGCCTCTTGTGTATCCCACCTCCTTTCGCCCCACCATTAGTTGCCAAGCCTTCAACTGCCTAAGTCCCATGTGCTGGAATTCCCTCCCTAAACCTTCTGCCTCTCCACCTCCCTCTCCTTCTTTAAGACCCTCCTCAAAACTCACCTCTTAGACCACGCACTTTTAACTGGCGAGAGATGACAAATGGACAGCCTGCTCCCAAGGCTTCTGGCAATGACGCTTTTAACAGTCGTAGTAGAATGTGTGTGAGTGAGCCTACAGTGATGAAGTACCTGGCCTGTGCCCCATGCCTGCTCACCGATAAGCGTGACAGGAATGGCAACTCACGGTGTCTAAGGGACTGTAGGCGCAGGCCATGTCCTATCACTCAGTGGTACAGTGCGTCTGGCGTGCCAACGTGCTGTGATACCATTCGCCATCTTGACATAAGAAAGCATGGATGAGGGAAAGGCCATTTTGTCTATCAAGCCCAGCCCTTCTACAGCTGATGTACAATGTACCCTTTCATGGTCTCTACTCCACCCCTAAGAGAAAATTCTGCGTAAGCACTACCTGATTCCCAAGGGAATTGAGCAACACTCCACAGTATTCATCCATCCTCACATCCTCCCCATTCAACCCTGACATGCTGACCTCCCGACAATATTCCACCTCCTGCCCCACATCCTGAAACTTCCATGGAACTTTGACCACTCCAGTAAAGAGCCACTTTTAAATTGGCACTGTTTCAGTTTGGATTATGGAAGCCTGACGTCCTGAGCTACCTGCCAGTATCAGTCATTCTTTCCATCCAGTAACTCCTGGATTAAGTGATTAATAGTCATTATTTCAGCTAAAATATTCAAAAAGAATCGACAGAAATAAAGAGGATATTAACACTGCTGAGGGAAATTTTCAGATTGTAAGCTACAAGAATTAGGGTAGGATCGCTGTCCCAGCTAGTTTCTGCTCGGGGCAGCAAAGCCATTACCTAAATATTTTATTAGTATTTATCAATAAAATATGAATGTGGAAATATGAAAATGAATACTTCTACTAATGCAAACAGCAACCGAAAACCCTGAAGCATTTTCTATCTCCATCACATGATCACTGCCTAAATAATTACGGTCACTTCTGCAGATGCTGCATGGCAGGTAACGGTAACTTTGGGCAATAGTGTCAAATGGACAATATCAAACGAGCCACCCATTATACACCTGGCCCCACCCAGTTCCCCTTTCATCTGGAGATGCACAATGGATGGCTAATTGGATGTCGCCCATTTTACAACATCGCCTAAAGTTAATATTACCACCTCTCCCCACCACCGCCTCCATTGTTTTTGTCATTTCAAACGATTAGGCACTTTCCAGCCCTCTGGACTCAACATAGAGTTCAACAATTTCAGATCATAACCTCGGCCCCTATCACATATATATTTTTTATCCACACTTTTTTGTTTGTGCTTTTTTTCCCACATGGCAGCTGTCTTTCATTCTGCCAGCGCAATTTACACTTCATCTCGAGCCATCCTTTGTTTCTGAACCTGTCCCATTACCATCTCCTCTTGCCTTGAATATCTCTTCATGCCTCTTTACTTCTCCTGCCTTCCATCCTATCACAGACCTTCCCTTTTGTTCTTTCATCCCCTCCTCCATTTCCCAGCCCCTAAACTTGCTTTAAAATCTGTTCCTTTTCCTGCTTTTTTCCAATTCTGACGAAAGGTCTTCGACCTGAAACGTTAACTCTGTTTCTCTCGCCACCGATGCTGCCTAGCCTGCTGAGTTTTTCCAGCGTTTTCTGTTGTTATTTCAGATTTCCAGCATCCGCAGTATTTTGCTATTGTACCAGTCAATCACAGTCAGGTAGAAAAAAAATTCTTCTGAATCTGACCCTAATTGTGAATCACCCTCAGAGTGGCTGTTGTGGGTGGTTCTAAATGCCGCATTGGTGCAGGAGCAGGTGCTGCTCTGGAGCTGAGGCACATTGTTGGGGTTCCTGGGTGTTCTTGATACTGACGCTCAAATGGAACATGGTACTACAGGAAACTTTGTGCTATCCGGCACCGACGGGACCGAGCTGTTGCCGTTCCCTCAAAACTGCCGGACACACCGGCGTTAATGTTGAAGCATACGGAGCTTTTCATCTCCGTATCTGGCAACAAACACTGTTGCTTAGCAACAGCTTCTAAACAGTCGGCCCGTACCTTGGAAGCGTCTCTGTCGCTTGGCAACAGCTTCAGAGAGACTTTGCAGAGCCTGACTGTTGGAAAAAAAAGCCACGAGAAGAAAAAAAACCTAACAAAACGGCTCCTGATTTTTGCCAGTGGCTCGAGCTTGCCGGACATTTAGCCTCCGGATAACACAAAGTTTCCTGTATATACAGTATCTTGTGAAAATGTCTGAAATTCAACTGTTTTAATGCTTTAATTTTTGCCGTAAACGTCTTCATCTCTTCTTTCCAATACTATTTTTGGAGATTTGTTCATATCATTTTTGCAGTATGCTACAGTTTCCTGCAATTTATTACAATAATCACACTTACATTTACTCAGCATCTTATCACATAGAAACTTCACACAGTGAATTACTATTGAAATGCAGTGACTGCTACGCAGACCACGGAGTCCCCCTACACACAGTAGTCGGGTGGGGGTGGGGTTGCCTAGTCCCCATGATGATAATCCGCTGAATGGCTTTTTAAGGGTCATCCCAAAAGTTCACGCATCTAGTGTTCTGATCCCTTGAGTTAATGGTTTGTCTAAGACCCAGCCAGCTCCATTTTAAGACCAAAATCAATCAGTAAACATATCATTAAGAAGCTGCCGGGAATCACAAACACTTTACAATCTTTACTTAATGCAATGCAAGCAGTACTGCCGCACTAAACTGGACGTGAGTGAGTATGAGCAACAAGGCTTAGAGGATGGCAGGTGCCACAGACTGGGTGCACACTACCAATTCTAGGACACTTACTGGAACTTGAAAGGTGCTTTAAATGGTCAGTGTCCAAGGTTCATTATATTGGGAATGAAAGTGCTAATGGGTGATAGTTTGCCTCAACCAATTTTGTTTTAATGGAGTTAGCCACATAAAACAATAGATTTAAAAGTCTGCACTTTAAGGCCATTGTTACAAAGGATGTTCTGTTATAAGCGATTTTGTTATACTTTACTCTACTGAATTGAAATAAATGATAGGAAAGCAAACATCAGAGAGTGGAATACCTTACTATTTAAAAAAAAGCCCTACAAGATGACTTCCCCTCCAATCTCCCTCCCTTGTGGAAAATCACCCAAAGTGACTCTCTATTTTTGTTGGAATGTTGGTCTTTCCCAGATTGAGTTACTGTTACCTAACGCTTAAATATAAAGCTGTGGGTCTCGTTCAGTGATAATGTGTTTGCCTCAACTCCAGAAAAATGCTGCAAAGATTGTGTTGATTCCCCAGAACTGACAGCTCAGAATTGCTCTTTTTTTTGTGTGTGTGTGTGTGTGTCTGTGTTGGCATTTGATCGCACTCCCAGCTCTCTGTTTTGTATTCCTCAGTGTATATCAAGTGACATGAGGTACGCTGCTCCCTGAGGCTGCGAATAAAAATCTTGCAGCTTGAGATATTTACTTGCCGTGAGCAGATTTCAAAGCTGGAATGTAACGGCACCGCCCATCCCGAATTCCTTCAAAGAATTTAGGTCATGGTAACTTTTGGATTTTTTTGTGCGCGCCCGCCGTCTGCTTTGCCTCTCGCTGGTTTCTGTACATCACATGAGCTATTGGGGGACCGGGTGAGGGGCAGGGGTGGTCCGTGGCACCTGCTGATATCAGTGCCGCTCTGTGATCAGACAGTCGGAGCTGGGTGAGATTCCAGTGGCTGGAGGGTGGGTGGAGGTGGGGGCAGCCTTAAGATGCTGTGCTTTCTCTGCTATACATGGCAGGCAAGTGGACAGAACTCACCCAAGCTGAGATAAGGGAGGGACGTTTATACTTAGCGCTTTTAAGTCCCTCAACCATCATCACTAAAAATAGAATGATCTGGTCATTATCACATTGCTGTTTGTGGGAGCTTGCTGTGCACAGATTGGCTGCCGCGTTTCCTACATTACAACAGTGACCACACCTCAAGAAAAGTGCTTCGTTGGCTGTAAAGCGCTTTGGGGCGTCCCGAGATCATGAAAAGCGCCGTATAAATGTATGTCTTTCTTTCCGTAGTTAGGGTCACGGGAGAGTGTTGTCACTCCATTGCTAAAACTGGCTTCCTTTTCCCGACAGTTGAAAAGCACAGACCGACTTTCACTGGTTGGCAGTGCCAGGACCCGTGGCTGTCTAGCTATGAGTCAGGCTCTTAACTCCAGAAGATACCGAGAGGCTTGAGATTTCTATTCCGGGTGAAACACTGCAGGAAATAGCCTGACAAGTAACAAGTGGATCTCTGCCAGCCCCCTAGTTACTCTCTGAGTTCTGTTAATGCACTTCTTCTCGTTCGGGATCCCATGTACAATCTCTTCCACTCTCTCTGAGCCATTTACACTCACTTTGTTGTGATTAAATGGGGTGGGGTGTCGAGTCCGTGATATTACAGATTGGTAGACTGCATAAAATCGGGGCTCGACCAGCACCAAAATCAATAATAAAGCTGTTGGTTTTTTGCAAGAGCCACTTTCATTTTTGCAGCTGGATTCTGGGAGATCAGTGCCTGAAATCCAAACTACAGCAGAACAGCATCGAAATGAAAGCAGTTTAAGGGGAACGTAAACATCTTCAGCTGTCTGAGGTAGATGATATACCTGGAGAGTAAGGATGTTAAGTGATACGGAGGTAGAGTGGGAAATTGGAATTGATAAGATAAGAGTTGCCATGGCGAACAAAACAGTTCAGCAGGCTCAACGAGTCGAATGGCTCACCCGTTACACTATGGCTGGGAAATTCTTCGGACCAGGCCTGTGTTTTACATGGGAAACCTGTGCACTGTGTGATGGAGAATAATCAGCTGATGGATGGTATGGCAGAAAGAGAGAGAGCTGGAGGGCAATAATTCAACTCGGCAGTTCCAATAATAAACCAGTGAACCTCTTCCAGTTTCTGAGATTGAACTGCTACCTTAAAACACCCTGCCACACCTTAATAATATGTTGTCTCGGTTTTATCACTGCTGCAGCAAGAATATGTTTGTTCTGCACTTTGCCTTAAAGCATATCTTGGGATGCCGTCATCACTCCGTCCCATTCGCAATGACTCATTTCCTCTGGGATGTACTCATGCGCTGTTGTAAGCCGGGACACAAGTACTTTCCTTTTTTTTATCTGGTGTCCCACTACTGCTCTTCCACCAATTTTACTAAATAAATTTTGCGACGCAATTTTATCTCGACTATTTTCCAAATGACACAGTACTACACAGAAACAGGCCGTTCGCCCAACTGGTTCGTGCTGGTGTTTCTGCTCCACACCAGCCTCCTCCCAACCTTCTTCCTCTCACCCCATCAACATATCCGCCTATTCCTTTCTCTTCTCATGTGTTTATCTTGCTTCCCCTTAAATGCCTCTTATTTGCCTCAACCAGTCCCTGTGGTAGCGAGTTCCACATTCAAACCACTCTCTGGTTTCTCCTGAATCCCCTATTGGATTTATTAGTGACTATCTTATATTTATGCCCCCTAGTTCTGGTCTCCCCCTGCAAGTGGAAACATCTTCTCTACGTCTACCCTATCAAACCCTTTCATAATCTTAGGGACCTCCATCAGGTCACCCCTCAGTCTTCTCTTTTCTAGAAAAAAGAGCCCCAGAGCCTGTTCAATCTCTCCTGATAGGTATAACCTCTCAGTCCTGGTATCATCCTTGTAAATCTTTTATGCACCTTCTCCAGTGTCTCTATATCCTTTTTACAATATGGAGACCAGAACTGTTTACAGTGCTCCAAGTGCAGTCTAACTAAAGTCCTATACAAGTTTAACACAACTTCTCTGCTTTACAATTCCATCCCTCGTGCTTGGTTTCCTTTTTCATAGTCTTATTGACCAGCGTTGCTACTTTTAGTGGTCACTTATGGTATTATTTATTTTACTGACAGAGGGGGGCGTGGTTACATGGTCTGGTACGAACAGGTCAAAGACTCAGATTCGATAGTTAGTCTGTGCGGAGTTGGTTGATCTCAATCCAGGTAGCAGAAGGGACATTACAAGACCTCAGGGTTCCCTTACTTGGTTTGGGGAAAGGGGCTTTGCTATCAGCTTGGGTTACTGCTCCTGATATTTGCCCAGTGACCCAGGGTTAGAAAGTGCGGGTGTGTAGATAGAACTAGGCTCACTTTATGATGCCTCCGGCAACCCAACAGCCTGCCAATGGCCACAGGGGTGCAATACAGGAGGACCGCCGGCAGCTAAGGCAAGTGTATCCCGCTATTGCCTGTGAGGGAGTACTTTAAAAAAAAAAAATGGATTCATTACGATCTCAAAAATGGTGCTTCACATCATCATGTAAAGCAATGCCTGGTATCACAGGCAAGGCACAGTGAGTCCGTGTGTGCCCCGATCACACCACACCTGCACTACGGTGTACGGTTTTAGCCACCGAGCCATAAGGGAGCCTCCAGGCCCAAAGACGGTAAAGGAGAACAATGAGGCTGATCAAGGAAGTGCTCTGACAGATGACTTAATAAACTATGGCCTTTCAGCCTGAAAGAGAGACATCTCCGAGGGCAGCTTATAGGGGCATTTTAAAGAAAGAAAATAAGGAAAGGACTTGCATTTATATAGCGTCTTTCGTGACCTTAGGATGTCCCAAAGCGCTCTGCAGCCATGAAGTACTTTTGAAGTGTAGTCACTGTTGTAATAGAGTCATAGAGTTATACAGCACAGAAAGAGGCCCTTCGGCCCATCGTGTCTGCGCCGACCATCAATCCCTGTCCAGTCTAATCCCATTTTCCAGCATTTGGTCCATAGCCTTGTATGCAATGGCATTTCAAGTGCTCATCCAAATGCTTCTTGAATGTTATGAGGGTTCCTGCCTCTACCGCCCTTTCAGGCAGTGAGTTCCACATTCCAACCACCCTCTGGGTGAAAAAGTTCCTCCTCAAATCCCCTCTAAACCTCCTGCCCCTTACCTTGAATCTACGCCCCCTTGTTATTGACCCCCCTACTAAGGGGAAAAGTTCCTCTTTATCTACCCTATCTATGCCCCTCATCATTTTGTACACCTCAATCAGGTCCCCCCTCAGCCTTCTTTGCTCCAAGGAAAACAATGTTGGAAACGCGGCAGCCAGTGTGCGCACAGCAAGCGCCCACAAACAGCAATGAGGTGATGACCAGATCATCTGTTTTAGTGTTGATTGAGCGGTAACTATTGGCCAGGAGAACCCCCGCTGCTCTTTCTCAAATAGTGCCGTGGGATCTTTTACAGCCACCTGAGAGAGCAGACGGGGGTCTCGGTTTAACGTCTCATCTGAAAGTCAGCACCCCCAACAGTGCAGCACTCCCTCAGCACTGCGTTGGAGTGTCGGCCCTGGGTTATGTGCTCCAATCTCTGGAACGGGACTTGAACCCACGACCTTCTGACTCAGAATGGGCTGGAGAAAAGAAACCTGGACCAATACTTTCAGCTACTGCAGGGCAGGAGGGCACAGGGTCAGGGCTGTGGAGGGCAAGTTTGGGACAAATGCCAGGAAACATTTCGTTGCACAGAGAGCGAGCAGCAGCTGGAGTGGGTTGCCATGAGGTTGTGGTTGAAGCTGGAACACTGGATCCATTTAAGGTACAGCCAGGTGCTGTAATGGGGAAGACATTTGGGTTGATATCCTGGCAGGCTGAGATCAAAAGGGCTGCACTGAGATCAAATGTGCTGAGTCTTCTTCATCCAAACCTTTTTCGTGATATATAGCATATATGCCCCCCCACACACACTCTAAGGAAATATAGCAGGTAGAGCTATAGACCAATTTACACTCCCATGTCGCCAGGCTCCTACAGGAAAGGAGCCGTACTGAAATGACCATATGTTATACAGCAGCACACCGTCCACTACACATCAGAGGTACATATATACATACAGCACATATTATAGGGAAATAAATCAAGCTCTATATGTTAGTTTCCTTCATGACTTGCAGCCTCAAAGCAGGCACCTGTCAGGCATGAGTTTGAAAATGTACTGTAAATGTTGTTATAAGATCCCAGTGAAAACATACACATCATTCCAAAAATAACTTTTCATTTACCACGCGCATTCCTCAGATTCCTGATTTCCCGTCTGAAACGAGGGAATGACCTACATTACTGAAGCAGGGCTGTCTGGCTTCAGCAGTTTGGGGAGAGCGGCATGTGTGTGTAAGTATAGCCCAAAGGGACTGTGTTTCCAGTAAACTTATCGAGCAACCTCTTCCCGGCACTGGGCTTTGATTTTTTTTCTCGTGTGTGTGTGAAGTATTTCGCAAGAGGAGCAATTCCTCCTTCTAAACACCAGAGGACTGATATTAACCCCTCTCTCACTGTTCCTAACAAGAATGGGCGTGTGGTGGGGGTGGGTTTAAAATAGAGGAAACATCCTTCCCTCCGGCCTGGAACCGTGCTCACGCTGGGCGTTACTGTACATCCTGGGTTTTGGCAGGCAAGAGGCCCTCACCGCATGCAGGTCAGGGCGTCATACACATGGAGGTCGGGGTCTGACCGTAATTCAGACCCGATGCCGTTTTGACGCACAGTCGCGTGTTCGGCACCTGGTGCCGGCCCCACCGGCAGCACCAGCTGCCCAGAAGCAGCAGGTCCAGAAGAGGGCCGAGACGGCAAGTCATTAAAATTTTCTAAAGGTTTCCTAGTGGGCCAAGAGGAGCCAGAGCAGGTTCTTCAGGGCAGGAGAGGAAACCTGGGTCCTCTCCTGCCCCAGGCCTAACCCAACCCTCCCACATTCTCCTCCTCTGATCGCATCTGGCTTCTCCCTGCCGCCGCCTCCTATTGCATTCGGCTTCCCCTCCCCCACCTCCGACGCGATTCCCTGACAGCCGCGGGGAGTTCCCACCGGCGGCCTCCTGCCCCGCTCCACGTCATTCCCGCCAGCTTTCGGTGGGAGTGGGAGCTGGGGGTACGGCAATGAGGCCCGGGAGTTAAAAGGGCCCCGTGCGTCATGTCGGCCAGTGGCCAGGCCCCGGGTTCAAATCGGGGTTTGAAGAAAGCGGACGGACGGTTTTTACATCACCACCGGTGACAAGATGCCACAGCAGGACTTCAGTATCGAAGAGGTCACCCCCTTACACCTTGGAGTAACCAGTGCTGCACGGGAAGCAGCAGCTCGAGGCCTTTCACTTTTACGCTGAGCGGGTCAGGGTGGAGAACCAGGATCTCTCTGAGTGCCGGTCTCCTGGCTTTCCTTTGCCGTCGCGCCTCTTGGCCCAGGCGGCGGGGCCCACACGAAGGGAATCTCGGCGTTTTCTGCACGGTCTCCCTCAGCCACTCTGTGGACCCGAGGCGACGTCAGGACCCAGAGCCCGCTGACAGTGCAGCGTCTGCGCCTCTTGTGTTCAAAGTGCACGAGTTGGCACTGGGGCCTCATCATCATAATAAAAGGCCAAGAAGTCTGACTCAGAGCTGAAGTAGCTGATGAAAAGCATTTTGGCTTCCAGGAATAATTATCATTAACATCACTGGAGCAGTAGAATATTAATGCGTAACGCTATCAATTAGCATATTATCCATCTGTGTCCCTTTATAGCCCCTCACTAAAATAGCTGTCCCCCAGAGCACGCCTAACCACAATTGTTTTACGCAGGTTGGTTTCTGTAAAGACTGTTACACTCCGTGAATGAGTACGTTTAAATGCTCAATTTGCAAAGTCTCCTTACCTTCGCACACAGGGCAGCACTCCCCGGGAATCTTCACTGGGTTCAGGCAGCTCTGACCGCAGGCGGTGGCCATGCAGTGGGGCTCGCCGTTGATGCACTGGCAGAAGGTGCAGTCATCCTCGCGCCAGCGGTCGCCGTGCGCGCGGATCTGTCCGTTGGCGTAACACCCGGCGGGGTTGTGGATCGGGTATATCGGATCTGTCGGGGGGGGTGGTGGGTGGAAGATATGACACTGTTAACGAGCGCCGATCGTTCTTGGGATAAACGCAGACGCACACAAAAAGGGAGAGACGGGCGTGCTGACGGGGACAGGCACACGAGAGAAACAGGCACGCAGCACGAGAGAGATTCACACACGCCAGTGACAGACTGGCAGGCACACCGACTTGGCTCGTGAAGCAGACACACACGAGAGGGACACGAGAGAGATGTGCATGCGAAACAGGCACACGTATCTGTGAGATACACGTACACATATAACACACAAAACACAGTGCATGGGCACTAGCTGTAGAAGAGACGCACACACGACTGATTGACACGGTATTCAATGTTCCAAAGAGAAAGGCTGCATTCGTATGTTAATTTGCTGAATTCACACCAAGTCTCGTTCACCCATTAGCCCTGTGCTCGCTGACCTACATTGGCTCCTGGTTAAGCAGCGCCTCAATTTTAAAATTCTCATCCTTGCAAATCTCTCCAGGGCCTCTCCCCTCCCGATCTCTGTAATCTCTTCCAGTCCCACAACCCCTCGAGATATCTGCGCTTCTCCAATTCTGGCCTCTTAAGCATCCTCGATTTTAATTGCTCCACCATTGGCGGCCGTGCCTTCAGCTCCCTTAGCCCCAAGCTCTGGAATTCCCTTCCTAAACCTCTCTGCCTCTCTAACTCTCTCTCCTCCTTTAAGACGCTCCTTAAAATTGACCTCTTTGACCAAGTTTTTAGTCACCTGTCCTGATATCTCTTTATACGGCTCGGTGTCAAATTTTGTTTGATAACGCTCCTGTGAAGCGTCTTGGGACATTTTACTACATTAAAGGCGCTATATAAATACAAGTTGTTGTTGGGCAGTAGCAAGCAGCGTGCCATCAATCCTGGCGATACGAAGCTTTTCCGAAGGCGCGTTTTCACCGTTACAGGGAGTCCCGTACAGCCGGCGGCATTTAAATGGACCAGGACTGCGCGGTATACACGGGACTCCCCAGCAGCAAGGCCTCAGTGTGAGACCGGCGCTTGGGAGAATCTGACCGCGCTCATCGTGATTCTCATGCAATATCAACGACACCGTGACTCTTCCAAAGCAGTCAAACGCCTGCTTTCAGTAAACTGAAAACATTTGCTGCTCTCTGTGATGGTGAATTGAGCTGAGAACCAGGTGCTGATATCGTGGTTCAGTGCGTCAAACAGAAGCAGACTGGAAACTGCAGCATCCCTTTAAATAAATGAAGTGTACCAGAGCAGAGAGCAAAATCCTGTTACTGCCATGTAATAGATCTGGTCCATTAATGCAGCTTAATGGGCCGGCTTAACAATTTCTTATTCCTTAATAAAAGCCTGCCAATGGGTGAGAGATGAGTTAATGTCATTAGTTACCGGGCACTTAGAGGACACATCTGTGCCAATCAGGATCAATGCATGCCCTTCTTTGCTCTTCATCTTTCCCGGAGGCAGAGACAGATGCTGGAATATAGCTTTCCCGCTGATCTTCCTGTTATGCCATTCAGGTGGCTGGCCATTGCTCTGCTGGATAGTGCCAGCAGGGTCTTTGAGCAGGCTGGGGGTCATCAAAGCCGAGCCTGATGCTGCTCTTACCTGCCGCTCACACACGTATTTTCTAGCAGACTGCATTGTGGCCAGAGAGAGGGAACCGTGGCTGATTTTTTTTTTAACTTGAATTACATAGACTGTACAGCACAGAATCAGACTGTGCCAGTGTTTAGGCTCCACACGAGCCTCTGCCCAGTCCATTTACTTCATCTCAGAGACAATGAAGCCGACAATAACGCCCCAACTGTTGCCAGCTAACTTGGTCAGACTCAGAATTGGACCTGGGACCTTCTGATCTGTGCAACCTGGGGGGGGTAAAGCTTCAACTTAAATTGATTAACGGTCTTAGCCGTGGCTCAGTGGTAGCGCTCGCGCCTCTGACTCAGAAGCACGTGGGTTCCAGCCCCTACAACAGAGACTTGAGTGCATAAACCTAAGCTGACAATCCAGTGCAGTGCTGAGGGAGTGCTGAACCGTTGGAGGGGCCGTCTTTCGGATGAAACGTTAAGCCCTCTCAGGTGGACGTATAAGATCCCACTATTTGAGGAAGAGCAGGGGAGTTTCTCCCCGGTGCCCAGGCCAACATTTACTCCTCAACCAACCTCACTGGAATGCAGTGCCTGAAAGGGTGGTGGAAGCAGATTCAACAGTAAAGTTCAAAAGAGAATTGGATAAATTTACAGGGCTATGGGGAAAGAGCAGGGGGAGTGGGATTAATTGGATTGCTCTACCAAAGAGCCGGCACATGCACGATGGGCCGAATGGTCTTCTTCTGTGCTATGATTTTTTTTAAAAACCAGATTATCTGGTGATTATCACATTGCTGAGCACCAACTGGCTGCCGCGTTTCCTACATTATTTCACTGGCTGTAAAACGCTCTGGGACATCCTGAGGGTGTGAAAGGCGCTATGTGAATGCGAGTTCTTCCTCGTCTTGCTTAACTAACCTCCTTCACCACCTGGGTGGTAATCTGGTGCAGCAGATCGCCTGTCCGTTTAGAACCCGTCCGATTTCCATGCAAAGATAATGGGACAGGTGCTGTAACGGGTGGGCGATCCGATACAGGTCAGGTGGTGGTGACGAAAAGTGACCCTCCGCACCCCCCCCCACCCCCGGTTTACTTTCATGCAGAGAAGGATGGTAAATGAGGAAGAGTTACCTTCACAGACTGGGCAGCACTCCCCTTCTGGCACGTAGTACCTGTCACAGTGCAGCTCGCCGCACTGCGCCGAGAAGCAAATGGAGACGCCCCCTTGACACCTGCAGAAACGGCACGCATCCATCCGGAACATATTCCCGTCGTAATATTCCACGCCGTTGAATATGCAGGTGGGCTTTGTCTCTGCAAGGACAGAGCACAAAAAAAAATGTTCTATTACTCTCGGTCACTCCACAGATGCATTTAAGGGGAAGCTAGATTAGCACGTGAGGGAGAAAGGGACAGAAGGATATGTTGATGGGGTTGGAAGAAGCAAGGTGGGAGGAGGCTGATGTGGAGCAAAAACACTGGCATGGACCAGTTGGGCCGAATGGCCTGTTTCTGTGCTGTAAATCCTCTGTAAATCTATCAGTGGCTGTGGCCTAATTTACGTCAGGCTGACGTCACTGGTAACTTTGCCAGCTGCTGTTATTTTGTTGTTGTCTGGTTCCATTTTTTTCTCCCATTCCTTCTCATGAAGACGTTGACTCTTTGGGGGTAAGCTTCCATGGGGCACCTGCTGCTCTCTCTTCCCTCTCTCAAACTTCACCACAATCGCCCATTCTTAAAGAGCCAGCCCGGATTTTCCTACAATTGACTGTGGATGGTCAGGAAAGTCTACGCCGGAATATCGGTGGGCTATTTAGCTGGCGGACCATCGCAGTCGAGCCAGAGACTTGTCCTCACCTGGGCAACCCCGCATGTGTTAGGATTGGTGGGTAGCGATCACAAGCTTTAGTTGAATATTTACAACCCCTTCCCTAACCTCGGAAATTTGTGGTCTGTATAATTCCGTGCCACACCACCCCACGATACACACACCCTGACGTAAGAAAACTACTAGGCACTTGGTCAAAGCGTTAAACAAAGCTTTAATCAACTGTTTTACAACATGGAGGTCTAGTTGTGTCCTTCACTAGTTCCTGTTAAGAATGTCCTACGCAAGCTGGGCCCGCGCCCGAGTATTTATACTCTCCCTGGACAGCGCCAACCGTGTATTACTCGCCAATACGCCAATACTCCGTATTATTTCATAAGTCTTTCTTTCATGAATGACTGATTCATGTCACACCCACTGAGTCATCGTCGGGCAGTGTGAACGGTTTAGAAATGGGGTGGTGGGGGGGCAATTATCTTTTGAGTTGGTTGTTTCTTTTGTCAACAGAACTGAGGATATTGACTGACCGCTCTGGGAATTTCTCCACCGACTGTGGAGTGTGTGAAGCCAGATAAACCCAATTACTAATCTCAGCCACAAACTAAAAACCTGACGATTAGTTGTCCGACTAGTTTACAGCACAGTGCACACTCCGGCAGATGTTTTCCATCGACAAATCTGAGCAGCCAGCTCACAGAAGTAGCCGACAAAATTTCTCTGATCTGGATGACAAAAATAGCAACCCTTTGCCCTTCAATCACAATATCTCATGAAGCCGGCGATGACGAGTTGATTGACCAGATGAAGATAAATTTGTAGCTGCAAGCTGACTTCACACGACTTCATTCCCATTTCTGGTAAGCCACACTTTGTGCACCACTCTCTCACTTTTACATTCGGAGCGGGGAGCTGGCTGCTCTCACAGGCGGGCTCGGGCTCGGCTTTTTTGCACAGAGTTCCACAGATAGCAAACTCGCAGGACTGCCTCCTCGTGCCCGCAAAAACTAAAACTGGCTCCCTTATCCTCTGGCAGAATCGTAGCCTCATGCTTTCACGGACTTGCAATACCGTCAGGGATAAAGGAGTGAGGTTTATCATCATAATGGGAGTGCAGGCCATGGTGTCTCTCGCTGTCCACGCCATACATACCGGAAAAATGCCTTTCATCTGAACACCATCCAAACGAGACTCCCAAAACAAGCGCTCTACTCAGAGCTCCGGCACGGCAAGAGAGCCCCAGGTGGGCAGAGGAAACGCTTCAAGGACACCCTCAAAGCCTCCTTGAAAAAGTGTAACATCCCCACCGACACCTGTGAATCCCTGGCCCAAGGCCGCACAAAGTGGAGGAGAAGCATCCGGGAAAGCGCCAAACACCTCGAGTCTCTTCGCCGGGAGCAAGCGGAAGCCAAGCGCAGGCAGCGCAAGGAGCGCACGTCAACCCAAGCACCCCACCCACCCGCACTTTCAACCACTGTCTGCCCCACCTGTGACAGAGACTGTAGGTCCCGCATTGGACTCATCAGTCACCTGAGAACTCATTTTTAATGTGGAAGCAAGTCATCCTCGGTTCCGAGGGACTGCCTAAGAAGAAGATCCAAAAATAAAATAAAAAACAGGAGAGAGACGACACGCACAGCAAGAAAAGGATGGAGAGACGAGGACAAATAGACTGCGAGAATCAGACAGAGAGAGAGAGAGAGAGAGATATACACAAAGCGACATAAAAATGGAGAGAGGACACGTACGCTGGAAGACAGAAAGAGAGAGACACAGTGAGGTAAAAACAGAGAGAATGTCATACAATGGGGAAAGAAAGAGAAAAACGGATTGAAGAACAGAGGGAGAAACTGGCGGGGAGAAACATACGAATGCAACAACAACAACTTGCATTTATATAGCGCATTTAACGGGCCAGGCACTTCACAAGAGCATAATCAGACTGAAATTGACACAGAGCCAAAGGAGGAGACATTAGGACAGGTGATCAAAAGCTTGGTCAAAGAGGTAGGTTTTCAGGAGCGACTGCACGCGGAAACAGACGGGGAAAAAAAGGGGAGACAGAATGAGTGACGGATATGGAGGATAAACTACGGAGAGACACACAGACAAAAGAAGAAACGGACCAAAAGAGGCGGCACGCATACACAAAAGCGGATAATGGACAGAGAGATGGCACACATATGGAAACGCAGACAGAAACAGGGAGAGTGAGTCACACGTAGAAATGGATAGAGACATATACACATATAGAATCAGATAAAGACAGAGACAGAAAGAGATTAAGACTGTGACAGGCAGAAAGTTAGAGGAAGAGAGAGCACATTTACTCCAGTAATTTGTGCTTGATGTATCTGAATTCAGTTGAAATTTCTCATCCCTAGCAAGTTAGCTACTGCTCAACTGGGTCAACAACAATTATTCCATTTGGAAATACTGCCACAGACTCGGTGTTACAAAAAAGACAAAACAAACCAGAAGGCAATCCTTAACCTCAAAAAAACCCATTATTCAGTCTGTCTCATACTCGTATTTCAATGGTTGCTGCAACTAAAGTTCTTTCAACTTTCTGCAGGAGCTGTTGCTTTCCCCGAGGCTACACTTGTAACATCTTACTGACGCTGAGTAACAGGAGGGAGGGCACTTGTGCTGCCGATGTTCTCCGCCGGATGTGGTTGGATGGGTCCCGGGCACCTTTGGTATTAGGCAATTACTCTGAATAATTGTGCTGGAGACCTAAGCTCGCTCCTATCCACTTTCACACAAGAGAGCCCCGAGATCTTTAGCTTTGGGGGAAACTGTACAAAACCAACAAATCACGAAGGAAAGGAAGAAACCCTTGCCTTGTAAAAAATTACAGCTGACTATAAGAAAAAGACGAAATTGGAGGAGGCAGAGGAAAGCTCTATTCCTCCATGTGAAGCATCACAGTCAAATCTGACCCTGTCCTCACCTAACATCCACCGATGTGCACATTCAAAGACAGTGAGAATACTATAATTGGCCTCAGTATTCTCATGCTGGGCAGGGGGGAGGTTCTGGATTCAAGTCCCACGGGCAGGGGAGTTCTTCCTGGTGTCCTGGCTGACATTTATCTCTCAACCAACATCGCTAAAAACAGATTAGCTGGTCATTATCACATTACTGTTTACGGGACCTTGCTGTGCTCAAAATTTGGCTGTCGTGATTCCTACATTACAACGGTGACTACACTTCAAAAGTGCTTCACTGGCTGTTAAGCACGTTGGGACGCCCTGAGGTCGTGAAAGGTGCTGTATAAAAGACAAGTCTTTCTTTTGTTTGAACACATTTGCAATAAGCAGGAAACTGAGTGACATAGTCATAATCCGGAGGTGGACAAAGCACAATCACAGGAGAGCTAACCGGGTCGCAGGTTTGTCCCTTTGCGTGATGGGCAGCGAAGAAAATAAAACACAACATGAAGTGATTTAAACAACAATGACGTGAAAAGAAGGGAATGCACATCTGCTAACACTACTGGCAATACATGTCCCCACTGAAGCATGTTTTTATAGAATTAACCATGATTAGGAGTCTGCTTTCAGCACGCATCAAGGAAGATCATGCTGCGATCTCACATGGCAGCACTTCTAACATGGCAACACGGACTGCTGTCTTCTACATTGAGAATATGGAATGTTCTGGGATGGAGCCAGCGCTCTGCTATCTATTCTTGTTTCGTGGGGTACCATTAGTGGCAACTTTCACAAGGGTGCAGCCTCAAATTTTGGGCTGGCTCCAAGGATCATATGTTGAAATGCAAGTATGAACATGAGAATTGTGCTGGAAACGTAGCTTTAAGTCTTGCTTATTGAAGGGTTTAGTAAAGCTTTGAAGCGTAACAACACTCCCAGGTACCCAGAACAGGCACTTGTTTTTGGAGGTGGGGGTGGGGGTGGGAGGGGGTCTTTGTTTGACCGCAATTCTGCATGTTGGTATAAACACAGTACAACCGATGATGGCTGTCTTGACAGTACATTGGTAGAGCAGGGACTCCTGACTAGGAAACCCGAGCCTGAACTCTAGTCTCTGTGCACTCTGGGGACTCCTGGAGGATGAACTTCCTCAGTCTTGACCTGGTTGTCTGGGGCAGGAAGGGAAACCAATGCTGTCACACGTCAATCCCCTTGACGGGTCTACTAATGTCATGCTCCAGTACTTCCAACTAGGGAGGTCCTTGGGGAAACAGTGAAGTAACATGGGGGAAGGGGAACAGAAAAGAAGGAAAAAAAGGTAATATTGTGACTTTTCTTTTTAAGAGTATGAAATCCCCTTATTCCTCCACATCTTGCTCATTTCCTATAGGCCTCAAACCTCCTGCAGCGCAGGAGATAATCAACTTGCACCCCAGCCTCTGCCAGGGCCACTCTTCAAGCAGCTGCTCGGAGACACAGAACAGTGCGATTCCTGCGCTATGGGGAGGCACCTGACTGTGGCTCCCTCAGACAGGTAACACAGCAGAGCGGGAGGGTAGGGTGCGGGATGAGAGAAATCAAACGTGTGTGTCCCATCATTCTGTGGCCCTGCACCACGGTGCTGCACAGAATCCTGGCAGATATTCTGTAACGTGCACATTAGCTGAAGCAAAAAAACACTCTCAATGACTTACACTTAACTCATAGCATCAGACCATTCGGCCCATCTTGTCTCTGAAAGAGCTATCCAATTATTCCGACTCCTCTGTTTCTTCCCCATAGCCATGCAATTTTTTTCCTTTTCAGGTATCTATCCAATTCCCTTTTGAAAGTTACTATTGAATCTGCTGCCATCACCCTTTCAGGCAGTGCATTCCAGATCATAACTCGCTGCATAAATTTTTTTTCTCCACATCTCCTCATAGGAGTTGGATATATTTCTTAAGGCTAAAGGGATCAAGGGATATGGGGAGAAGGCAGGAACAGGGTAGTGAATTTGGATGATCAGCCATGATCTCATTGAATGGCGGAGCAGGCTCGAGGGGCCGAATGGCCTACTCCTGCTCCTATCTTCTATGTTTCTATGTATCTCCCCTCTGGTTCTTTTGCCAATTATTTTAAACCTGTGTCCTCTGGTTACTGACCCTCCTGCCAGTGGAAACATTTTCTCCCTATCTACTCTAACAAAACCCGTCATAATTTTGAACACCTCTATTAAATCTCCCCTTAACCTTCTCTGCTCTAAGGACAACAATCCCAGCGTCTTTAATGTACAGCAAAGTCCTAAAGTGCTTTGCAAGATGGGGTGGGGTAATTGGAGTAAGAATTTGGAAGCAGTGCTAGAGGAGGTGGTAAAATGTGAGCTTTGAACAGGTGAACAGGTCATTAGGGTGGTTCTTGAAGATGGGGAGAGATGAAGCAAGATGGAAAGACTTGGGAAGAGTCAAAAAAGCAGTAACGTGTTGGCTGAAGGCTCTGGCACTGATGGTAGAGCGGAGTAGTGTCGGGGGCCGGGGGTGGAGAGGCGCGCAGTTGATCTCAGAAGAGCGGAGAATGAATGCTAGGATGCAGAGCTGGAAGCGGTTTCAGAGGTAGGGTGGACTTGTCAAAGGAACACCTCAAGCAAACTTTACGGAAACCACGTTGAGTATAGGAACAGGAGAAGTCCATTCAGCCCCTCGAGCCTGTTCTGTCATTCGATGAGATCATGGCTGATCTGTATCTTAAACTCCATCCACCTGCCTTGGCTCCATATCCTGTTATACACTTGTTTAGCAAAAATCTATCCCTCTCAGATTTAAAATTATTAATTGAGCTAGCATCTACTGTTTTTTGTGTGAGAGAGTTCCACACTTCTACCACCCTTTGTGTGAAAGAGTGTTTCCTAACATCTCTCCTGAATGGACTGGCTCTGATTTTAAGGTTATGTCCTAGACTCTCCCACCAGTGGAAGAGGTTTCTATCTATCCTATCAATTCATTTCAAAATCCTAAAAACCTCAATCAAATCATCCCTTAACCTTTCATATTCCAGGGAATACAAGCCTAATTTCTGGTGAATCTGCGCTGCACTCAATTCAATTCAATTCAATTCAATTCAATACAAATCGCTTTATTGGCATGACAAGTTACATCTTATGTTGCCAAAGCATCGGAAAACATTCATGTTTGTTCACAAAAATACAGATCTATCCATACAGTGTATACACAGATATATCCCTGAGTGTATAAATATACTTTCATATAATTTATATATACTCTTTTCTTATATTTAGTGGTTGTCCCTCTGTTTATGGCAAGCTGTAACATAGTGTGCCGCTAGTGTTACGCAATTTCTCTCTTCCCCTAGTAGGTATGGGAGTTTTTGGTCGTCATTCAAATTTCTGAATTCCGGGCATATTTTTGTGAATTTTGGGTAGAAATTCTCCCTTATGCCCTGATATTTTCTACAAGCTGTGAGGAAGTACATCTCTGTCTCCACCACTCCCTGACTGCAGTGAGAGCATATCCTGTCCTCTCTTGGTAGCCAGGTCTGCCTGTGTCTACCTTTTTCGATCGCCAGGTTATGTTCACTAACTCCTTCCAAGGCCATTATATCCTCTCTAAGGTGCGATGTCCAGAACTGTACACATTTTACTCATTTGTGCTCATCTTCAAACAATTCCCATTATTACTTCTAATTTGTGCTCAGAACAATGCTCCAGAGATCAAGCTTCCTGACACTGCCATCGATCCTGAACCTTTATGAAGGAAGTATCCCTTTATCTTAACATTATATCATCACCACTAATCATTGCTGTGTGTCACGATAATGTCAGACACTTTTTACCCTTTAAGATTCAATTACCGTGGTGTGTATGTGTTTGCGCACAGAGGGTTATTAATCACCCTCCCCTTTTTGCCTCATAATATTCCGGTTACGTGGAAACGTTCTTTGGTTTCATGAATTATAGCCATTCTTTGACTATTGATCACCCCATTAAATTAGCCTTTGTACTGCTGCATATTTTATTAAGTGTTTTCCCCACGGTAGATTTATCAATTCTCACTTTGTGTTTCACTACTACTGCCTGCACTCTCAATACTATTTGATAATTTTATGCATTCCGGTTTTTGGGTCATCTATCCATTTATTTTCCATTTGTTAATCTGCAACATGGTTACTTATACTCCTGTTATTGTTTAGCCAGCCTTCACTGTAAGGTTCTGCATCCCTCCTGGGTAAAGGAGCTCGGTGTAGGAGTGCTCGATGGAAGCTCTGGTTTTGTTTTGTGTGCTATTTCCTGAAAATTCCAGACTCGTGAGTATTTCTTCCTGACTGTTGACACCAGGAGCTCGGAAAGCCTGCGCGCTGCTCGAAAACAGAATGCTAACCCCCCGTGACCCCCTGAGTAGTGCACTGTTGGGTTAGGAATGCGTTGCCTTCTAGAGTAAACACACTATTCCCCCACCCCGCCCACTTTTGATGGCCATTTGTACAGAATTTATACCTCGACTTCCTTTGAGAATTGAACTGGAAGCCACTGTATCAATAACGTGGAAGCATTTGTGTTCTTTTACAGTCAACAATAGGTCACTGAAACAATTCTCAGTGTAAATCATTACATGTTTCACATGGGGTGGAGAGGGAAATGTCACCAGCCAGGATCTTGTCTCTTGTTGCCGCCATGTAATAAATTATTTTCTCCTTTTACATGAAAAAAAAGTTTTGCATAAGATGAACAGCACAATTATCAATGCATGTCCTTCTTCAGCTAGATTCTGGGAACAAAACATTAAATATAATGGGGGTGAGTTTCTGAGGCGGGTTTCCCACTTGCCTGCTGTAACTCCGACAGAGGACCCCCTGAAAACACGGCGGAAATTCAACCCCCAATAATTTTATTAAAAATTAGCGGCACAACACTGCATCTTCCTGAGGGACATGGAAGGATAGGGAAAGGGGAAATTAGAAAAGTTAATTCATGCTGTGTGAAGTGCAAGTCCCATCACAGACGGTGACGGAAGGGCACCAACGCAGATTGCGGAACACCTCCGTTCAGTCCGTAAGGGGGACCCCGAGCTTCGGGTCGCCTGTCACTTTAATTCAGCGCCCCATTCCCACTCAGGCCTCACTGTACTCGGGCTCTTGCATTGTTCCACAGAGGCTCAACGTAAACTCGAGGAACAGCACCTCATCTTCCGATTAGGCACTTTACAGCCTTCCGGACTCAACATCGAGTTCAACAATTTCAGATCATAACCTCGGTCCCCATTACATTTTTGCTTATATTTTATCCACATCTTTGTTTTGGCCCTTTCCCCCCCCCCCCCCCCGCCACCACTCTTTTTTTTTCTCTCCCACATGGCAGCTGTCTCTCATTCTGCCAGTGCATTTCACACCTAATCTAGAGCCGTCTTTTGTCTCCACTAGTCCTATCCCCATCTCGTCTGGTTTTGAATACCTCTTAATGTCTCTTCACTTCTTTTGTTCTCTCCCAGCCCTGCTTTTCGATCTATTTCATTTCCTTTCCAGTTTTGAAAAAGGGTTGGACCCGAAACGTCGACTCTATTTTCTCTCCACGGATGTTGCCTGGCCTGCTGAGTTTTTCCAGCATTTTCTGTTGTTATTTCGGATTTCCAGCATTTGCAGTATTTTGCTATCGGACCCAGACCTCTCTGTCCTGGACGAATGAGCAGGGGGGAAAGGGAAACCCCACTGCAGATGAACAAAAAATAAGAAAGCCTGACTAAAATAAAAGCCTGCCCCACACTCAATGATGGCTAGAGCATCATGACTAGACACTTCCCAACCCTGCAGGCATGTCATCTCCTGGGAGATCTTAGTGCGTGTGAGGACGGATTGTGGGGACAGCTTAATATGGGAGAGGGAAGAGGAAAAAATAATGATATAATATAAAGTCTACAATAAAATGCAGTGCTGAATATGGTGTTACACACTGTAGTAAGCATGCAGCACAACCACTTCTAAATAATGGAAATGAAACTGCAAATCTACAAGATCCTGTCTGGTTCAAGATCACTGCAGTCTGGGACAAAGAGTTAAATCTGTACAGAAGCATGAGTACGTTTTTAATAATGAAAAAGAGTCCTTGAGACTGAGGTAAGATATCTTGACACGCAAGAACATTACAAACTCACTTCCCTTTTCTAGGGACAATCATGTAGCCAGTTCAAAGTAGTCATCCCGCAAACATTTGTGAAGCATTACAAATACATGCAAACTTTACGCCAATTTTTTTTGTTTTTAAAAAGCAAAGTTCTACAAAAAAAAGCTTAATTTATTGGCACAGAGTCACATTGTTTCAATGTGTGGCCTCCAGATGTCTGCGAGTACTTCCTAACAGAAGCTAGGACTATGATGTTGACTAGAAGAGCAATACAGGCCCTGCCAACAACACTCGCACTCTTTCGAATGTGGAGCCCAGCCCTGATATGGAAATGAGTTCAGGTTGGTAAACCACAAGAATCTGAGAATGTCTGTCATCTCAAGGTTTGTCTGTCTACTCCTGCATGCTGCAGCCCTGTTTGTCTGTGTTGTGAATTCCTGAGCAGTGACAAAAGAAGCCGGGAGCATATATAAATTTACAACCTCCCCACCTTCTCCCTCCACCGCTGGGAATTGCCTCGCCCCCGGAATGATTCTCCTCTCTCTCTCTCTCCGACCCCCTCCAATAAACCACATGCGCGCACTGGAAAATGAATGGCGTGCAAAGTGCTCTGAGGCATTTCTGAAAGATGCGATCGGATGCTATATGAAGACAAATCTTTAAAAAAAAATTCACCATTTTAATTGCTGACATGAAAGATATAATTTTCCTGTTTTGTGTTTCCAGCAGGGAGCCTTGTCCACCGGGAGCACGCATTAGAAATTTAGGTGCCCAGTCCCTTGATGATTAGTGTGCTTGCAACACGCACTCCCGGTGGGTAAGAATGCCGAGTTGGGAAATTACCCTCCGAGATGTCAGCGCATCTCCAATTCTGGCCTGTGCGACTGTGTACAGCATGTGTGCCGAGACTGCGTTGATGAGTGTAGATGGGTTAAGTGTATGCGTGTGTGTACGTACGTCAGTATGCATGTACGTGTCAGTGTACACCTGTGTCAGTACGTGTGCGTGACCGCGAGTGTGTGTTTATTGGAGTTTAAGCAACAGTATGTACACCTGTTCAAAACCAAACTGATAAAAAAAAGTCTTGTGGGTAGAATGTATTCCATTACGGACAGTAGACAAATATAGATACAACTTATACTTGGGCTGGCTACAAACCAAAATATAAACTGATGGTTGTTAATGGTCACAGCTCACACCAGCTTTCTTCATCCAGCTTTTACTTATTTTAAGACAGCTTACTTTCCCTTTGAGTCGTATATTAAGATGACCAGATATGTTTGCTTGGTACAAAATGCAAACAGGTACTTCTTTTCCTTTTCTGCCTGCTCTTTTTAAAAAATTTGTTCACGAGATGTGGCCAGCATTTATTGCCCGTCCCCGATTGCCCTCGAGAATGTGGTGGTGAGCCACCTTCTTGAATACAACTGAGATAACTTGCAAGGCCATTTCAGAGGGCAGTTAAGAGACAACCACATTGCTGTGGGTCTGGAGTCACATATAGACCAGACCGGGTAAGGTCAGCAGATTTCCTTCCCTAAAGGACATTAGTGAACCAGATGGCTTGTTCCGACAATCTGATAGTTTCATGGTCACCATTATCTGACATGAGCTTTTTATTCCAGATTTATTTAATTAAATTCTAAATTCCCCAGCTACTGTGGTGGGATTTGAACTCTCTTCTCCAGATCATTAGTCCAGTGACATAACCACTATGCTACCATTCCCCATAAGTTGCTTCTGCAGCACACGAGCATGCAGGAGACTGTGATCAGAGCTGCTACCATCAACAGGCAGGTGTTTTTTTCCCCTCTCTTAAGACAAGCCCCAACCATGAAAAGACCTATGGCGGCAAATACTTTGAGTTGAGATAATCTCTCATAATGGGCTGTGAAGACAGGATCCCTTCCCCACCCCCACACCTGCCTAGAATAACACAGACCGAGCATTAACCCTAGAACGACTAGGCTACTCCAGCAATATTGGATTTCAATGGTTTGTTCAGATAATACAAGCCTAGAGATTACTGCTGACAATATCAGCTGAGGAATGCTTAACAAGCTCGCACAACATTCCTCTGTCTGATATTTTAGCAGAGGTGTTAACCTACTAAAGATAAATGAAGCATGTCATATGAGTCCGCTAGACATTGGTCTGCTAATATCAACTACAGTCATTTCTAAGCTATACTACTGCAACGGCTTTCTCTTTCATCTCCCCTTACTTGTGTATCCCTGACCTCCCAGGCCGTGCCCTATCCCTAGCCAAGAGAGCGGGTGGCTATCTTGGCCCAGGTTTTATGTCTATGTTGCCCTTTGAATAGACAAAAGGTGGTATTGTCCGAGGAGTCCAGGGTGACTCCCCCCTTTCAATGTTCCTTTGCTCTGTGTGCAGAAGTGTTTGCCTCAACTGGGCACAATTCCGCAATGGTCTGGGCAGGACTGTTAACTCTCTGTGTGAGCATGAATCCTATTCACAAGAGCGATGTGGATGAGGAAAGCTCCTCAGATCAGATCTTAGTTATTTCTGTAGAGAAATCTACTGTTTTCCCATCAAAGCATCCAGCTATTTCTCAAATGATTCAGGGATTTTTTTTTGCCTCATGGAATTTCCTTCCATGTGTCGATCACTCTTTGTGTGATTGGGAACCTCCTGACATCAATTGGCGCCCTCCGGTCCTACTGCCATGGTATGAAGTACAGTTCTTGATGTATCTTCCTGATACTGGTTAATATTTTATATACCGCTATATAAATATTTGGAATGCACTGTCTGATAGGCTGGTGGATACAGATTCAATAATAGCCTTCAAAAGGGAATGGGATAAATACTTGAAGGAGAAAAAAATTACAGGGATATGGGGGCAGAGTGGGACTAACTTGATAGCTCTTCGAAAGACTTGATGGACCGAATGGCCTCCTTCTGTGCTGTACCAGTCTATGATCCTGTACCGGGTATGATTCACCTCCTTTCAAGTCTGAAGAACCCAAGTTTCACAGAATCACAGAATCCCCACAGTGCAGATAGAGGCCATTTCGGCCCATCGAGCCTGCACCGACACATATCCCACCCTATCCCCGTAACCCCACATATTTAATCCCCTAACACTAAGGGTCAATTAATCATAGCCAAATCAACCTAACCTGCACATCTTTGGACTGTGGGAGGAAACCGGAGCACCCGGAGGAAACCCACGCAGACACAGGGAGAATGTGCAAACTCCACACAGACAGTCACCCGAGGCCAGATTTGAACCCGGGTCCCTGGCGCTGTGAGGCAACAGTGCTAACCACTATGCCACCATGCCCCCCTACATAAGTTTCTTCAGCCCTTCCTCATAACTCAGTCCTTGTTGCTGCATTAATAAATTATACAACTACTAGCTGGCAAAAAGTACTGTAAATTCTAATATCTGGTGTGGAAATATCGCTGCTCACAACTAACCCTCAACAGACCGAGGTTTGAAGAAGTTGCACTGTAACTGTCATTAACCTAGATTCCTCTTCGCCTGAATAACGTTGCGATCTTCAGCGGATGGAGTTCAAATAGAATGTTTGGAGAAAATTATTCGCCCCAAGTGTCAAACTAGCCAAGCGCATTGGATGCCACTGCACGGTAAGCAGCAGCCTGCCTTGCTGCTGGGCCCGTCTTTATAGCAAACCACACCTGCTAGGAAACAAGTGGTCAAGTGGGTAAAAGCACCACCTTACAGATCAGAATGGCCCAGGATCGATTCTCAGCCTGAGCTGTGTGATCTCAGCTGTGGCAGCATTTGGGACAATGCAACTGGTCTTAGCAAAGAAAGAAAAAGACTTGCATTTATATAGTGTAGTGACTGTTGGCCAGGACACCAGGGATAACTCCCCTGCTCTTCTATTGAAATAGTGGCATGGGATCTTTTACATACACCTGAGAGGGTACATGGGGCCTCAGTTTAACATCGCATCTGAAAGCCGGCACCTCCGACAGTGCAGCACTCCCTCAGTACTACACTGATGTGTCAGCCTAGATTTTATGCTCAAGCTTCTGGAGTGGGGCTTAGAACCCACAACCTTCTGACTGAGAGGTAAGAAGTGCTACCCACTGAGCCACAGCTGACAAGGCCGGGAAGGAAAGCAGAAGCAGCCTCTTGACCACTGTCCAGTGACTCCTGCTGGGAAGTGCTCGTACGTGTTGTGCCAGGTGAGGACAGTGCAGGGCTTGACGGTGAGGCTCACATTCACTGTGTGGGCTCACGCATTCGGATTAGGTTCCCGAGGGCTGCCGATGACTGTGGAACCGCACGTCAGCAAGAGTCCACAGAGGGGAAAGAATTGGAGAAACTAAATAAAACACGAACAGCAAATAAACCGATACTTTTGTGTGTAACAGATACTGACAGAGAGCCAGTGGGAAATTTCTTGAGACAAGCAATGGATGGAATATCGAGGGCAATGTGTGCGCATATTCCCAATAAGCCACCTGTTGCATGAGAGGCCCTGTCGGTGGCCTGGGGTCTTGAAAAATGTACCCCTAAAGCTGCTGAGAATTGAGAGTGGAAACCGCTGATTAGCTCATTCATGCGCCAGTGAAGATGACCTCACACACCTGTCTGTACCTCCCCAACACATCAAAGTGAATCTCCTTCCGCATCGCATCAATCAAGGCGATTTGACACTTGAAGTATTGGGATGGAACGCAACTGAAGAGCTTCTAATAACCGTCCACCGTTTGCTTTTGGAGCAAATTAACAACTTTCCAGCTTTGATATAAACATAGCTTCCAGGTGGGGTGAACTGGGGAGTGTTTGTGCTGTGATGCACAAGACATCACGATTGTGTGGGACAGGCCCGGTAGGTCATTTCCTGTCTGTCATTTTTCACTTGTAACTCTCTTCCAGCAATTAAAAATGTATCGCCATGGGGATTCGACGGCACAGTGTGTTACGATTGGGTTGAAGCTGCTCTCAACTCATTTCATAGAGGATCCTTACAGCCAGCAGAGAGAGATAGAGAGTGTGAGAGAGAAAGAGCGAGAGAAAAAGTGGAAGAAAAATAAAACAGGAGGCTTTTCTCATCCCATCTTTCTGGTTTGGATTCAAACCCAGAACCCAAAGGTGAAAGGACAGCATTGTAACCTACTGCAACATATAGTCCCTCAGCACATGAATGAACCGCCCTGATGCACAACCTCCTGTACCACCCTCAGCCTTCCGTTCAAATTGCTTTGGATGAAACAATTCGATTAGCAGAATGAAAACAAACTTGTTGGCGTTAAAAGTCCGAGTTTACAAAGTTCTTCGTGACGACTTCCTGAAAATGGGGAATGACTCAAAGTGTGTGGGAGGGAAGGAAGGAAGGGCATGAAATGGAAGTTAAAGAGTGCAGGCAGCTAGTAGGCTGCAATCTGAATAAAAAGCATGATGGGCGGGGGAGGGAAGGCAGGGCAGAGAGGCTTCAAATGCTGACATATATCAGTCTTCCAATGTTGACTAAGTATCAGTGCATAAAGTGTAATTTAATTGTGTTGTTGTCAAGTGGACTGGTTTATCCATTGAGGCATTATTGTCACAGTGCCAAGTATTTCAGTGAGACGGAGCATAGCATTCTCTATATTTAGTTTCAATCAAGGTCTAAACATTGTGCTATATTTAAATAGTCAGGTCCTGCTGATGCACGGTGTTGCTATGTTGACTGTTTATGAATACCACAGCAGTAATAAATGTTATGGTTGCAGGCATCGTTCATACTTTGCAAACAACATTCTTTCCGTTCGGATTAGTATTTTCCTACCCCCTCCACAAATAACTCAATATCAAACCTATCGCTCAGCAACAACAGCCTCTGGAGTTGGGATGCTCTTTGAGATACACAATGCACTGGTTCGACAAGTGGTGAAGAATTCAAATGGAAGGCATGGGCCTGCTTGGGTGCACACAGAGGGTGTGGGTGCTGCCAAGGTGCTGGGTGACAGAGTGGCAAGTTGAGTATTCTCACACTGGGCCCCTCAGCAGGGCGATCAATAGCGTCGCACGGAGCCAAAGCACAGGGAAACTGAAAAGCGAATGAACCGACCCAACATAACATTGGCAGAGGCCTGGGTGAAGACGGCCATCCCGCCATCCCACAAGGGAGACTGGTTTATGGGACACGGGAGTTCCAACAGCAACAACAAAACGGACATGACGACAGCAATGGTTTTAAATTCTTCAAACTTTCACAAGGCCCGTTGCAGTGCAGTAACTTGGCACGTTGGTGCCACAAGCTGTGATGCCTCAAGCTGGACCCAACACGCCATTCTGCCGAATTCTTGACACCAGCTGCATCACTTGTGGACGGGAGGTACCCCTAAGCAGAGGGGTGGAAGCCTCCCGCACAAACCGGAGGGAAAAGTGGCAGGAAAGTCTACCTTGACCACCTCCTAGTTGGAGTGGTAGAGGCTCGTGGTGAGCTTACTTTGACTGCGCCTCCCAGCAACCGCCCCCCGCCCTCTACCACCGGGAAGGATGAGAGCAGCAGTAATGTTGCACCACCCCGCACCCCCTCCCCCCCAAATCACACATCATCCTGACTTCCTCATTTTATTGCTGTTCCGCCATCGTCGCTGGGTCAATATCCTGGAATTCCCTATTGTGGGAAAATCACAAGGACTGCAGCAGCTCAAGGAGAAGACCCACTACCACCTTCTCAGGGGCAACTAGAGATGGACAAAAGCTGCGGCCTTGACAGTGTCGCCCGCATCCCGAGAGCAAATAAAAAAGAAAAGGGCACTAACTACCCTGCCTTCTTGGCTGCAGATAGTGCACGACCTGAGGAAACCCGGAGGAAGAGGGGAGAAAAGCAAGATTCACAACCTCAGAGAATATACACTATATATACATCCCCATACAACTGGCTTTTTTATATCGCTGTGCTTTTCAAATGTTCATAAAACTGTAATCAAGTTCGCAAAAGAGCGCGAAAGAAGTAATAAAATATAGTTTTAAAGCTGGGCTGCGGGCTTTTAACCAAAGGTCGTAAAAAGCATTGAAGACATTTTCAAACGTTTAAATGTGAACATTGTTTAGACTTCTTTTTTAATTAGTCTAAAGTACTATCAATACAGGCTGACAACAGCCCATCTCTGAAACCTCCTCCACAGCCCTGTGCAGGACAAGTTTCTGACTCTGCTTTTATTTACCCCGCCTCTCACCCCCTCCCCCCCCCACCCCAACCACCCACCCGGCCCCCTCCACCCCCCCACAGTCTTCAAAGGACTCATTTTCTGTAAAACTTTTCCACAGCAGCTTTAGAATATATTTTTGCTAAATCTGCACGTACCATTGATGCACTCGAACAGATCGCAGCATTTGCCAGGCGTGCCATCTCCAGGAGAGATAATTCGGGGCACGGTGCCAGCCTCGCACTTTGGGACGCGGCAGATTCCCAGCAAACACTCGCACCTGGAACCCAAACAAGACACAACAAATGAGCGTTTTGGACGGCTGGAATGCAGCGAGAACATGCGGTTGCCCGAGAGGAGGGTCAAAGTCACAAGTGCTGCGCCTGTTCAGAGTACTCAAGATTACATTGAATCTGAGCAGGCATTTCAAGCCTGAATCTGCGCTATCATCCAACGCGCCTGACTTTTCCGTGTGTGGTGTGTGTGTGTTTTTTCTTAATAGCTTGGAGGGTAGAATTCAGTTTAAAAGCTCACTTGGCACCTTCTCTATTGTTTACATGCCACAATCTAAACTGGGAGAAGGAGCTGACGTAAGAAAACTACTAGGCACTTGGTCTAAGTATTAAACAAGGCTTTGATCAACTGTTTTACAACATGGAGATCTAGTTGTGTCCTTCACTAGTTCCTGTTAAAGAATGTCCTGAGCAAGCTGGGCCCAAGCCCGAGTGTTTATACTCTCCCTGGACAGCGCCACCAGCAGGCCGCCCAGTATCATTTCATAAGTCATTTCCATATGAATGACAAGATTCATGTCAGGAGCCACAGAAACACATTTTGAAACAGTCCTGTAGCTCCAGCCAGGGCTTTGGTGATTCTCAATACCTGGCATCATGTGACAGCGTCCATCAGTTTTGTACTTTAGTCTAAAGGTGAATTACGTGGGGACTGGGTGGTACAGTGGGTTAGACATTGGCTCTGTTTCTGCCATCTGGGTTCAATCCAGCCATGAATGATGGGAAGAAAGAACCCCCCCCCACCCCCCACTCTCTCTTTTGCTGGCTGTAACAGTCCTATGTGAAATAGGTTTAGGCCGTCTGAATCCAGCTCCTAAAGCATATGGGACCTCTGCTCAGAACTGCTCCTAATCTCATACTAATTGGCGATCACAGCCAGAGGATGGGAAATGGAAAAATATCACGCCAGTCCAGTAGGGGGTGGTCGGCTGAGGTACATGGTTGGGGTAGTTGTGATCGCGACTGCTAATACTGTGTCGTATCTGACCCGGGAGCACTCACTGCTGACACTGGGCCCCCTGAAGTAGAGACATGCTCCATTTGACATTGTACTTCCCAGGAGGGATGAAACTCCTCCTCGCCACCACCACCAGTATCAGCGAGCAGGCTCACCGTATCGGGAGAGTGCAGCAGCCGTCAGCAGTCAATCGGGTCGGAGTCTCGTAGCTGTCAGATGGGCAGACCACTTGCTGAATGGCGGGGCAGTCCACCGTGCTGCAGTCCACGTTGTAGACTACAAGAGGCAAAAGAAAGCGTCAACATCGATCATATTAACTGCACTTCTTGCTCAGTACCTACTGTTACACTTTGTGATTCGAGCTTGAAGAGTTAACCAGTTCAGATAGTGGGTGTGTTAAGCAGCTGCATGCTGTCAATGCAAACTGTAACTTCTAGACATCATTTCCTTCTGCAATGCAGCTTTTCTGAAAATTTAGCACCATACCATGACTGCTTGGAAAGGTACCCCATTGGCACAAACCCAGTGAATTAGTTCCTTGAAATTTTTCTGTTGCTCTTCTTTCCTACCAACCGAGCTTTGAAAGGAAGCCTTATTGCTTTTACATTTAGTTAAATAATTTAGTGAGAATTAAAGCCATGTTGGGAAGCCCTCTCATGATCAGCTAAAGTCGCCACTTTTGCTCCACATGTTATCTTCTTCAGCTAGTTGGATAGGATGGAGAATTGTCTTTATGTGTCTTGAATACTGCTCCTGACAGGGCAACAGGAAGGCATGTATGTGCGTGCGTGTGAGTGCAGGGTGGAGGAGGGGAAGCTAACTGTCAGTTTCTCCAACCTTAACAGACACAATGCTCTGAATGCAAAAAGAGCTGAAATCATGTGATGCGATATTAGTAACAAATGTGATCATGGTTTCACTTAAAATTCTTCTGTCTGCTATGTTAAAGGCCTCAACCTATGGATTTATCATGAACATCCTAATGGTTTTATTACTAACGTTGCAAAATGTGATTTCAGCCCAAGTGTTCTACAACAACTTGCGATTATATCGCGCCTTTAATGTAGAAAAACATCCTGAGGCGCTTTACCTGATTAGTAATCAGAATAAAAGTGACACCGAGCAAAGGAGGAGATGTTAAAGAAAGAAAGACTTGCATTTACATAGCGCCTTTCATGACCACCTCAAAGTGCTTCACAGCCAATTAAGCACTTTTTGAAGTGAAGTCATTTTTGCAATGTGGGAAATGCGGTAGTCAATTTGCACACAGCAAGCTCCCACAAACAGCAATGTGATAATGACCAGATAATCTGTTTTTAGTGATGTTGATTGAGGGATAAATATTGGCTAGTACACCAGGCATAACTCCCCTGCTCTACTTTAAAATAGCACCATGTAATCTTTGATGTCCACCTGAGAGAGCAGATAGGGCCTCAGTTTAACGTCTCATCCCAAAGACAGCTCAGCACCGCACTGGAGTGTCAGCCCTAGATTTTATGTGCTCAAGTCCCATGGAGTGGGATTTGAACCCACAACCCTCAGAGGCGAGTGTGCTACCCACTGAGCCATGGCTGACACAGTTAGACAAAGGGGTGCATTTTAAAGAGGGTCGAAAGGAGGTCAGGGAGGTAAGGTTCAAGAAGAGAATGCCAGAGTGCAGGGCCTAGACAGCTGAAGGCACGGCTGCTAACGGTGGGGCGAAAGGAATGGAAAATGCACAAGAGTTGGAGAACACAGAGTTCTGACGGTTATAGGGCTGGAGAAGGTTACAGAGATCGGGAGGAGCGAGTTCATTTAAGGCATTTAAACACGAGGATGAGAATTTTAAATTTGAGCTGTTGGGGGACTGGGAGCCAAAGGAGGTCAGCGAGCACAGGGGGTGATGCATGAGTAGGAATCGGTGTGGGGCAGGATACGGGCAGCAGAGTTTTGGATGAGCTGCACTTCATGGAGGGCAGAGAATGGGAGGCTGGCCAGGAGAGCATTGAAATAGTCGAGTCTGGAGGTGAACGAGGCATGGCTGAGGGTTTCAGCAGCAGATGGGCTGAGGCAAGGGGTGGAGACGTTACCAAAGTAGGCAGTCCTTGTGATGGAGAGCACATGTAGTTGGGAGCTCAGCTTTGGATCAAAAAGGACGCAGAGGCTGCAAACAGTCTGGTTCAGCCTGAGACAGTGGCTAGGGAGGAGGATGGAATCAGTGGCTAGGGAATGGCTTGGTCTAACTAATGTTTAACAAGGAAATTGGGGTTCATCCAGGACTAGATGTCGGACCATCAGTCTGACAACACAGAAGCAGTGGAGCTGATGGAGAGGTAGAGCTGGGCGTCATCAGCGTAAGTGTGACCCTATGTTTTTGGATGATGTCTCCAAGGGGCAGCATGTAGCTGAGGAAGGGGAGTGAGGCCAAGCATTGGAACTAAGCAGTCCTCTTTACACTCTCGTGGTTGTCAGTTCAAAAGATATAAGGATTGCCTAAAGACCGATCTAAAAAATATGTGGCATCACAACTGACACTTAGGAGCTTATGGCAGGAAAAAGTGGCAAATGAGGATTCACAATGGCAGGGTAAAGCTTGAAGCAAGTCGTATCCAGCTCGCTGAAGAAAAGTAAGCCGAAAGGAAATCAAGGGAAGATCAGCCCTTGGGTCAGTCAGACATCCAATGTCCTGTGTGTGGGACAACATTCCTTGCGGAAATTGGACTTTACAGTCATATGACAACCCACAACCTGTGTTAAATTGGAGATGAATCATAGGCTGTCATCATCGACAATGATGGACAAATCATCATCAATGATATGGCAGAGAGTGACCAGATCACTGGGTGATATTATGGGATGGCAGAGAGTGACCAGATCACTGGGTGATGTAATGCTTTGGGGGCGAGTGATTAGTTTGTTAGTAAGAGCCTGGATTTTGTCAACAAATCACAAAAACTAAATTAGTAAACTTCTGCTTTCTGTTCCCTCAGCAGAGACCAGCTGCTCCCGTTTGCACAGCGTTGATGGAATAGGAAAACCTGTCGCTCAGCAGGTGACTTACTTTGTGTTACACCAGATGTGGGGAAATTCCAGAACTGGCTGGCATTTGGTGGTTCGTTAACAAAAAAAAAGCACCTGCATGTACTGGGATCGAGCTTCTCTGTTTCCCCATACCACTGTTGACAGCTTAAACTAGTTGACGAAAGAAGCTCTCCGACTGACTTTCACACAAGTCTGGTTGTTATCTCACTGGACAGGAGGCTGGATTCAATCAGAACTTAAAAGGGGAGCTGGGCTTGTTTGGGCCAATTGATCCTAAAAATACTTATGTTCTCATGGCAAATTAGTGCTATTTTTAATCAGGACCCAATCGTGGTGACAAAATGCAAGCAAAGAATGGCTGAGGGCGACGGATGGGGTATGAGGCAGGCGAGAGAGATAGAGGGGCAGGGAGAGAAAATGTTGAAAGAAAACAAGTTTGAAACTGAGAGAATGCAAGTTTGATTCCCTTATGTCTCCTGGGATCCCAGCGTCAGCCATGGCGCTGCAGGCAGGGGCTGAGTCGAGTCCCAGCTTTGCCCTGCAAGGGAAGGAATGTTTGAGGGACTGTCTCAACCAGGCTGTGTCATAGCCAAGAGCTGCATAAATGGTGGCCTGAGATTGGCATGTGCTTGTAATATCTGGGCTCCAGGAAAGAGAAAAAAAAATCAGCATTAAATGACTCCTGCTCTCTCTTTTTTTATACTTCTGACACTTTATAATGGTACAGATGTGTACTAAAGGCAAGATTTTTATAGATACTAGCCAACTGCACACACGGGTAATTGCAACTTTTAACAATGGTGTAAACGGGCCGATATCGAATCGGCTGCCTGTTATATACCATCTCTATTTGCATTTCTACTGAGGTCAATCTGATATAGCCCCGCTTACACCATCGCCAGAAGTTACAATTACCCCCAAGGAGTGAAGACCAAATATAATCTCCAGGTGAAAGGGAGTTAGAGAGTAGGGGGATAATTGCACTAGAGTGTGCAGATGCGACTGAGTCCCCATTTTAAAGTCACACATTCTATTCTTATCTTCATATAAGGCTTTGATATAAGTTACGGCAAGTTGGGAAGCCGAGAAATAGAATTGGTTCCAGCAAAGTTGAGTTGCTGCACTGCCACCACTGGCGAGAGGGTACATTTACTGGTTAACAAGTTTACATAGGCAGTCTTCATTATAAATGTGGACAGGTATGAATTTATTTTGGACAAATTGGCATAGGAAGTGTGTGCATCTGTAAGATTTTTAATACATTATATAGTTAAATATCATTAGCATCCAGAGAAATACTGTTTCCTCCCCACTAAACAAAATAAAAAAAGTATTAATAGTGTAACACAGCCGACATTTTATCTGTACCCTAACCTCTTGAACTGAAACAATGTAATTTTTTCCCACACCTTTCTTGCATTCGTACAGGTCGCAGCATTCCCCCGGCTTTCCCGATGCCTTGGCAACTAGAATGCTCTGGTATCCGGGCTGACAGACTTTCCTCAAACAACCAGCTGGATTGCACACGCAGCGGCTTGGGAGAGGGCAACACTCTCCGGGAGGGGCGTAGCCTTCAATCAGGATGGAGTCTTCCGGGCAGCGAGGGGAGAACTGGACCTCACACCGAGCTTTGGAGCAGTCTGGCTTCTCTTCTGAAAAAACAAAAAGAGAGGGTATATTAGAGAAACTCATACATGACCCGGCCCTCAACTTCTGCACAACACTTGCCCCATTTACAGCACGTCGCTTGCTGGGGTGGTTTTGCCACCAGCTTTCCCTCCCCTCCCGCACCCCCACCCGCCCTCTCCTCTCCTGACTCTTACTGGATTCCCAGTTCCACAGCGAGCTGCCACCCTCTGGTATCTCACCCAGGTGTGGAATCTTCACGTACAAGTCCAGTCAATCAATGCCAGCTGGTGATTCATTCGTGGGTGAATGGGGAAGGCATCACGACCGATCACCATCCACTCCTCACCTGACCGCCACTTACGTCCACTGTCCATATTCCATCTTTCTATATAAACGCAGGTCCTTCCTTACTCCCTCCTTCGTTCTTCTCTTCCTCCTTCCTCCCTCCCTTCTCCCTCCTTCTTCTCTCCCTCTCTCCTTCTTCCCTCCCTCTCTCCTTCTTCCCTTCTTTCTCCTTCCCTCCTTCTTCCCTCCCTCTCTCCTTCTTCCCTCCCTTTCTCCTTCATCCCTCCCTCCTTCTTTCTCCCTCCCTCATTCCTTCCTCCAACCCTCTTTCCTCATTCCTCCCTCCCTCCCATCTCCCTCCTCCCTTCTCCCTCCTTCTTCCCTCCCTCCTTCCTCCCTCCCTCCTTCATTCCTCCCCCTTTCTCCTTCCTCATTCCCTCTCTCTCTTCTTCCTTCCTCCATAAGAATCATGTTGGATAGCGATCAGAAGCAGGAATCCTGTATGATTATTTGCTTCCTGAGCAGAAGGACATTGGGATCAATCTGTAGCACCTGTAATACTGCCTTGGCTGAGTTCTGCTAACTCACAGCTGAAGAGGGATAAAGCCTGGAAGTATTCCTCTTCTGTACGATTCACTGCCACATCGACTGGTGCATTTACCGACTGGAACATCACAGATCTCTTGATTATTTTTTAAGTCTTTTTTCTTTTAAAAAATTCTGGCATCAGGCTACTTGGAAGGTCGACTGAGCACAATTGCATGTGAGAGAGTTAAAGGGAGTGAGGGGAGGGGGGGAGGCAGGGAGAGAGACTGACCACACAGAGTTGTAATGAAGCAATACTGTGTTAATCTTGGGCTTCTGCAATGGCTTTGTAGTTAAATACACTGTGCAGTGGGGTAAAAATCCAGGCCAGAAGGTCCCCGGTTTGATCCTTGGTTTGTGGTCCATCAGCTCAATTTGGGCTGAGGGAGGGGAAATATCACCAGTGAGGTGGGAGGGGCGGTGACTCCCGCTCCTGGTCGCTGTCTGATGACCTCTGATGAAAACATGCCTGTGTGGACATTGGGTGAAGACAGGAGTGGGTTTGGCTGTGATGCCTCCTCTCATAGTCGAATAGCCTGCCAGCATTCACACGTGATAAACTGCGAAGTTCATGAGGCCCCAGAGGGCTGAAAGTACCGGTGAGGCTGTACTCCAGGAAAAGTCAACATTCTCGAGAGGAGAAAAGGGGGAGGGAAAAGGATATAAGTAACAGCTGCCTCGCCACAAATGTGGGTTTTAGTAACTCAACAGTCACTTCCTCCGATGATTAGTAACCGCGGCATAAACAAAACACTTTTCAAGCAAGTTAAGACTTAGCCTTAATTCTGAATAACTCATTACTTTACCGATCCCGACACGTACTGACCAAGCCTGAGCACTGTTTAGGTTTCACTGAGCCTCCTGTGTGAACAGAGTCCTTCAGGCTTCAACAGATCGATAAACCACAGTGAATTACATTTATCGGGTGCCCTCAACACAGATTCAGGGTGGGTGGCATTTTTGCGGCAGCGGTGGCGCAAATTAAAGGGCAGGTGCCGGGCGGCCATTTCCTTTGGGCCGCCTGCCAGCACCTGCCCCCTTTCATGTCCTTATGCGGGGTGCCAGCCGCGATCGGTCAGCCTGGCACTCCTCTTAAGAGTGCCGGGCTGTTTTCCCGGCACCCCGCTCCCCGGTGGTCCAGCAGGGCCCCGGTGCGCGCTGCGCTGGACCCCTCCCCTTTAACCAGGGGAGGGAGGCCTTTAATACCGCGGCGCTATGTGCCGTCGCGCGTGGCGCTGTTGCACGTAGCGCCGCAATATTGAATGATAGCGCTCCAGGAAGGAGGGGGAGTGCTTCCAGTAGCACCCCGCGTCCTGCTTGGGTGGCCAGCACTCAATTTACGGCGCAGGGACAGTAACTTTATCGGGGCGCACCCCAAAGGGGGCGCGACCGAATTTGTCCCCCTAGGTGCTTTACTGAGGAAACGAAAAATGTAAAGATAGGGGCTTCTGAGCCATGTTGGGAGAGTGAGGAAGGATGACCAAATGTATTTATATTTTTAAGAGGTCTTTTAAAACTGTAGGGGGAAGAGAGGCGGGGAGGGGGAGGGGGGATGCACAGCAGGTAGGAGTCGAAGGATCGAAGGGTGTGGAAGGCGATGAAAGTGAAGTAGATCGAAAGCTTGGCGTTTGGTGACCAAAATGCAGGCAGAACTCCTGGAATTCAAAAAGGGGGGGGGATAAAATAAAATGAGAAAACATCAACCAGCGTCCAGAGCCATGCTGAGAGCTTCGGTACAGCACCAAGGGGCAGAGCATGACCGAGCTTGATGCTTGTACTCAGTGGCGTCAGTACGTAATACAGTAAATGTAAAAAAATTAAATGCATTTGCTATTCCCCTCTTTAAAAAAAAACGGAATTAATTCCAGACATAGCAGCAGCCCAACAATGGTGTCAAAGCCACCAAGTTGAATTTGAGCGGGCTGCCTCTGTCCCTTCCTGCTCCCCGCTGACTGGCCTTCAGAGAATGCGTGGCACACCGACAAGATAGGCTCACCTTAAACAGGATTGAAGGGGGAGCGAGACGGGCTGGATTAATGGGATTTGCTTATTAATTATAATCTTTGAAAAAGAAAACCAGCACTGTCACAGGCATCTCCAATCGCTCAGCGCATAAATGCACCGCATAACGCGAAGCTGAACAGACTAGGAACCTGCCGGGTTTGATCGCTGGTGTGTGCTGAGCTACCCGATCCTAGGCGGGGCAGTGGCAAGGTTGTCACAATTCTTCTCAGCGATCCTGGGCAAGGGAAAGGGAAAAATTATGTTGCAAAGTGGACGTCACAGAAATCACAGAAACCCCACAGTGCAGATAGAGGCCATTTCGGCCCATCGAGCCTGCACCGACACATATCCCACCCAATCCCCGTAACCCCTACACCAACACATATCTCACCCTATCCCTGTAACCCCACGTATTTAATCCCCCTAACACTAAGGGTCAATTTATCATAGCCAATCAACCTAACCCGCACATCTTTGGACTGTGGGAGGAAACCGGAGCACCCGGAGGAAACCCACGCAAACACGGGGAGAATGTGCAAACTCCACACAGACAGTCACCCGAGGCCGGATTAGAACCCGGGTCTCTGGCGCTGTGAGGCAACAGTGCTAACCACTATGTCGGACCAGGACAGGATCGGGCCTGGTTGGGATCCCCCCAACCCCCTTCCCCCACTCCCCCATGGTTGAAGGATGAGTCAACACATGCTGTCGAGGCTCAGGCAAGAAGAATGGCCCCTTGTACTGAAGTGTTGGTGGAATCCATAGAGCTGTAACCCAACGTGAGTCAGCACCTTCAGGAGAGATGGGGAGAAAGTGGTGGTGAAAGGGAAACATTACCACTAGAAGGAGCAAAGAGACACTAAAATTATATTTACAGATTTACGATAATTGGCATAAGAACCAGAGGGGATATGAGGAGAAATGTTGTCACGCAGTGAGTTGTAATGATCTGGAATGCGCTGCCTGAAAGGGTGGTGGAAGCAGATTCAATAATAACTTTCAAAAGGGAATTGGATAAATACTTGAACAGGCAAAATTTGCAGGGCTGTGGGGGGAAAGAGCAGGGAGTGGGACTAATTGGACAGTTCTTGCAAAGAGCCGGCACAGGCAATGATGTACCGAACGGCCTCCTTCTGTGCTGTACGATTCCAAGAAAAGCAGTGATAATAAAATTGGGGCAAGCAGCTGGCTGAATAGCGCAGTGGTGGGAAAGAAAATAGGAACCTGCTGCAGAAAGCTAAGGCATGTCAGCCTAGCTTTGCTAAAAATGGGCCCGTAAGCAGGGTCAGCGATCACCGCAGTTACTGTTCAGGAAATTTCATCACAGCCCCGTCTACAGAATCCGAGGCCAATATTATTATCATTTACGCAGCGCTTACTACCTACAATATCGGAAATCTCATTGTGACCCTTTATGTTAATCACGGTGTTCTCTACGTACAGAAATCCAAGAGGCCAGTCTTCGACTCAAAAACTCAATTTGGCTCCGCTAAGCTCCTCGGGGCCCTCGACACAGACACAAATTGGTCAGCACTGTCTGTAATGATGTCCTTAACCTTATTACTGTCACTGGAAACCATTGCTGAGATGTTTCTGCTGCTTCTTCTCTGTTCACCAAACAATGTAGCCCAGTGGGACATGTCCCTGATAATGGCCGCAAAACCAATCTTACCAACAGACACCTCCTACATTGAGGTAGATTGGATTCTGACACACATTTCGTAAATGCTCCTTTTGTAGATGAAGCACCAGGCTCTGGTGATTAAGTTGCCGCAATGATAAATCCTCCAAAGGATATGAATGGAATTTGACTTTCTAATTTCTGTTTTACTTCATTCTCATTTCCCTTATGCTTTTTTTTGGCAGCTGAATGGCGCCTCTCCTGCCACCTTTGAAGAAAATTAAACTTTATTTCAAATTCGCCTTCTTGCTATTATCCTGTCCTCCACTCCCGCAGACACCGACTCTCTGGGGTACGATTTCACAGGGGCCGGTTGTCCTTCACGCGAGTGCCTGGCAGGCTATTTAGCTGCTGCAGCCGAATCTGATCCAGAACCGGACATCCACGTGTACATGCACTTTCCGGCAAGCTATCAGCAGCGGGAATCTTGACCGGTTTCCCTTATTCCAGGGGCACCGAGGCCCACTGTAGTATCCCAACCATGGTCCAACTGGGATCAGCTAATTCAGCACAGGCAGGGACTCAATCCTGGGACCTTCCTGATCACTGGGGCTCAGGACCACTCTACATAGGGCATCAACCTACAATTCCATTGGGCGACTCTCCTCAGGAACACCTTGACCGCCTGCTACAGACTTCACGAACTTTACCCTTTCCGCCGTTCATTTTTAGTGCGTCGATGCCATGTGTCATTCCTGGAGTCATGGGGCTAATTTTTCTGAATAGATGGAGAAGTCCTGCCCTCTGGGAAGTGCCTACTGGCACTTTGGATGTGCACTATTTAAATGGCTAGAAAAATCACGCGTTGCGCCACCTGAGCTTCTGACGCATGCTCCCGGCGGCCGAGGCTCCCCACCAGGAGCGGGGAGTCAGATAATTTACATGTGTGGGGTGGCTGGACTGCCCCCAGGCCTTTGTCAACGGCAGTTCTTCAACCAGCCACCAGGAGATGCACATGTGGGCACAGCCCTTCCTCTCGTGGGAGAAGTGCCGTTCCTCCGTCATCTCAAGCGGCACAACCAAGGATGGGAAACTGCCACAGGACAAGTGAAACTGGGGCGGTTCCAACCCGTAGCTTTTCCACCGTTACATTCTCCCCCTACCCACCCCAGGCTGTTTTTAATACAGTTAACTGCAGCCAATTGAAATTTATCTTTTCCGTTTTGTGGGAGAGAAAGGCTAACTGCAGCCCTCTTCTTCCAGCAACGCTGAGGAGAGCGGTGATTGGTTCACTGCACCCCACGGATTCAGTGAGCTCTTCATTTCAATTAGTTTTAATAGGACCACTGACAAAGATCTCATTTTCCATTTCATTTTTCTCATTTTCGTATTGATCAAAGCACTGGCATTTGAAACGATCAAGTGTTCTGTGTGTAAATTTAGGGCAATTAACCTTTGGTATATTGTCAATCACTTTCTACTTTAAAAACCAGGCAATCGGAAAATGAACCCAGCAAGCAGAGCGCAATAATTGGTTTCAGTAGAAGGTTTCTGTCTTAAAAGAAAAGGAATTGATTAGTCTGTTTTCAGGGTTTTTAAATTATAACCCAGAGCTTGGAGTTACCTCAACATATTAAATAAGGGTGGCATAAATCGTGCCATTCATGTAGAAAGGACTTATGAAATATACTGGGCGGCCTGCTGGTGGCGCTGTCCAGGGAGAGTATAAATACTCATGCATGGGCCCAGCTTGCTCAGGGACATTTTGTAAACAGGAACTAGTGAAGGATAACTAGACTTCCATGTTGTGAAACAGTCGATTAAAGCCTTGTTTAATACTCTGACCAAGTGCCTAGTAGTTTTCTTACATCAAAGGGTACCTAATTAAATGTAGTAAGTTAAGGGAAGGGAGGCTGAACGAGTGGCATGCCAACCCAACTTGGTGAGCAACAAGCTCGCATAAGAGAAAAATACTATTTCTGACCAGCGTGTTCTCAAATACTTTAATGATGCTCTGCTTGCTCCCTTCAATGTGCAATTTATCGTCAGTAAATGCCTGATAAGACTATCCTGGTGAGCTCAACTCTCTTTGCCTTTGGCTGAGAACTTAGAAAGGATGGAGTCTAAATTTGAACTGGGCAATAATTACCTCCAAAGAAGCCCAGATCCCATAGCGCTGCTCCTTTTAAACAACCAGACACAGGCACATTCATGTATACACACATGCGCGCGCACACACACACACAACGTGCATACACAGGCTTTCACTCTAATGATTTAACCACTGTCAATAAAGTAGTCAATTGTGAATATTAATGATTAGAGAGGAATGCTGGCCACATGAGATGGGTCTGCGAAATGGTGAAATCCAACATCAGCTTAGACACAACCAGGGACAGCAGAAGTAGGACCGTGAGTAACCTGTCTCAATGTGGCTTGTGTGTCTGTACAAGCCTGACGGTGAGGTGGCAACCAGCTTCACATCTCTCCCGATGTTTATCTCCATTGAAGTCGACGGAAATAAAATGCGGGAGGAATGTAAAACGGAATGCCAACTCACTATCACCCATTTTACACTATCGCACCAAGTCAAGACCTAAACCCCATGTTTAACCTCAGTGACATCAGACCTGCCAGCTCACCACAGTCATCTTCGCAGTCTATTCCCATGCTGCTAGGAGGCCAGCTGATACACATCCAATATCAAACTCTAGGATGATTAGATCTGTTGATTAAGGATCTCACTTCCGTTCTAGTTCACATCTGATGAGGTGGACCTCCCCAAGTGTGTGAACATTACTGGGAGAAACACTGGTCACCCAGTCCAACATGTAGCGACACTGGACTTGCATACTAGTTTCTTTTTCATTAACAGCAGCCATTATCTAACAACAAACAAACGGAATCCTTAATTAGTCAATGGGACTCTCTGTTGATCGGATCTCTCACCTTTGGGATTGAAAGGGTAGAATTGTTTGCGCTGGTAAAATAATGAACGTTTGCTTCTAACCAGTGAACCACATCACATGGTTAAGGCTGGTGCTGACTAGCTCTAATAGGTTGTGCAGCATAATACGAGTAAGTTTTGTGCCATTTTGAGCATGTGGGTTAACAGGAAAAGATCTCCGTTAACTGATATAATTAACAGCAGAATTAAATGTGAAAGCATTGTATTTCCGCCCCCCCACCAAAAAACAATTTACTCTAATCCTTACTGTGAATAATTAACCTACACTCGCAGAAGGAAATTGTAAAAATAGAAACGTCTATCAACTTGTTGCCCTGTTTATTAATACAGTTGTTCACAGCTGAACACACTGAACTGAATGATGAACCCTCTGCTCTTCAGGTATATGTAATGCAAAGATACCGTGTTTGGGAGCATCTCCAGTAAAACATAAGAAACAACCACATTTACGGAGCCAGCAGAAGCATTATTCCAGGATCTCGCTCGAGAAACAGTGATGCATTTAATAATGGATAATTCAAGGGATGGGGATGGAGAAGGTGGCAGCTGACAGGGGGCTGGATGAGTTTGATGACTGAACTGTGCGTTTCTTACTCCACGGATTCTTAGGAGTCAACATTGTGTGACTTCAATGAGGGGAAGCACTCTTGAGTAATCAGATCTACCGTGCAGTCTCGCTCTGGCTTCTTCTGACTGGACCTTCAATGTAACATTCATGCTTTAAGAAACCACGTTAAAACAAACAAACACACAGCGTCTCTGGAGCACGCCCTCTGACTGGAACACACTCGCTGAATGGCTCCCGGGAGGGCGGAGAGGGTGGGCAGGCAGCTTCGCACAGAGATCCAACTCTGACTTCACTGCCAATAATTTAAACGGCGTGCGCTTGGAACAAACTGGCATCTTAATCCAACAACATTTCCAAAGAGCCCAGCGTATGCCGTTTACTTACGGTATGCCAATCTACCCCACCTTGTCTTTGGACGAGAGCTAATACTGAATGTTCTCATGTGACCGTGCGGCTAACTATGAAATCTAACCATTAGAGGCAATGAACAGTATCTCGCAGCTACCACAGAGGAAGAAAACACAGTACTTACAAAGCAAGCTAAGAAAGCAACCATGTACAGGCAGGGTGAGCTGGGATGAGAAGTAATGAGGACACGTTCACGTGTCTTTGGCTCAGGCTGCCTGAGCTCCGATCGTCAAGCGCTGGAAAGTCTGACCGAGAGAGAGTTCTCCCTTCCTAGATCCAGTCGCTGCAGTAGCTACAAGGACAGCGGAGCTTGTTGGCTCAGTATGTCGCTCGGGACAGATGTTAAACCGAGGTCCCGCCTGCTTCTTCAGGTGTCTCAGGGGGACGCCGAAGATCCCCTGGCACTATTCCAAGAAGAGCTCTCCCTCTATTTCAGCTGTGGCTCAGTTGGGAGCACACTCGCCTCTGAGTCTGAAGGCTGTGGGTACAAGTCCCACTCCAGGGGCTTGAGCACATAAAGCTAGGCTGACACTCCAGTGCAGTGCTGAGGGAGTGCTGCACTGTCGGAGGTGCCGTCTTTCGGATGAGACGTTAAACCGAGGCCCCGTCTGCTCTCCCAGGTGGACATAAAAGATCCCATGGCACTATTTCGAAGAAGAGCAGGGGAGTTGTCCCTGGTGTACTAGCCAATATTTGTCCCTCAGTCAACATAACAAAAAAAGATTATCAGGGCATTATCTTGTTGAATTTTTTGGGAGCTTACTGTGCGCAAATTCAAATGAAATCAAATCAAATCAACTTTTATTGTCATTGTTAGTGCACAAGTGCAGTACAACGAAATGTAGGCTTGCGGCTCCCGAGAGTGTACAATTTGGATTAGGACACTTAAACAATCAACATACATTTATACATTTGGCTTGCAGTATATTAGCATAAATATGACCATAATAAAGTGCATTGGCAGATGTGCAGGCTTTAGTGTTTATTTGTGGAGTTCAGTAGGATGACAGCCCTGGGAAAGAAGCTGTTCCTAAATCTGGTCGTACGGGTGCGAATGCATCTGTAGCGTCTCCCAGATGGTAGGAGGGCGAACAGACTGTGGCTGGGGTGGGTAGGGTCTTTGATGATGGACCATGCCCTCCGTAGGCAGTGTTTCTGATATATATGCTCTATGGTTGGTAGCCGGGTGCCGGTAATGCGTTGGGCAGTTTTGACTACCCGCTGCAGGGCTTTCCGGTCATGGGAGCTACAGCTGCCATACCATACCGTGATACAGTTTGTCAGGATGCTCTCTATAGTGCAGCGGTAGAAGTTAGAGAGGATCAGGGGTTGCCTGCTGTGTTGCCTACAACAGCGACTACACTTCAAAAATTACTTCATTGGCTGTAAAGCGCTTTGGGACGTCCGGTGGTCATGAAAGGCGCTACAGAAATGCAAGTCTTTCTGTCCCTGGCCAACATTCCTCCCTCAACCACGAAAAAATAGATGAACTGGTCATTTGCTTCATTACTGTTTGTCGCTGGCACAGTTACGGCTGCTACGCTTGCCTACATAACAATAATCACTGCGCTCTAGTTCATTGCGTCCAGCATGGTTGAGATATTTTTTGATGTGATAAGGCGTTATGCAATGGAAGTGTTATTACTTTTATTGTTATTGAAAGAAGCAGCTCTGGGGCATTGGCCAAACTGGTGCTGCGGGCAAGCAGCAGCTAGCTACCCTCAGCCTGTAATCTTGGCTGTCGGGTAGAAGAGCTGGAAGCACTGCAAGCCCTCCTCCTCTACCTTCCAGCATCGCCCCTCGGCAGCAGGAAACATTGAGTACATAAACAGCCACAGCCTGGCGCCAGCTCCTACACTCCAGCAGAACACCATTCAGCGGCCAAGTTTAGAGAGTGATCAGGTGGGGGGGCGGAGAAAGAAAAGACCTCTCAACAGTCTCGAGAATGTTGTGCAGCAGCATTTAAAAAAAACAAGTTTGCTGTAGCGTGGCTAAATCTGATAGACAGGTATGTTAATTGTGCGTGACAGAATGTGATGGCACGCATTTGTCTAGTTTACCCCACCATAGGTAGGAAGTCGAAGTCAAGAGTCTGAATAAAAACAATGTTGGTGAGACACTTCTAATATATAGTTTCTTATCAGTGTAGGCTGCCTCGTTCCACTGGAGGGGAAATCCAATTGAAATTTTGCTGATAAGTTTTTTTCTCCGAAACACTTGTTATTTATGTTGACGCCAGGGTTTGATCATTGTTTTGTTCAGACACTTTGTCTGTTTGAATGCGGCCAGTCAACCGCATCCCACCTCGGTGGGTTTTTTGTTACTTGAGGTTTGCTTGTTAGGAAATAGGCGGAGGTCCTGAGATGGCACACAGTAATAACGGTTCTCCCTCTCTCCTCTCCCAAAGGCGTCGACTCCTTTCCGGGTTTCCTGTCTCCCCTTTTCATCATTTGTCTGCCTTCTGAGGTCACCCTCCACTGCCTTGCCCAGGTGGCCCTTATTCGTACACGAGCCCGGGCAGTCTATTCGACCGCGGGAGAGGCTGAAACTGGACCCGATGCCGTCCTCGCCCGGTGACAAGCGCACGCAGTTTCTAGCGGGAGTCAATGGATAATGTTCCAGAGAGAGAGAATCCTGGCAGAGCTTCCTTCTCCAACCGAAAGGTGCCAAGGGCAATGGTAACACTCCGACCTCAGCTCCAACTAAGATCAGCTAACTCAGTATAGAACAAGAATTGAACCCGTCACCTTCCTGTCTGTTGGTTCAGCTACTCACTACCTTAATCAGGCAAGTTTGGTAGGATGCATCTTGTAACTTGGTTAAAAAAAAGGTAGAAATAAAGAAGTGCATTCCTTCATGCCATAGCTCAGCCAAGAGAGGGCAGGTTGAGTGGTTGGGTGTCTGATCTTAATCCTCTGCCAAGCCTCCTCTCCACAACAGGCCATGAGAGGAATTTTCGCAGAGGATTAGGCAGCCATTTTGAGGGTAACATCTTGCCTTCCCTCCCTGTGGGTGTATCCCGTTGTCATCCTTCGCTGTGGGAGCAGCACCCTGTCCTCCTCTCCTGCGGGAGCAGCACCTTGTCCTCCTCTCCTGTGGGGGTAGCACCTTGTCCTCCTCTCCTGTGGGAGCAGCACCTTGTCCTCCTCTCCTGTGGGAGCAGCACCTTGTCCTCCTCTCCTGTGGGAGCAGCACCTTGTCCTCCTCTCCTGTGGGAGCAGCACCTTGTCCTCCTCTCCTGTGGGAGCAGCACCCTGTCCTCCTCTCCTGTGGGAGCAGCACCTTGTCCTCCTCTCCTGTGGGAGCAGCACCTTGTCCTCCTCTCCTGTGGGAGCAGCACCTTGTCCTCCTCTCCTGTAGGGGCAGCACCTTGTCCTCCTCTCCTGTGGGAGCAGCACCTTGTCCTCCTCTCCTGTAGGAGCAGCACCTTGTCCTCCTCTCCTGTGGGAGCAGCACCTTGTCCTCCTCTCCTGTGGGAGCAGCACCTTGTCCTCCTCTCCTGTGGGAGCAGCACCTTGTCCTCCTCTCCTGTGGGAGCAGCACCCTGTCCTCCTCTCCTGTGGGAGCAGCACCTTGTCCTCCTCTCCTGTGGGAGCAGCACCTTGTCCTCCTCTCCTGTGGGAGCAGCACCCTGTCCTCCTCTCCTGTAGGGGTAGCACCCTGTCCTCCTCTCCTGTAGGGGTAGCACCCTGCCCTCCTCTCCTGTGGGAGCAGCACCTTGTCCTCCTCTCCTGTGGGAGCAGCACCTTGTCCTCCTCTCCTGTGGGAGCAGCACCTTGTCCTCCTCTCCTGTGGGAGCAGCACCCTGTCCTCCTCTCCTGTAGGGGTAGCACCCTGTCCTCCTCTCCTGTAGGGGTAGCACCTTGTCCTCCTCTCCTGTGGGAGCAGCACCTTGTCCTCCTCTCCTGTGGGAGCAGCACCTTGTCCTCCTCTCCTGCGGGAGCAGCACCTTGTCCTCCTCTCCTGCGGGGGCAGCACCTTGTCCTCCTCTCCTGCGGGAGCAGCACCTTGTCCTCCTCTCCTGCGGGAGCAGCACCTTGTCCTCCTCTCCTGTGGGAGCAGCACCTTGTCCTCCTCTCCTGTGGGAGCAGCACCTTGTCCTCCTCTCCTGTGGGAGCAGCACCTTGTCCTCCTCTCCTGTAGGGGTAGCACCTTGTCCTCCTCTCCTGCGGGAGCAGCACCTTGTCCTCCTCTCCTGTGGGAGCAGCACCTTGTCCTCCTCTCCTGTAGGGGTAGCACCTTGTCCTCCTCTCCTGCGGGAGCAGCACCTTGTCCTCCTTTACTGTGGGAGTAACACCTTTTCCGGGACAGGTATGATGAGCCGAATGGCCTCCTTCTGTGCTGTATGATTCTACATCCTCTTCCCCCTCCCCAAGGCAACTGCGGTAAAACAGGGCACAGGATCCGGCTGTGACACTGGGCATCTCTTGCCCCCAGTTCACAAAAGAGGCAAATAACTTTATCTTTTCTTCAACATATCTGTCAATTGAGCTGGCTCATAAAGAAATAAATCTTGTAATTTTGAAGGGGTGGCGACGGGGGGCGGTATTGGGATGGAGGTCCGGAAACATGCAGGATATTGTTATCAGCCTCCAGCAGTTCATGGTAAAGTGACACAGGATGCCACAGATTATATTTTAGCCCTTCAAATTTCATGCAACTCTTGAATTTAAAAAAAGTAATTTACATCTGTGGCTCGGGTTATGCTGTGAGATTCTACTCATCATTTGCTCACATTCCTCTTGTCACTGGTATCTGAAAATGACCTGTGCTTCATTAATTCTCCCCGGTCCTAATTGTTTTTCATTCCTCTCCTTCAGGCTGTGGCTATGGTGCCACGGATGCCGGAGGCAGGGGAGGGGGTGTTCGGTATCACTTCCCAGTGATGAGTATTCACACGCATGTCGAAATGGTGAATGATGGTAGGCTATGCCATTGTGGTGAGGAGATCGGAGCCATCCAGGTCCAATCCTGTCCTTATACATACATAGACGTTAGAACACAGAAATAGGCCACCCCCCACCCCCAGTTCATGTAGGCATTTACCCTCCACACGAGCAAATAGTCCTAACCTCCTTTACACCACCCTATACCCATATCCCTTCATTCCCCCCTTTTCCTTCATCCATCTATCTAATCTAATTTACATGCAGCTAGAATTCTTGCCTCAACCACTAACCCTGGAATTAAATTCCACAGCCCCACAGCTCTCTGTGTAAAGGAGTTTCTCCTGCCCTCTGTAGAAATCTCTTACAGTTAACTTTTTTTTATCTACGGCCCCATAACTACAGGAAACAGTCTGCTTCTATCTACCCCGTCCCAGCCTTTCATCATTCTAAACAGATCTATCATATCGCCTCGTAATCTGCCTTGTTCGGACAAGAAAAAACCCAAATTTTTCAAGTCTTTCCTCATATTCATACTTCCACAGAGTGGGCAGCAGCTTAGTCAATCTGGGTTGCACCCTCTCTAATGCTTAATATCTTTTCTATAGCGTGGAGTCCAATACTGCACACAGCACTCTAACTGAGGTCTTACAAGTTTTATATAGGATCATCATTACCTCTTGGCTGTTGTACTCTATACCTCTTGTGATAAAACCAAGAATTCCACAAGCTTTTTTTTACAGCCCTATCAACCTGAGGTACTTCCTGTGAACATGTACCCCCAAATCCCTCTGCTCGTCCCTGATATACCTATCAATTCATCCAATGAAAAGCGACGAGTTAAGAAAGTAACTGATATGCCTATCAATTAGTCCAATAAAAGGCGACGAGTTAAGAACGTAACTGAAGGTTTTTATTGGCTAAATAACAGAGCCCACCCTCGTGGGTGATCCGATCCAACAGGGAGGAATACTAGCCAGTCAGCTACCTTTATACCTGGGCAGGTAATGGGCGGAGTCGGAGGTGGTCAGCCCAGGTATAACAGTGCGACAAGAGGCGACCTCGTGTAGTGATGTGACAGTGAGAACAGTGAGAACAATATACAGTGATAACTATAACAGTGGTTTACCACAGTAACTATAGGTTTTTATTGGCTAAGTAACAGAGCCCACCCTCGTGGGTGATCGGATACAACAAGGAGGAATGCCAGCCAGTCAACTACCTTTATACCTGGGCAGGTAGGTGGAGTCATGGGCGGAGTCAGCAGTGGTCAGCCCAGGTATAGCAGCGTGACAAGAGGCGACCTCGTATAGTGATACAACAGTGTGAACAGTGATAACCATAGAGTAACGATATAACAGTGATAACTATAGTGTAACGATAGTGAACGATAAAAGTGGTTTACCACATTCACCCCTTGTTTAGATTTGAGTCCGGCGGGGTGAAGTGTACTACCAGTTCTGGTATGTCAGTCTGTCCGGAGGCCTCGTAAGCCTTTCTGATCGTCGCAGCGGCGGTGTTGCATTATCCGGTGTTAATGCTGGTGTCTGCGTGGTCGGCGAAGGCTCGTGGGGTTCCGGCATGCCGTCTACCTGGGCTGGAATTGGGGGGGTGGTGGGGGGGGGGTGAAGGTGGTGTCTCCGGAGTGCCCGAGGGTGCGAGGTCTCGTAAGGAGACTGTGTCCTCCCGCCCGTCTGGGTATGCCACATAGGCGTACTGGGGGTTGGCGTGCAGGAGGTCCACCCTCTCGGCCAGGGGGTCCGTTTTATGGGCCCTCACGTGCTTTCGCAGCAAGACGGGCCCCGGAGAGGTCAGCCAGGTTGGTAGCGTGGTTCCCGTAGTCGACTTCCTGGGGAAAGCAAACATTCGTTCATGGGGGGTGGCGTTGATGGCAGTGCAAAGTAGTGACCGGGTGGAATGCAGCGCTGCCGGGAGGACTTCCTGCCAGCGGGAGGTTGGGAGGCCCTTAGACTTTAAGGCTAAGAGGACGGCCTTCCATACCGTCGCGTTCTCTCTTTCCACCTGGCCGTTCCCTCGGGGGTTGTAGCTGGTGGTCCTGCTTGCAGCAATACCTCTCGCTAGTAGGAACTGACGGAGTTCCTCGCTCATGAAGGAGGAGCCCCCGGTCACTATGTATATAGTTTGGGAACCCGAACAAGGCGAAGAGGTCGTTCAGGCATTTAATGACCGTGGTACTGGTCATGTCTGGGCAGGGGAAGACAAAGGGGAAACGGGAGTACTCATCAACAATGTTGAGGAAGTACACATTACGGTCAGAGGACGGGAGGGGCCCCTTAAAGTCGATGCTCAGGCGCTCGAAGGGGCGGGTGGCCTTGATCAGGCTTGCTCTGTCCGGCCTAAAGAAGTGCGGTTTGCACTCGGCACAGGTCTGGCAGTTCCTGGTCATGGTCCTGACCCACGAGGGTGGGCTCTGTTATTTAGCCAATAAAATTGATATACCTATCAATTCATCCAATGAAAAGCGACGAGTTAAGAAAGTAACTATAGGTTTTTATTGGCTAAATAACAGAGCCCACCCTCGTGGGTGATCGGATACAACAAGGAGGAATGCCAGCCAGTCGACTACCTTTATACCTGGGCAGGTAGGTGGAGTCATGGGCGGAGTCAGCAGTGGTCAGCCCAGGTATAGCAGCGTGACAAGAGGCAACCTCGTATAGTGATACAACAGTGTGAACAGTGATAACCATAGAGTAACGATATAACAGTGATAACTATAGTGTAACGATAGTGAACGATAAAAGTGGTTTACCACAGTCCCCAGGACCGAGCCTGCTTCCATTCACAGTATAGTTATTGCTGTTAATTTTTACGCCAAATATACCACCGCCCACTTGCTGACACTGAGTTCCAAACTGCCACCTTTTAGCTCGTTCCCCCATCTTATCAATATTCTTCTGCAGCCCCCCCCCTTTTTGTTTTCTGAAGAATGAACTGTACCTCCTATTTTAATATCATCTGCAAATTTCAACGCCACTCCCTCTTGGCCTGTATCCAAATCATTGATATATGCCATTGATATACATCACGGAAGACCTCTCCTGGTCCCTCAATACCTCCTCTCTGGTGAAGAAGGCCCAGCAGCGCCTATATTTCCTAAGGAGGCTGAAGGGATGTAACCTGTCACCCCTGATCCTCTCTAACTTTTACCGCTGCACAATAGAGAGCATCCTGACGAACTGTATCACAGTATGGTATGGCAGCTGTAGCTACTATGACCGGAAAGCCCTGCAGCGGGTAGTCAAAACTGCCCAACGCATTACCGGCACCCGGCTACCGACCATAGAGCACATATACCAGAAACGCTGTTTACGGAGGTCATGGACCATCATCAAAGACCCTACCCACCCCAGCCACAGTCTGTTCGCCCTCCTGCCATCTGGGAGACGCTACAGATGCATTCGCACCCGTACGACCAGATTTAGGAACAGCTTCTTTCCCAGGGCTGTCATCCTACTGAACTCCACAAATAAACTCTAAAGCCTGCACATCTGCCAATGCACTTTATTATGGTTATGTTTATGTTAATGTATTACAAGCCAAATGTATGTTGAATGTTTAAATGTCTTAATCTAAATGTACTCTCTCGGGAGCCGCAAGCCTACATTTCGTTGTACTGCACTTGTGCACTAACAATGACAATAAAGTTGATTATGATTATGATTATGATTATGATGAACACACACACACAAATGTTTCAGCAGGTTCGCAGTGTAAACTTTAAGGGGCAGGAACCCAGGGTAATGCGTTACTCTCCATAGCCCCGGGACATGGACATCAAATGTTGCATCTCCAATGTCACCCCAGCTGAGATCAGCCAATTCGCCACTGACCAGGGATCGGTCCTGGGATCTTCAATCAGACTGTCTCGTGACACCACTGTGTCAGCCAACAAGTTGCACATTGTCAGCCAATGACTTGGAGGCGGGGCGGGGCTTATGGCAAGGCTCACAGCAAACAGTCTATTTTACTGCAACAACAGCTTGCATTTATATAGCGCCTTTAACGTCGTACAACGTCCCAAAGCGCGTTACCCAACAAAATTTGGCACCGAGCCACAGAAGGAGATATGACAGATGAGGGAGGTTTTAAGGAGCGTCTTAAAGTAGAGAGAGGTAGAGAGGTGGTGAGGTTTAGGGAGGGAATTTCAGAGCTTAGGGCCTGAAGACACTAAGCAGCTGAAGGCACAGCCGACAATGGTGGAGCAATCACAGCAAAAACAAAGCCTATTTACTCAGCAGAGTCTGTTTAAACAGTGCACTACAGCCAACAGTCTACAGAGTCTATTTAAAAAAAGTCTCTACAAACTATAGCAAACAGAACTCATGCATGGCCAAAACTGCTGCCTCTCTCGATAAAAGCAGGGCGATTTCTCCAGCAAAATGCAGTGAGTGGGGGGTAGTTACACAATACAAATTATGTGCGTAACATCAATCCCAGTCCCTTACAGCAGTGATTGACGGGGGGAATTAGCCAATCATCTCCATTCTGCCCGGGAATAGTGGTGTCACTCTATTCAGCCATCTTCAATACCACACCAAGTGACACGCGTATCCCGGACACATGGGTCAGCTACAAGTATATTTATCCATTCTTCCTGTACCTTCATCAAGGGCTGCTGAAGTGAAGATCTAGTCGGAGTGGATACAAGTAGACTCCCTACTGGACTCTTTTTATACTGGCTCCACAAGATTATTGAATTCCCCCTCCTCCACTGTGCCTGTGAGAGCATTGGTCTATTAAACTCTACTGCTATGTCGCAGAGGAAAGAGCACCTCAAAAAATGTCGGTGCTGCCACTTTGCGTAGCCATGACAACGTCCTGCAAGCATAGTGTTCTGCTGGGTACGGCCTCGACCAAAAATATAAATGAGCTTGTTCCCCAAGTGATATGTGAAATTTAAAGCACTAAATATAAGCACTGTGGCATCCTGCGTCACTTTACCATGACTGAACCCACAGCACAGTTACCATCTCCGACTGGCCACCAGCGGGATGATGGGCAGCTGAGAAAATAGAAGTTGAAGTACCGAGGGACTCACAATATTCAGGAAAGAAGGGGTAGGGGAGAAAATGGACAAGAGAAAAAAAATATATATCATTTTTTAATTCTGGAAGGAGTGAGGGTGGTGCAAAAAAGGACGGTAAATTAAATGATTTAAAAGTTCATCGCTTTTTCTGAACAAAGGAAAGATTTTTCACCACTTCTTTAAAAAAAACTTTTTCGTGTTACAATATGTCATTAGTTATCAGGGAATTTGCAAAGTGTCCAAAAATAAACCATCAACCTTGGAACCGTCCAACCGTCTGACTGGCTGCCTAAGCATTCAAAGCCGGCTGCGGCTATGCCCGAGTAGATCGAGAGAAGCCCTTGTGGGGGAGGCTGCGTGTTGCTTCAGCCTGAAGGGGAATTTAAACCATTTTTTGAAAAAAGAAAACAATTCCATTGTAGGAGTCGTTTTCTTCACTACTTTGAAGGGACAATGGGCCGCACGAACATGTCAGGGCAGATACCGCAATGGGGCCACTGAAGAACGTCTGCTCGACTGAAAGACGAGGCCAGTTAATCCCGAGTGTCTGCTTATTAGTACAGAGTCAGCGGGCGGGACGGATGGGGGAATCGGAGCTATACCTTTATAGCTGTATCTCTGACTCGTGCTCTCACCTAGCAAGACTCCGATACAGGAGCACAGCCTCGCCGACTTTGTCCTCATCTATGTATTACAGGAAACTTTCTGGTATCCGGCACGGACGGGACCGACGTGGTGCCGATTCATCAACAATTCCGGATAACCGAACGCTATAGTGAAAGATACGGACCTTAGAGCTCCGTATGAAGCAACAAACCCTGCTTCAGAAGAACGTCCACAAGTTGCAAGCGTCTCTGTAGCTTAGCAACAGCTGCAGCCAAACCCTTGCCTTCCTCAATTTGTTGCTGTGCAAGTAATAAAAGTTATAAAAGTTAGCTGAAACCGACTCCTGAATTTTGCCGGTTAACCGACATTTCCGGTTATTTAGGGGCCGGTTAATCGAAAGTTTCCTGTAGTTACATTTTTATGTCCCAACGCCGAGTTAAAATGGTTGAAATTCCTTATGAGGATAGATTAAAAATTAACCCTGCCAAATAATCAGACAGTCAAATACCCAGGTTCAACTTGCCTGGCCTCCTTACAAGCCAGCTGAAGAAACAATGTCCCTTCTACAATGGACCGATCACATCTATTGCTGTAGATGTTGCCTGGGAAACAGAGCCAGGCTTTAGGACCATGCTTTCTATCCGACTGCAAATTGCAGTCTCGGCAGGAGTGTTACTTTGCTTCCCTTCATTTTCTTTTCCACATTGTTTTTTGTCTTTCGTTCTCCGATGGTCTGGCCAAGATAGGAAACTCCGGGGTCAATTTCTGTCCACATTTTCGGGTGAGAATGGGGTTGACGTGCAGAGGAAATGGCAGTGCGCTAACTTACCGCCCGGGTTCCTGCTGCCGATCCGCCCATCGTCATTTCCATCTCAGATACAGGACCCCAATGCACCTTTCAGCTACAGATGGGCGGAGGATGCGCCAGGCAAGCTCCACCCATTGGTACTCGGCATCGAGTGAATCACAGAATCATACAGCACAGAAGGAGGCCATTCGGTCAGATGACGTTTCACCCCTCCCTATCTGTGCCGCCACGGCTATGGGTTTCCGCCTTGGTCCTAGCTGCTCAGACTCACCAAGTGGACCCAGTGAGAAATGAATCTTGCTGGCTGCCGGTCTTAGTGAAGTTTATTTTAGTGCTGACGTTGGCTGCATGAGACCCACATTTTGCGAGCCAGAGGACCTGGGACAGCATTAAACACGATATAAAAGCAGCTTTCGGCTCAACGTCTGGGTTTAAAAAAAAAAATCTAGCACATTGCTGTCAGTATTAGCAATTTCTCTTTTTAAAATCCCCCTCCCCCCCCCCCCACAATTTTCTCCATGATTCAGCAACTTGCATTTATATACAGGAAACTCTTTTTACCGGCACCGACGGGACCGGCGTGGTGCCGGTTGATCAAAAAGTCCGGATAACAGAGAGGTATACTTACCAAGGTACGAGAGCCCCGTACACGGCCACAGATCCAGGCGTCACAGGTGCAGGAACCCCGGTTACACGGCCACAGATCCAGGAACCCCGGTTACACGGCCACTAATATGAAGTCAAATTTATCTGAACCTACTCCTGAATTTTGCCGGTTCAGAGAGATTTACGGTTATTTAGGTGCCGGTAAAAAGAGAGTTTCCTGTAGCGCCTTTAACATAGTAAAACATCCCAAGATGCCTCACAGGAGCATTACCAGACAAAATTCTGACACTGAGCCACATAAGGAGATCTTAGGACAGTTGGCCAAAAGCTTGATCAAACAGGCAAGTTTTAAGGAGCGTCTTAAAGGAGAGAGAGGTAGAGAGGTGGAGAGGTTTAGGGAGGGAATTCCAAAGCTTAGGGCCTAGACCGCTGAAGACACGGCCGCCAATGGAGGGGCGAAGGAGATCGGGGGTGTGCGAGAGGCCAGAATCGGAGGAGAGCGGAGATCACGGACGGTTGTATGGCTGGAGGAGGTTACAGAGATAGGGAGGGGGCGAGGCCATGGAGGGATTTGAACACAAGGATGAGAATTTTAAAATCGAGGCGTTGCCAGACTGGGAGCCAATATGGGTCAGCGAGCACAGGGGTGATGGTGAACGGGACTTGATGCGAGTTAGGATATGGACAGCAGAGTTTTGGATGAGTGCACGCTGGTTTATGGTTCCAAAACTCGCTGGAACCTTGCCCGAGTGGTCATTCTTCACGTGTGGCCCGGGCACTGAGTGTTGCCACGCTATTGGACTATGGTTCTATCCTCACTCAATGTTCACATGGGCGCAGTTTTCAGAATGGATGCCGATAAGGGATCATGAGCAAAGGGCTGACTTTTGTTTTTGTTTGGCCTCCCCTCGCCCATCGACGGGCTCTAAAGTTGCCCAACTGAGATCAGCTAACTTGTCACCGGCTGCCCATCAAACCTGGGATCTTCCTGCTCCTTACGGCTCAGAGCACACCAACCATCAGGAGAGCCAAGTGACAAAATGCCAATTCAAACACTAACAACAGGCTGAGTTATGTTTGTCCAAATCCACTTGCCTCACTGTAACAAAGACAAGAACTGAATCCGCTTTTAAGTTAGTCATGCCCCATTGCAGGAACTCAGAACAAACCCAGAGAGATTGCAAGTGCTCGACCAGCATCTAGCGAGTGCAACCCAACTCTGAAGCAATCACAACAGAGGAAGTAATACAACGCATATTATAAATTTACTGTAGCGGCATCAAGCCCTGTTCAGATAGCAGTGAGGGGCGTGGTTCAACTGATCCTGGAAGCCTAGCCCAACTAGGGACGGGCAACTTGCCAGCGACGCCCACATCCCATGAATGAATTTAAAAAAACTGTGCCACATTCAATACCATTCACCTGTCGACTTCCCTACTCCCTGAATAAGCGCATTGTCCTGCACCTACCAATGGTAGTCAGAGACATTCAAGGCTTCAGTCAATGTCACACTGGACATATTCCAGGAAACAGGCTGGAGCAACAGATTTCTCTCACATTCTGTGCAGCACACAGTGGAACAGCTAGAACTTACCAATCCCCGCCCCCCCCAGTTAAGGTGGTAACTCATAATAATAGGATATAGTTTCATGGGTTAAGGCTGTCTTTTGGCACCTCTCATGTGGCCAATCTTCATGTGTGAACATAGACACTGGGTAGGCTATCACCAGGAAAGGCATCGCAATCCTGTTCTTGTCTGACATCCACACGTGAGCCAATGAGGGCAGGGGTGACAGGTGAGCGGGACTTGATGCAGAATAGGACACGGGCAGCAAAGTTTTGGATGAGCTGAAGTTGATGGAGGATGGGAGGTTAGCCAGGAGCGTACTGGGATATTTGAGTCTGGGGGTGACAAAGGCATTGCTGAGACTTTCAGCAGCAGATGGGCTGAGGCAGAGGTGGAGACGGGCGATGTTACGGAGGTAGAAGTAGGCGGCCTTTATAACTGAGAAGATATGGGGCGCGGTCGAATTTGAATGTTGAAGTTACAACAGTATGGGTCAGCCCGAGACAGCGGCAATCAAAAAGGCTGACGGAATGTTGGCCTTTATCACCGGGTGACTGGAATACAGAGGGGAGGAAGTGATGCACAGCTCGTTGGGCAGACCCCACCTGGAGTATTGAGTTAGTTTTGGGTACCGCACCTCAGGAAAGATATATAGGCCTTGGAGGGGGTACAGCGCAGTTTCACTAAAGTGATTCTGGGGGCTAAAAGGGTTCGATTATGAGGACTGGCTACATTATCTTGGCTTGTATTTACTTGAGTACAGAAGATTGGGGGGTGATCTGATTGAGGTGTTTAAAACGATAAAAGGATTCGATAGAGTAGATACAGAGAAGCGATTTCCTCTGGTGAGTGATTTCAGAACAAGGGGGCACAATCTTAAAATTAGTGCGAAGCTGTTCAGGAGTGAAATCAGGAAGCATATTTTCACACAATGGGTAGTGGAAATATGAAACTCTCTCCCCCAAAAGGCTGTGGATGCTGAATGCACTGACATTTTTAAGACTGAGATCGATAGATTTTTATTAGGGTATCAAGGGTTCTGGGTCAAAGGCGGGTAAATGGAATTCAGGTACAGATCAGCCATGATCTAATTAAATGGCGGAGCAGGCTCGAGGGGCTGAATGGCCTATTCCTGTTCCTATGATACAGTAAATATTTGACTGAACACTAACCATAGTTGCTGCCATCAGAGGCACCAAGACTCTCCTTGAGCAGGGATTTCATTTGGTGTCGCTGGCGGTGGCAAATATAACCGGGGACATACAAATACAAAACTCACAGCTGTGCAGTTATCTGCCGTTGCTGAATCCGTCCTGCAATATAAACGAGGCAGATTCGGCAGCAAACGGGCTGGGGTCTAATGCAGAACCGCTCTCAGTGGAAGTAGCAATTAACATTAGTAGGGTCTTATGCCAGCCTGAAGTACAGTTAGCTTCAGATCTGTCACTGGTAGTGGAAGCAAACTGAAGTAATGAATTAACAGCTGTCACACATAAATGAACTGCACAGCACTGAGGGGCATTGGTCAAAGTGTGACTTCTCTTCCAGTGTATTGGAACAAACACACCTACTGGCAATACTGGCTAAGTCGGCAGCTCTCACGTGCCCTTGCAGCCAACTAGTAATATCAGAAAATCAGGAGTGGGTGGGACGCTTGGATCTTCCTATCTACCCCGACCCCATTAACACAAAACACCCACGAAAGTTCTCAGCTATTACCCGACTTGTGGCTGCATAACAGAAAGCGATTAACTGGGACGTAAGAGCTACCTATCCAAAACCTCCCTTTTTATTTTAATAGCATGTAAAACATTGACTGGAGAGATAGTCGTCATCGTACGTGTCTTCACACTGTTCCCTTTGGGGAACTGTATGAAGCGGTGGAAGGATTTCTGGCCGCGTTAACGCTCCTTCCGTGACCGTAACCATCTACATACCAGCCATTAGGGTGGTTAGTCCTATGGCGGGAGGGTTTTACGGGCTCCCACAACCCATACGAGGGGGGAGGCCACCCACACCCACGGATGCAAGTATCCCGCTGGATGTCAACCCAGAATTTAGAGCCGGAGCTCCGACTCCACTTGCCGGGACTGTCTGGAGCGGGGTTCGAAACCCTACACCTTCTGGCCCAGTGGTGGGGATGCTACCACTACGCCAAAGGCCCACTCCATGGAGAGATAGTAAAAAGTCAAGACTCCATTCCCTCCAACTCTTCCCCGACTGTTACTCACTCCCCGACCCATACCGCGGCATCCCGCTCCCTTATTGGAAAGTAGCAAGATGACATACGCCACCACCCCGCCGCCCCCCCCACCCCCACCCCTCTCCCATTGCTGGAGGAAAGACAAGATCATATCTGTGGCTATTCGAGATCTGGGCCCAAACTCTGCCTCCAACTACTCAGGACAGGTGTGAGAAAAAGGGAGAGACTGCGAAATATACAGAATAAAGGGATAGAGACAGACCGACAGAGGGATGAGGAGGAAGAGAAAGTGAGTGAGTTGCCATCAGAGTGCCAAACATACAGAGGCATACAGAGAGAAACAGGCAAAGAGAGATTTACACACAGGGAGAGTGAGGGAGATGACAAGAGAAAGCTTGTGTACAGTAAAGAGAAAGACAAAAAAATGGTGAAAGACAAAATGGAATTAGAGGCGGGATAGAATTAGAAAGTGGGAGACAAGCAGGGTGACAATTAGAGCAAGAAAAGAGACAAAATTTGGTTTCCACGAGCAACGCCACAGAAGATCAGTCAGTAAACTGAGAAAAAAAGGTCAGAAATGAGGAGCAGCGATTTATTTCCCCTCAGGTCCCACTGTACATAGCCTGTCAAACCACAATATTACTGAGGTCAGTCATGTTAGTAGAAACCTCTCTATGTGCTGACATTTCTTGTAATTAAATTCAGTGGGTTTTGCGGTTTTCTGTTTATTGTATGTGATCTGCCTTGGTTGTTGCTGTGGAATACTGTCAGCTCGCTGATCTGTACAGAGACTGAGGCCCGGATATTAACGGTGGGAGGGTACGGGGGGAGGGGGCCTAATCGGCCGCAGAACCCGGCAAGGCCTCCTTTAAATAACATGCTGCGGTCGCCCGCCCGACATCTGGCCAAATTGACAGCCTGACCGGCGGGCAGGAGGCCGTAGCCAAGAACTGTGGGGAGAGTCACCGGGAGTTAGTGGGGTTCGGGGGCCGCGATCATCAGGGGGGAGGGCTGTGAACGGGGCCGGGGAGCGGGGGGGCCCTCTGTCAGCAATCGGGGCCGGGGCAAGGGAGGGGGGCGGATGGTGGGTCTTCCGGGGAAGGGAATGGAGGGGGCCCCACCATATCCCTGGGGAAGGGGGGTCTGTCAGCAATGGGGGGAGGGGGTAGCCTGGTTCAAAGGAGGCCCTAGTGGGGCAGTTAAAATCCGGGCCGTATGGTTTCCGTGGTTTCCACTAAGGCCTAAATTCGAGGGGTTTGGTGTGGTGCTTCAGATTGTAGTGTTTATTTTTTTCTATTTAAAATGAGCCCTCGACTGCCAAGAGCCCTTTCCTTTATTCATTTAAGGAGTTACTATCTCACCGGGACTACTGTTTACAAATGAAACAGTTACAAAAAATATCATGAACTTTATCATTTTTTTTTTGTTTATGGTAGGCTTTCTGTGTTAATGCTCACGAATCCTCTCATAGGAACAGGAGTAGGCCATTCAGCCCCTCGAGCCTGTTCCGCCATTCAATAAGATCACGACTGGCCTCTCCTTCCTCATCTTCCCCGAAGGTGTCCCTCCCACCCTCAGATATTCCGCCAGAAACATATTTAGTTATGTACGAAGCTTGATGGTGGAGTGCTGGTATAATATTTGGCCATGGGGAGCATCAGCGCTGTGCTCGATCCCCGTCTTCACCCAGCATTCGCAGTTCCATCGTGGGTTGCTAGGTTAGCGACGAGGAGCAGCAACACTGGCTGGTTTTCACTTCTATAAACCAGGGGCAGTGAGGCCCTGTGGGAGTTAATTCAGGCCATGACTGGCGATCAACTCTTGGCCCTTCCTAATCTGTTGTGGCTCAATGGATGAATTATGCTGAGCCATTGAGGGAGTCCAACCTCCATTTCTAATATCAGACAATTGCAAGTCTACTCAACTGACATTAAACGCCACAAGAGCTGTAAGCCTTTACTGGCCTTGTACGCGAGCACAAGGAAACAGGGTACCAGAGGGAGACTGAATACAGTAATTTGAAACAGGGGCAGTGAGCAAACCACTAACATGAATACATCCCCAAGGACAATAGCGCTAGTAAGGATTCTTTCAATAGTCTTGATTTTGTTTTTAAAATCCGCACCTGGATAGTGACATTTGCTGCTTTAATACAATCTAGCGCAGTATTTTCACTATGCCACGAAAACTGTGTTTCCTATGGTCTATGGTCCTCTGTTTTTTTTTAAATTAAAAGACTTGCATTTATAGAACGCCATTCACGACCTCAAGACGTCCCAATGCGCTTGACAGCCAATGAAGTACTTTTGAAGCGTGGTCACTGCTGCAAAGTAGGAAACGCAGCAGCCAAACTGCGCACAGCAAGCTCCCGCAAACAGCAATGAGATCATGACCAGCTTTGAGTTCCCACTCTGCCCAGTGCCCAATGGCAACACGCTGAGCCGGCAGGTGCCAAGCGGAGTGTCTCCCGGCCAAGGGCAAATCGGGGCGGGGGGGGGTGATGCGTCACAGGCACCGCCTGTCCGCTGGGTACATGGGCACTGCCAGGAACGGCCTGTGAGCAGACTGTGTGGCCATGCTAGCAGCTGCAGGCGTGGGGCCAGCTAGGCAACAACAAAGGAATATAAACCACAGGAGTAAATAAAAGGAGATACTTGCCCATAAAATGCAGCCCCCGCCCTTAAAAATCATCACACGAGATCTTAATGAAAAGACGCAAGGCACACTGAGACTTCAATACGCATCCACTGTTCTATCCGGGCTGCCTGTTAGTTCTAACTGATAATTAAACCACACCTGTTTAACACTGCGCACTGTGGCATTAATCTTAGGCTAGTTACACCGCTAAGTCCTGGTGACAGACATACGGAAATAAGAAGCCCCATCGATAGTAATCAGCGATGAGTGGTAGTGGGAAGCTGCTGTAGTCTGGTGCTGGTGACAGGCCATATCTCTCCCTGGCAGATGGGACTTAACAGGCAGGATGGTTTAAATTCACTCGTTCACAGATTTTAAACAACTCGTCCAGTTTTCATTACTGTTGCCGCAATAATCTGTCACCATCAGAAAGAGAGAGAAAAAACACCCCGCACTCGGTCTATTGGCAGCAGCCGCGGAGAGCGCGATTAACGGCAGAACAACTGTCTAAGAGCGTTCCCCGCTACCCCTGCTTCTGAAAATTTCAACATAAATTAATAAAAGGAAGCAGTAAAACATCAGCAGAGTTTATGGTACAGAAATGTGACAATGTGGAAAAGATAACCGTTATTGAAGTCTGATACTACATGAAGGCTTGCTCGGCAGATTAACAAATCACTTTTACGGGCAATATGGGTAAATATAACTATTATTCCGACATCTTTATTCTTAAGTATTCCCTATTCAGAAAAAAATGGAATTACCATGAATATCTAACATCCATAAAAGCCATAAAAGTCCCAGTACTGAAAGAGCAGCTGTTGAATAGTTTAAGTATCTCCAAGGAAACATTAGGACCCTAGTTTCCATGCTTTACTTTTGACCTTTCATCTCTATGGTAACATTTTGTTCGAGTTGCCATGGAAGCAGGCTAACTGAGCATCTGTTGCCACTAGAGCTTCTGGCAAGGTGACAAGGCCCCGGCTCAGACCAAACATCAGGAACGTCTCACGTCTCACACAACCCAGGTACAAGGCCAAAAAAAGAAGAGGGGGAAAAAAGTCTTCTAAATACAAAGAATAACTCAGGCAGAACACGAGTCCCATGTTTTATGCCGTCCAGAACGCTTTTGGCTAAGATGTGCCTAAAAGGGCGCGGCGAGGTCAAGTGCAGCTCTCGGAGTGTGTGCCCATGAAGATAATTACTCTCAGGAGAGTTGACATTTTCAGATTAAACATGATTGAAGTGGGGCGGGGGGTTGGGGGGAGAGAGAAATCAAAGTAAGAAGACACGGTAGAAAGTCTGCTGAATGTTTTATGTCAAAAGACCAGGGATGCAGGACCTTCCTCCATTCAAAGAGAATCAAAGAAATTACAGCACAGAACGAGGCCTTTGACCCATCATGCCAATGCTGGTGCTGGCTTTGCACTGGATCTATCCATTGTGATGCTACTTCCCTGTACCATTTAATAGTTGTTTTCTTCAATTGTTTATCTAATTCCCTCTTAAAATGCTATGATTGACTTGGCTGTTCAGCACCCACTTGAGGTTATGCATTCCATATTCTAATAGCTCATCTGCACGGAAGCATTTCTTCTGATCTTTGGGCTTTAAGTACAACAATCCTAATTTTACGCTCACTTGCTCCTGATTCACTAATCAGTGGAAGCGATCTTTCACTGGTTGCCCCTCAAACCCGCACAAGATTTCGAACACTCCGATCAGATTCCTGCCTCTTTAACCTTCTCTGCTTCGTGTAACAGTACCAGAAGTAACTGAACGAGGAGGCAAAGACCTGGCGTGGCGACCAGGGAGAGCTGGGACTGGGAGGAAATGAGTTTGGAACATGCAAGCACAGCAGGTCCATGGGACTATTTCTGATTTAAAAAGCTTTATCTGTTTTCAATATTAACATGTGTTCAAAGTACTTAACTTCTGAGTTTAATGTGTTTCAGCAAAACTGCCAATGCCCTGATGGACTGGCCTACAAGCCACACGTGTCTGAGGGCTGCAGGTGTGCCAATAAGCAAATCCGAGCAACAATGCCAGGTTTATTCACTCTAAACTTCCCTAGTTGTTGTTTAACTCTCCCACCACCCGCCCCGGCCATTCTCTCCAGTCCACACTTTCTTCCTGTCATTCCGGCCCACGGACATCTCCGAGGACTCCATCAATGGTCACCCTGCCAAACAGCATGCTCAAGTGCTGCAGGAAGGAATTCTCTAGCCAGCTCTATCCATCATCCCACCAACCAACACCCCCCCCCGCCCCAGCAACAAATGATCCAAGCCAACAGCGAGAGACTCCTCCCTGCTCCAAGCCCATTGTGAATTAGGGAAAAGCCCTTAGACCAGTGCCAGAGTGCTGAGCCACATGTTATAGGATAATGGACATATCGCAGTGACAGTAAACTGACCAAGGCATTTGGAAGACATCTAATCTACGAGAGGGAAACATGATTACCATATGATCATCTATGTGACCTAAAAGCATAAGCGACATGAGGATTTTTGTCTTTTTTTATGCATGCAGCGAAACACAGAAATTTTTATTATCGTGTCAACATTGGTTACAGGGACAATACTTCAGGTATGAAATTCATAAGCCGTTATTATCCATCACTAAGACCGTCTACTTTCACCCCGTAACATCTCCCGACTCCGCCCCGCCTCAGCTCATCTGCTGCTGAAACCCTCATCCATGCCTATGTTACCTTAAGACTTGACTATTCTAATGATCTCCTGTTCGGCCTCCCACATTCCACCCTACATAAACTTGAGGTCATCCAAAACTCTGCGGCCCGTATCCTAACTCGCACCAAGTCCCGTTCACCCATCTCCCCTCTGCTCGCTGACCTACACTGGCTCCCAGTCTGGCAACGCCTCAATTAAAAAATTCTCTTCCTTGTTTTCAAATCCCTTCATGGCCTCGCCCCTCTCTATCTCTGTAACCTCCTCCAGCCCTACAATCTCTGAGATCTCTGCGCTCCTCCAATTCTGGCCTCTTGCACAACCCCGATTTTAATCGCTCCACCATTGGCGGCCGTGCCTTCAGCTGCCTAGGCCCCAAGCTCTGGAATTCCCTCCCTAAACCTCTGCGCTTTTCTATTTTCATTTAAGACACTCCGTAAAACCTATCTCTTTGCTCTGCCCTAATATCTCCTTATGTGGCTCGGTGTCAAATTTTGTTTGATGACGCTCCTGTGAAGTGCCCTGGGAAGTTTTACTACATTAAAGGCGCTACATAAATGCAAGTTGTTGTATTATGTATTAAAATTCGTCATCACTGCGAATAATAACATTTGCTGCTCAACTCTCTGACTGCCTGGTTTGCAATCCAACCAAACATTGTCTTTATCCAAACGATTCTACTAACTGCACTCTATTAAAATCCAGCATATTGCTGGTCTCGATCAGCAGGGACACAACCTGTGAATGCCGGGGCGCCTATGGAACTGTACACCAACACGAGTTAGTGTCTTCAGAAGAGGAGGAGAGAGGAGAGAAAAGGGAAGAAAACTGGGCCTTTTTGTTTTAAAACAAGATCTAATCTGATAGATGGAAAGGGGCTGGAATACAAAAGAGTGGAAGTTACATTACAGATATATAAAGCTCTGGTCAGATCCCAGTTAGAGCACTGCGTTCAGTTCTGGGCACCGCACCTCAGGAAGGATACTGGCCTTGGAGTGAGTGCAGCGCAGATTCAGCAGCATGTTACCGGGGCTAAAAGGGTTAAATTATGAGGACAGGTTGCCCAGACTAGGCTTGTATTCCCTTGAATATAGAAGATTAAGGGGTGATCTAATTGAGGTGTTTAAGATGATTAAAGAATTTTATAGGGTCGATAGAGAGAAACTGGTGGTGGGGGTTGCGGGGGGGTGGGAAGTCCAGAACAAGGGGGCATATCCTTAAAATTAGAGCTCGGCCATTCAGGGGTGATGTCAGGAAGCACTTCTTCACACAAAGGGTAGTGGAAATCTGGAACTCTCTCCCCAAAAAGCTGTGGAGGCTGGGGGGCAATTGCAAATTTCACAACTGAGGCTGCTGGATCTTTGTTAGGTAAGGGCATTAAGGGTTGTGGAACCAAGGCAGGTAAATGGAGTTACGATACAGATCAGCCCTGAACTAATTTAATGGTGGAACAGGCTCTAGGGGCCGAATGGCCTGTTCCTATACACAACAAAATAAAAATCAGCACTCCTTACGCAGGGTCACTGTGAACTGCGCATGAGTGAAGCTACCGCTATTCCTGGTATCAGTACTGCGATACACTACAACCAGATGTCGAAAATTAATAGCACCCCTTCTCTCAGTGATTTCAAACACCAATATGGTGTCGATCCCTTACAACAAAGTCACTGTAGCCGGATGCATTATTACTGCATCAACAATGTTCATTTAAAGCAGGTAAGGTCGCCAGCTGACGTGTGTTAAACATGTACTGTACTAAGCGCACTACAACGCCAAATGTGCTTTAAACAGGCAATCCCAGCACCTTGCAGTAACAGAGAGCAACCAAAGTTCTTTTTATTGGGTATGAAAATGTCCTTGGGTCATCTCAGTTGGTTTAATTGGCGATAGTTCACCTTGGCTGATTTCATTTTAAGGGTTTCACCCCTGCCCCCCCAATAAAACAGGGGGGAAAAAAAAGTTGTTTCATGAGAATAACTTCACTGTAAAGGATTCCCAGTTGCAGGCGATTTAATTATAAGTGGTTTGTACAGTGTGAGCTCATTGGGCTGCATCCCACACATAGGAAGCTTATTACACAGGCTTCTTCCAAACAACTTTCAACATGTATTTGTGCGTGTGAATTTTCTATATGAGAATGTGTTTGGGTGCGGCACGCGAGCACGTTTTGTGTGCAAGCATTCTGTATGTTGTGTGTTTGTGCACATTGTGTCTATATGTGTTCTGTGTGTGTGTGTGCGCGCGTGTTTGGTGTGTAAGGCACAGTGAGCACATTTAGCTGCTATGGTGTTGGCGGACCAGGGCTTTTAGAGTTGACCAGTCATTTACTGGTCCTGCCATCTAGTGGTTCAGATGCCTTTCACACCTATGCCTGCTCTAGCACAACACAAATCAACTATATCTGCATCATTATTAGAGAACACACGGAAAGCTGCTTCTCTGTAACATGCCCCTCCCTATAATATAGTGCAGTGAGTTCGTAATGCAAAGGGCCTATTGTCTGTAAAAATCCAATAATGTATCAGTCATGCTGCTGGCTATGAGTTTGGTTAAACAAGAAGCAAGTTCCAGTCTAAACTCTCCTGTATATGTCTGTAGTTTTTACATTGGACTACACAAGGAATTCATTGGCACCCCAGCCAATATTCTCTTCAAACAAATATTCCATTAAGTGGATGGTGCAGTTGGTTAGAACACTGTCCTTTCACCTCTGGGACCAGGGTTTGAAGTAAGGCCAGACGAATGGTAGTGAGGTCTCCTCTCTGCTGGCTCTAAGGGTCCTATATGAAGTGGTCTCAAACCAGTAGGCATGGCCCCACAGGACAAAAGGTGCTTTTAACTTCTAATGGTGTAAATCAGTAGCTTTCAAGGTTTTCTGTTAGGGAACCCCTGCAAATAGTGACACACTCCCAGGGACCTCTTGTACTAACCTCTGAAAGACAGAGCCAGCTACCCAAAGGAATACAGCACTGTACTGCGGAAATGCTTTTCATTGGCATACAGCAACAGAAATAATGCGCTAGTAAGTCAAACAAATGCAGCGCAATCCAGAAATATGATGATGGATGGATGACCTCATGTATCCCCTGGGATCTCTTCACACTTGCCCAGAGTCCAGGTTTCCTAGTTTGAAACCTGTGCTGTAAACAGTGAGAGGATGTAAGGCTGCTTTGGCTGGTGTGGGAAATGGATTAATACTAATGTATGTACCAGGAGACATTCCTCTGAGGTTGAGGTTGCGGTGCACTGTTGACAAGAATAGAGAGTGCTTTGCTCTGCACCTGGCCTGGGAGTGATTTATGCTAACACTGACAGAGTTCCCTTCTGTAACACTAGCATCTCAGTGAAACAATTGGTGTGAAGTGTACTTCCCTTCAGTCACAGCCCCTCACACTGATTGACAGGAACAGAGTAAACAGCTGCTTTCATCGCTGCCTTTGTGTGGGGGGGGGGGGGTGGCGGAGGGCGGAGGTCTCAGTGCTCTTTGTTGGTAGCTACGGTTAACCTGCTCCACCGTGGCATCTTGTCAACTCATTTCTGCTCCTGCCACATCACGATATTCAGCACAACTCTACATAACAGCATTCAGTCATAGTTTCAACCTGCTGGTTTTATGATGCAAGGGTAAACCTGACCTTCAACCTGCTGGTTTTATAATGCAAGGGTAAACCTGACCTTCAACCTGCTGGTTTTATGATGCAATGGGTAAACCTGACCTTCAACCTGCTGGTTTTATGATGCAAGGGTAAACCTGACCTTCAACCTGCTGGTTTTATGATGCAATGGGTAAACCTGACCTTCAACCTGCTGGTTTTATAATGCAAGGGTAAACCTGACCTTCAACCTGCTGGTTTTATGATGCAAGGGTAAACCTGACCTTCAACCTGCTGGTTTTATAATGCAAGGGTAAACCTGACCTTCAACCTGCTGGTTTTATGATGCAATGGGTAAACCTGACCTTCAACCTGCTGGTTTTATAATGCAAGGGTAAACCTGACCTTCAACCTGCTGGTTTTATAATGCAAGGGTAAACCTGACCTTCAACCTGCTGGTTTTATGATGCAAGGGTAAACCTGACCTTCAACCTGCTGGTTTTATGATGCAAGGGTAAACCTGACCTTCAACCTGCTGGTTTTATGATGCAAGGGTAAACCTGACCTTCAACCTGCTGGTTTTATAATGCAAGGGTAAACCTGACCTTCAACCTGCTGGTTTTATAATGCAAGGGTAAACCTGACCTTCAACCTGCTGGTTTTATGATGCAAGGGTAAACCTGACCTTCAACCTGCTGGTTTTATAATGCAAGGGTAAACCTGACCTTCAACCTGCTGGTTTTATGATGCAATGGGTAAACCTGACCTTCAACCTGCTGGTTTTATAATGCAAGGGTAAACCTGACCTTCAACCTGCTGGTTTTATAATGCAAGGGTAAACCTGACCTTCAACCTGCTGGTTTTATGATGCAAGGGTAAACCTGACCATCAACCTGCTGGTTTTATGATGCAAGGGTAAACCTGACCTTCAACCTGCTGGTTTTATGACACTCGACCTGGTAACACCTTCAGCCTGCTGATTTACTTACTTCTCTACAAAACCTCCCCACACCCTGCCCCCCACAACTGCCCTCATGGTAGGCTTTCCCACAGTACATCCTTAGTTGGCGACCTGCCCCAGGTCTCTGTCAACACTCCGGGCAATCCGGCTATGAGCAGGTGCTCTTGAACAAGCCTGAGGGAACATCCCCATCCCTCCTTGTGAGGAAGTACCTGGTATCTGGAGCCTAATCAATCAAGATCGAGAACTCGCTACGCAAGAAAACCTTTTCCATAGAGTAAGTTATCAATTATGTAAAAATTATGCATACATGGAAAAGAGATAATGAGGTACATTAAACTAATTAATCACCCACTAGTTCACTAGTAGCTTTAGGGGCACTACCTAACGGTGAGGTGTAAACAGCTGAACGGTAAGCTGGAGATAAGGCGGCTGATTTTTTTCACATCCTCCACTTTGTGAACAGTGAGGAGATGAGAGCTCGCGCTCAGCTGAATGATCACAGTACTCAGTTTATTTGGATCGCAGATGTTTCTGTATGCGCCCAATAAAGGAGACTGTTCTTACAGAACAAACTTCTTGGCAGCCATACAACAAACAGGTTATCTGGAGGGAGAGGAGGTGGGTGTCTATAAAGTCTTTTCATACACTTTCTCTATTAGCCAGGGAGTCATAAGCAACCTGAGGTCACGGCACATTAGAGAATGTAATGTAGGCCGGTTATACTGCAGCCTCTACGTCAACGCACTGTGCCAATTTGGAACTGTGGTTTGAAGCTGCCAATCTGAGGGTCATTTGAGATTTGGCCACGTGGCATGTGACTACCTCGAGGAGGTCCTGGCACCCCTTGGGGTTTCACACCTGCTCCAGTATAATTCTAACCAGGGCAAAGTTGCCTGTTTAAACTTCATTTTTAAAAGTTCCCAGGTAGCTCTTCATCAATATTGAAAACTTCACTGGGACTCTGTTACCTCACTGATGTGTTTACGTGATGTAAAGTTGTGCTTTTTATACAATTTCCATACTGGTGAGAGTCATAAACAATGTCAGGTATTTTGGAGTTGTGAAAGAGCTGATTGATACCGGTTCTCAGGAATGATCCCATCAATAATGTGATTTGCACTAGACATTGTAGTACAGTAAGCTTTACAGAGGGTCTCCCATACACTGTGCCCTGTATAGAGGGTCTCCCATACACTGCCCTGTATAGAGGGTTTCCCATACACTGCCCTGTATAGAGGGTCTCCCATACACTGTGCCCTGTATAGAGGGTTTCCCATACACTGTGCCCTGTATAGCGGGTCTCCCATACACTGTGCCCTGTATAGAGGGTTTCCCATACACTGTGCCCTGTATAGAGGGTCTCACATACACTGTGCCCTGTATAGAGGGTCTCCCATACACTGTGCCCTGTATAGAGGGTCTCCCATACACTGTGCCTTGTATACAGGGTCTTCCATGCACTGTGCCCTGTATAGAGGGTCTCCCATACACTGTGCCCTGTATACAGGGTCTCCCATAAACTGCGCCCTGTATAGAGGGTCTCCCATACACTGTGCCCTGTATAGAGGGTCTCCCATACACTGTGCCCTGTATAGAGGGTCTCCCATACACTGTGCCTTGTATACAGGGTCTTCCATGCACTGTGCCCTGTATAGAGGGTCTCCCATACACTGTGCCCTGTATACAGGGTCTCCCATAAACTGCGCCCTGTATAGAGGGTCTCCCATACACTGTGCCCTGTATAGAGGGTCTCCCATACACTGCGCCCTGTATACAGGGTCTCCCATACACTGCGCCCTGTATAGAGGGTCTCCCATGCACTGTGCCCTGTATAGAGGGTCTCCCATACACTGTGCCCTGTATAGAGGGTCTCACATACACTGTGCCCTGTATAGAGGGTCTCCCATACACGGTGCCCTGTACACAGGGTCTCCCATACACTGCACCCTGTATAGAGGGTCTCCCATACACTGTGCCCTGTATAGAGGGTCTCACATACATGGTTCCCTGTACACAGGGTCTCCCATACACTGCGCCCTGTATAGAGGGTCTCCCATACATGTGCCCTGTATAGAGGGTCTCACATACACTGTGCCCTGTATAGTGGGTCTCCCATACACTGTGCCCTGTATACAGGGTCTCCCATACACTGTGCCCTGTATACAGGGTCTCCCATACACTGTGCCCTGTATAGAGGGTCTCCCATACACTGCGCCCTGTATACAGGATCTCCCATACACTGTGCCCTGTATAGAGGGTCTCCCATACACTGTGCCCTGTATAGAGGGTCTCCCATACACTGTGCCCTGTATACAGGGTCTCCCATAAACTGCGCCCTGTATAGAGGGTCTCCCATAAACTGTGCCTTGTATACAGGGTCTCCCATACACTGTGCCCTGTATACAGGGTCTCCCATACACTGTGCCCTGTGTACAGGGTCTCCTATACACTGTGCCCTGTATAGAGGGTCTCCCATACACTGTGCCCTGTATACAGGGTCTCCCATACACTGTGCCCTGTATAGAGGGTCTCCCATACGCGGCGCCCTGTATACAGGGTCTCCCATACACTGTACCCTGTATAGAGGGTCTCCCATACACTGTGCCCTGTATACAGGGTCTCCCATACACTGTGCCCTGTATAGAGGGTCTCCCATACACGGCGCCCTGTACACAGGGTCTCCCATACACTGTGCCCTGTATACAGGGTCTCCCATACACTGTGCCCTGTATAGAGGGTCTCCCATACGCGGCGCCCTGTATACAGGGTCTCCCATACACTGTGCCCTGTATAGAGGGTCTTCCATACACGGTGCCCTGTATAGAGGGTCTCCCATACATTGTGCGGTGCACTGCGTTTTCTGCCAGACTGATTGTGGCTAAGTTCTCGCTCACCCCTAAAGAACAGGGCACTAAAGTTCACTTTTACTGGTTTCATTCCTGACTTCCTTAAATTTCAACACCAACCCAATTATTGGGCTTTGTGTGCGACAAAACAGGATACCAGCAAAGGGAAAAAAACAAGTCAATTGTAGTGCAGGGGCTGCTGCCAACGTTAGGCATTGTGCAAAGACCTGCGGTCTCCGCCAGCAGCCAAGGAGAGTTCAGCCGAAGGTCCTTGACTCGGGGAAAACTTACTGAGGATGAAGGCTCAGACACGTTCCAAAGGCACAAGGCGCAGACAATTGGCTGGGCATTCACAAGCTGCTTTGGGCACCCAGATCCCCGTTGGGCTCTCAGAAACCCTCCGTTTATTCTGTTTCATAAAAAAAAAAATACCAGCAAACTAACTTTAGGAGCTGAGTATACGTACAGGCGATGGCTCGAAAGGAGCATAAACGCCGGCATGGACTGGCTGGACCGAATGACTTGTTTCTGTGCCGTATAGCCTATGTGATTGTTCAGAAATAAGGCTGTTGGTGTCAGAACGGGGCGAGTTGGAAGTCTTGGAAAAGCCTCTCAGGAACTTAGAAACAACAGTAAAGTTAGGAAAAACACAGAAACGGAATAGTTAGCCCAGTGCTGTTTAAGGGCGTATTTACACAGTCGCTAACTATGAGTAGTGTTTGTGAGGAAACTTTTGGAATATAAGCTCGCTTTTAAAACGGCTACAATTAATATTTAAGCTCCAATGTTTAGTGTGACACTGTAATAAACAATAATGAACACCAGTCCGAGGATACATGCAGCATTCATAGAAACATAGAAGATAGGAGCAGGAGTAGGCCATTCGCCCCTCGAGCCTGCTCCGCCATTCAATGCGATCATGGCTGATCATCCAAATTCAGTACCTGGTCCCTGCCTTCTCCCCATATCCCTTGATCCCTTTAGCCTTAAGAAATATATCCAACTCCTTCTTGAATATATTTAATGAATTGGCCTCAACTGCCTTGTGTGGTAGAGAATTCCACAGGTTCACCACTCTCTGGGTGAAGAAATTCCTCCTCATCTTCTCATCTCAGTCCTAAATGGCTTACCCCTTATCCTTAGACTGTGACCCCTGGTTCTGGACATTCAAACTGAAAGCTACCACGGAAAGAAAATTGAGATCAGCAACACTTTTCAACTCACGGTTTAAAAAAAAAAGGCAGGCAGAAATAATTTGCGATTGACTGCAACATAACTGCTTTTCTTCAAAAAGAAGGAACTGGAAGCATTTTTTAAGAGTTCCTGCATGTTAAACAAACCAAGTATTTTCATGTCATGAAGAAAAGGATTAGCCACAGGTTTATGGCTGCTCGGTTAGTCCTGTGGACGGTAATCTAGGCACCGACAGATTTGCCAATTACCAGAGGATGCCTAGCAACAGCTGAGACTGCGGTGCAAAGTTAGGAGGCCGGTGTCCCTGTGAGCAACATATCAAGAGCAGGGCTGTGTAAACAACAACAGTGTAACTAGGAATAAGACCAAGTCTGTCCCGGGCTCACATTTACCACAACAACTTGTAGGTCCTGCTGCTATTATTAACACACCAGGTGGGCAGACATTTCCTTGAGAAGGCACTTGCCGGTCTGGCCCTGCAATTAGGGTTGCCAACCCTCCAGGATTGGCCTGGAGACTCCAGGAATGGAACATGAATCTCCTGGATAACAACAGAAAATGCTGGAAAAACTCAGCAGGCCAGGCAACATCCTTGGAGAGAAATTAGATTCAACGTTTCGAGTCAAACCCTTTGTCAAGACTGGAAAGGCACAGGAAATGAAATAGATTAAGAGGCCAGGCTGGGAGAGAACAAAAGAGAAATGAAGAGACATTAAGAGGTATTCAAAACGAAACGAGATGGTGATAGGACTAATGGAGACAAAAGACAGCTCTAGATTAGGTGTGAAATGCGCTGGCAGAGTGGGAGACAGCTGCCATGTGGGAGAGAGAAAAAAGGGGGTGGGTTGGGGGTGGGAAAGGGCCAAGACAAAGGTGTGGATAAAAAAATAAGCAAAAATGTAATGGGGGCTGAGGTTATGATCTGAAATTGTTGAACTCGATATTGAGTCCGGAAGGCTGTAAAGTGCTTAATCGGAAGATGAGGTGCTGTTCCTCGAGCTTACGCTGAGCTTCCGTGGAACAGTGTAAGAGCCCGAGTACAGTGAGGTCCGAGTGGGAATGGGGCGGTGAATTAAAATGACAGGCGACCGGAAGCTCGGGGTCATCCTTACGGACTGAACGGAGGTGTTCTACAAAGCGGTCTCCTGGACCCTGCTGTGAGAGCAATCCAGGAGACCACTCACAGCGGCATTAAAAACAAAATTGCCATGGTTTTATTTTTTTCATTTTCTTTGCGCACTTTCATTTATTAGTTCTAAGGAATACTGAAGATGAGGGTGGGGGTGGGCTGGGTGGTAACGGGCTGTTTGACTGGGCGTGGCAGGAGGTGAAACCTCCGGGAATATGTCTGAACAGAATGGCAACGCTGTCTGCAATGGACCTCGGTGGAATTTGCTGCTGCTGGTCAATGAAGCACCACAGAGCCTTTCTCCAGGGCTGCGCCACTTTCTCTCTCTCTCAAAAAAAAACCGCTCACCGTTTGGCAGCCGGCACCTGGGATCCACCAGCCTTCGTGGTACAATATGCACAGGCCTCAAGAGTAGGGTAATTGGCAACATTCTTTGATGACGGTGCCAATTAAAAATAAAAAAGAACAGGTACTAGCGCCCACGCACTTCGTGTTCCTTTCCAGGTAAAGGGGTGAGATTATAACTGGAAGCGCAAAGACCTCTGACACGCCCCGTTGATAATAGTGGCACCAACTCCTTCTGTAAGTAGGGTTGCCAACTCTGATTGGACTGTATTCCTGGAGGTGTCATCCCGTGACCTCCTGCCGCCAACCGCCCCGCCCCCACACTCCCGCCGCCACTGGTCGCCCGGCATGCCCATCCCCGCCTCCCCAGGGCAACTGGAAAGCCAACAGATTCCTCAGTACCCGATTGGATGATTCTTGACCGTCAGTCAAACAGCCTTTCTTCCTCCCCCCCCCCCCCCACCCCACGTCTGATATTTTTATAACTGGTAAACAAAAGCGCTGAAAGAAAATTTAAAAAACACAATTATTTTTAATGCTGCTATGAGTTTTCTCCCGGGTTGCTCACAGCAGTGTCCTGGAGATTAGTTTTTAATTCCTGGGGACTCCAGGGCAATCCTGGAGTGTTGGCGACCCTATCTGTAGTGGCTGTTTTATTGAATTGATAATGCCATCAGTGACTGATGCACGGTACCCTCGTAGTCAATGGCACTTGTTCAATTTTACATCGGACCACATTTTTGTGGGTCTTGGGAGTTGCTGTCGGATCTCCTGCTGAAGCTAAAAGTATAGACCCAGATTCCCTCCCGTGTTGCTATCGGTTTTGAACAACCTGAACACCGCACCCCCCCACCCCCGGACGAAGCCTCAATTCTGTGTGTCATCTGAACGACGGCAGCTCCAGCAGCACAGCACTCTTCAGCACGACAGTGAATGTCAGCCTGGATTATGTGCTGTAATCCAGGACTAGGCCTTGAGCCCGTAACCTTCCGCACCAGAAGTCTGCCACAAAAAAGGGAAGGGGCCAAACGAAGGGTAAGGCCAAACAGTAACACTCGGGCCAGGTCTCCTGACTGACTTCTCTGCTGAGGAATAGTGAGTGCTACCATAATGAGAGGATTAGAAAATAAAATAAAACGTTAAGAAAAAAACAGTAAAGCAGGGATTTTCCATCCAACCCACAGTAGAACCATGACTATCCACATTCCCATTAGCAGCACTCGGGATTATCCACATTCCCATGAGCAGCACTCGGGATTATCCACATTCCCATGAGCAGCACTCGGGATTATCCACATTCCCATTAACAGCACTCGGGATTATCCACATTCCCATGAGCAGCACTCAGGATTATCCACATTCCCATGAGCAGCACTCGGGATTATCAACATTCCCATTAGCAGCACTCGGGATTATCCACACTGCTATTGACGTAAGAAAACTACTAGGCACTTGGCCTAAGCGTTAAACAAAGCTTTAATCAACTGTTTTACAACATGGAGGTCTAGTTGTGTCCTTCACTAGTTCCTGTTAAAGAATGTCCTGAGCAAGCTGGGCCCGTGCCCGAATATTTATACTCTCCCTGGACAGCGCCACCAGCAGGCCGCCCAGTATTATTTCATAAGTCATTTCCACATGAATGACAAGATTCATGTCAGCTATTATATGCATTGATTATTTGTGTGAATTTTCATGGAAATTACTTTTGCATAAGCCAGCTAAAATTCAACTGAATGTTTTTAATTGATTTTTTCACAGACTCTAGTTCCTGATGTAGCAGGATATATAATTGTTATTCAGACGTATAGTGCCTGATAAATGTTACTATTCATGTAGCTTTGGGTGCAGCAGATGATCAGGAGTTGGGTTGTTAGCTACTCTGGCTTAGTTGCTATCAACCTTGCTTCTGAGTACGAAGGTTATGGCTTCAAGCTCCAGTCCCAGACTAGTGCTGCCACTGCCGTCTGAGAGAGTGCAGCATTATTGCAGCATTTCTCAGTTGATACGTTAAATCAAGCTCGGGTCTGCCTGTTTCAGTGATTCAGGTGGATGTGAAGGATCCTGTGGCACTATCCCAGTATCCGGATCAACATTCCTCCCTTAATCAATACCATCCGAAACAGGTTTAACTGATCATTTGTCCCATGGTTGTTTGTGGGATCTTGCTGTGTGTGTGGCTACATAACAACAGTCACTGCACTCCAAAAGTAATTTGTTGAATGTGAAATGCTTTGAGACATTTCTGAGAGATGAGACGAGGGAATCTATTGACTGCAGCCTTTCTTATACTGCTGGAAACCTGACTGGCAAATTGAAAACCACCAATCATAAAAACCCAATGTACCAGATGAAGGATCGGTGGCGGAGTTCTGGCTACCTGCCTACTTCCTCTACCCCTCAGGAAGAGTCACTTCCATCGTGAAAGAAAGACTTATGAAATAATACTGAGCAGCCTACGGGTGGCGCTGTCCAGGGAGAGTATAAATACTCGGGCATGGTCCCAGCTTGCGCAGGACATTCTTAACAGGAGCTAGTGAAGGACACAACTAGACCGCCATGTTGTAAAACAGTTGATTAAAGCTTTGTTTAACGCTTAGACCAAGTGCCTAGTAGTTTTCTTACGTCAGCACATTATCGAGATTCCACTGCACTTGTTGGCTGCTACTGTCCTGATCGAATTTTAAGTTAGATCTCCTTATTTTCCATTTTGCAATAGTTCCTTTTTGTATTCTGGATTGCCATAAGTATTTCTATCTGGGAGGCTGCCTGCAAACTGCATTGTGATTGGAGCTAAGGCTGGAAGGTACAATAAATATAAAATTCAAGGGAAAATGACAGCTCGAGTCACACATGAACCTGTGTGTGTGTCGGTGTTGAGAGATGGCAGACAGTGTGCGCCATGCTCTTGCGCCAATGACCAAGAACGTACAGATTTTCATGTTGGATCATGTGACTGTCCAGCCCTCTCATGAATCTGGTGATCGGACGCAGCAGAATACGACAAGTAGAATTTGTAAGTGTGGTTGGAGTACACAGCCCACCTCAGCTGCCTGGCCGATCAGCAGAACATGTTTGGGGAGGGAATTCCCAGAGCTTAGGGCCTAGGCAGCTGAAGGTATGGCCGCCAACAGTGGCGTGATTAAAATCGGGGATGCGCAAGAGACCAGAATTGAAGGAGCACAGAGATCTCGGAGGGTTGTAGTAGGGCTGAAGCAGGTTACAGAGATAGGGAGGGCGAAGCTATGGAGGGATTTGAAGGCATAGATCAGTTTGGTGTCTCTCTCTCCCAAGACCTGGGACAGGTGAGGCCATCCGCCCCCCACTCCCAAAGGTCAAGTGCCCCCCACTCCCAAAGGTCAAGTGCCCGACTTCCACTCAGCATCTTTTCACTATGGCACAGCCAAGACTTGGGATTCAGCACGGGGGGTGGCATCATGGGCTGGATTTTGTCAATGGGGAGCCTTTGTAGGCGGGACTCCCACTTTTTGGGTTGTAGTCCCACCTCCATCGACTTGTGGCCAACCCACGCTATTTTCCCTTGATTGACCTTGTTAAGCCCGCCCAGCGGGTTTAGCAGGACAATTAAGGGAAAGCCAGTTACAGGTGACGTCAGCGAGTGCTGTTTCATCTGTCAAGAGCTTTTGACAGGTGAAATGTCATCGTTTGACAGCTCTGTGAAGCTGTCAATCACTGACAATCTGTCTTCTAAGTTGTGTCTTTACTCAAGACTCAATTAGAAAGCCTTCCTGACCAGAAAGCAGAAGGCTGCAGCTTTTGACAGTTCAGCGGCCATTCTGCTTTCTGTGCCGGTGAGCTGAGGGACTCCCGAGACCTGAAGGGATGAAGCCTGCAGGAAGTAGTAAAGGTAAGTAAAACTTATTAAAACACTTTACACACACCTCACACACTTACCTCTGCACACATGCACTCATTACTCACCTGCACAACGGACATCTCGGCCCCTCCGACCCCCGCAGACCGACGGCCTGCCTCGCTGACCCTGGCGAGGTTTGGAGCCGTCGGGAAGCCCACACTTCAGTGCTCAAAATAGGGATTAGTCAAAAAACTGCCTGTTAACTACCTGTTAACAGGCAGTTAATTGGCATTAATCGCCTTCCTGCCTCGAGGAGGCGGGACCCGGCGCGGGTTGGCTACCCGCCTTCTGGCAAGATGGCATGGGGGCGGGTTGGGCACCCGCCCCCAAATTCTGCCATTTTTCCGTCAGTCCCGCCTCCCCAGGGCTGGCAAAATCCAGCCTCATCACCCAGTGGTGTAAAGGCAAATGCAAAGGCCACCAGATAGTTAGTAATTACCACGGAGTCTGAAGAAGCGTTGAGCCTCACTGGAGGAAACAGTTAAAAGTTTTAATACAGCAAATAGCCACAGCCCTGTTGCTGATGCCGAGCAGCACAACACAGGGCAACAGACAGCGCCTCAGCTGCCTGCTCACTGAACGCTGGCGATTATCATTACCCCAGGCCACTGTGGAACAGTGCCTAATTCTCTTATTGAAGTGTGATTCAATAAGAGGCAGATTACAACACAACAAAACCGGTGATTAGGAAGATAATAGCAGGAAAGTACATCGCAGGATTAAATGAAACCCACGAGTGCACATAATACACAAAAAAACAAAACAACACATGGGGAAAAAAGGAGACTGACCAAACAGGAAACAAGGAGGCAGGAAACACACACACACACAAAAGTGACAGGAAGCGACTGCTTTGAGTCATCCCTCATGCTGCATTTATACCGTATTGCCCCTGGCGATCCCGACTTCGTGTCCTGGCCAGTGTTTATCCCTCAACCAGCATCCCTAAAACAGATGATCTGGTCATTACTGCGTTGCAGTTTGTGGGACCTTGCTGAGTGCAACTTAGCTGCTCCGTTTCCTACACTACAACAGTGACTGTGCTTCAAAAAGTACTTCGCTGGTTGTAAAGGTGAGAACGTGGAACTCACTACCACAGGGAGTAGTTGAGGCGACTGGCATAGATGCATTTAAGGTAAAGCTAGATAAACACATGCGGGAGAAAGGAATAGAAGGGTATGTTGATGGGGTCAGATGAAGAAAGGTGGGAGGAGGCTCGTGTAGAGTGCAAACACAGGCATAGACCAGTTGGGCCGAATGGCCTGTTTCTGTGCTGTAAATTCGATGTAACACTATGTAAAGCGCTTTGGGGGTGTCCAGAGGTCGTGAAAGGCGCTATATAAATAAAAAACTACTTGCATTTATAGTGCCTTTTATGGCCTCAGGATTTCCCAAATCGCTGTACAGCCAACGAAGTACTTTTGAAGTGTAATGTAAGTCTTTCTTTTAACAGCGCCGCTGGTGACTCCAGCGTCGCGCGGTGCCACCTCGTGAGGCGGCTTCTCCCCACAGTACCAGGGGCAGAGCGTCAGCCAGAAACACAGATGGGGCGGATTCCATAGCGCCCAGAGCCAACACGTGCCCATCCGCTGCTACTTGCTGTGTGACAGGAATGTCGATCGCAAGCTGTAAACTTGAGATGTGAAGAAGGACAGCGTAGGCAAGTGGGGGGGGGGGGGGTAGTGGCTTGGTAGGACACTGAGAAAGTGAGGGCAGAGGCAGCATCCCCCTACTCCCCATTAAGGAGCAATCCTAGCATTCCACATGCAACTACCAGTCAATCAAGCAGGACGAGCAGCCGGGCTCTACAAGACAACTCGCCTAAGGCTGCCCTCAGAAATTACTGATGTTAACTGGCAACAGCTACAAACCCCTCCTCGTGGGCTTTGCCTGCCCTGGATTGCAATTCGATTTTAAGAAGCCCGAGCTCACTTTAATAAGCAGGCGTCAGACAGCGTAAGTTTTATTCGTAGAGCTCTGAAAAAACACCAAGCACCCCGTCTTGGAAGATTTTCAAAGCAAGAGGAGCCAGAGCCTATAAAGCACGCAAGGCCCTGGGAATAACCCTGCCATTAAATGTTACCTAGTACTACCTCAGGCAGGGTCAAGCAATGTAGGGCAGCTCATGTGAAAAGCAGTAATTTTTGAAAACACCTACTCCCCAGAGCAGTGTATTGCTGCGCGTCCTGACAGGAAGACAAGCTGTTCTGGTCCCAAGCCTCCTACTCACGTTGTGGGTGGTGTGTGTGTGGGAGCGGGGTTATTAGCTCACCCAGTAAAAAGGAGGCAATGAAATGGAAGAAGTGATGGCCGCTGGACAAGCCAGACCGAGCAGCAATGCTTGTGCAGTCCGATCCACTGAGTGGCAGTGCAAAAGTCATATTTACAATACACCACTTTTATTCAAGAGATGCTAACAAGAATGTTTTTGTTTCAGAAGTTAATGTTCTGCATAGAATTTACAGCACAGAAACAGGCCATTCGGCCCAACTGGTCTATGCCGGTGTTTATGCTCCACACGAGCCTCCTCCCACCCCTCGTTATCTAACCCCATCAACATATCCTTCTATTCCTTTCTCCCTCATGTGTTTTTCTAGCTTCCCCTTAAATGCATCTATGCTCGTCGCCTCAACTACTCCTTGTGGTAGCGAGTTCCACATTCTAACCACTCTCTGGGTTAAGAAGTTTCTCCTGAATTCCCTATTGGATTTATTAGTGACTATCTTGGCCCAGAATTTCGGGTCTCCATGGGTGAGTACGCACGGGGTACTCGCCCGTAAGCCCAATGGAAGTGCCGGTTTCCTGCATGCACTGCGCATGCGCGGGAAACCGGCACTTCCGTTCCCCTGAAAGAAGAGGTTCAGAGTTCGAACGCGTGCGCAAGAGAGGCTGCGCGTGCGCATCGAACTTACGTTTTTATTGCCGGTTTTCCCGGGAGGGCAAGTCTCCAGAAGTTACACATTTAAAAAGCAGTCGCAAGGCCTGCTTTTTACAAGGTAAGTGGTGAATTAATTAAAATTAAAACATTTTTTCCACAGGTTTATTATTTTTAAATACTTTAAAGAAAGGTAAGTTTATTTTTAGCCCTGTTAGAAAATAAAATTATTTTTTTCAAAAATTTAAATTATTGTTTAAAATAGTTATTTCATGTAATTTATAGTTTATTTAAAAAATGTGATGTTTTTTTAAATTTATTTGAATATTTAGTGATGTTTTGGGGCTTGTAGTATTTATAAGTTTGACAGCCCTTCCTGTCAAATTTATGAATGGAGCATTCTCTGCTCCGATTGGCTCCCCATGGCCCACGTGATCCCAGGGGACGCATCGAACTAACTGCACCCCTGGGATACACAAGCACTGCGTGCCGGCAGTTGCAGCAGGCCCCGGATCGGAATTCCACGCGGGCCCACAGCTCAACGGCCGGCGCGCAAGGTAAGTGCAGGTCGGAGGCTTGCACCCGCGGGAAGCCCCCGACCCGAATTTCTGGGCCAATATATTGATGGCCCCTAGTTCTGGTCTCCTCCCACAAGTGCCTGAGAGTTTGCCTGATGAAACTCGGCCCACACACCAAACTCTGCAGACACTTCACATCACAAAACTGAACTGACAGAAACGCTGAAGGTGGGACGCGACAAGATCTACTTTATCCGGTTGAATCTGTGTGGCTCCATTTGCTATCTGCTGAGGGAGCTCTTCAGACTGCATTGGAGAAGGTGCTGGGCACTCCAGACCTTGGTTGGGCCAGATCCACAGTGCCAAGTAGTGCGCTGTGTCTCAAGCTCGACAAGGCAGGTGGCCTCAAGTTGCCTCATGCCGCGATCTGCTTACTTAGTAAGACGTCACCTCTTCGCACGGTGGCCCATTGCGTTTCTTTGGAGGCTCTTGCCAAGACTTTTTGGTGTGTGGTTTGGAGGGGGGGGGGGGGGGTGGCGAAGGAGGAGATGAGATCTTGGGTGTGCCCGCTGTCTGGCAGCTACCCAGGTTAAACCAGGGGAGGAGGATGCCACAAACAATGGGGGAACTTCTCCTCCAGCCTACACACAGCAAACAGGGCCAGCGGTCCCAGCCAGGCACAACAGGGTGGAAATCAGAGTTACAGTTGACGCTAATAAGTAAATCAGCAACGATTTTGCCTGGGTGTCTTGCTTTATTCCTTCCAATCCAGTCAAAGCTTTGGAGACTGCAACTTAATCAGAAGCAGTCCCTCTCCCTGCTGCATTTTCCCATGGGGTGGGGATTGGGTGATGTCATTCCCACTAGAAAATTGCTTCCTTGAAATAAGATGGGCCATTTGCACTAAAGACACACTGTCTGGGCAATGTGGCATTGCCTAATTCATTTCTGATTGAAGAAGAAGAACATTCAAAAGAAACCTCTCTGTCACAACAACATTACCCCAAGTGACATCTCGATGCGCATCATCATAATTTCTATAATACAGTACTGTGTGTTTTCACTAAGTGAAAAATGCTTTTCAAATATGTTTTTCACATGAAGAGAAGTGCCACTTCTAGATACTAAATAGCCAAAATTGCAATTAGCACATGAGAAAGGAAGCCGAGTACAGCGCTAGGGACACAGCACAACACAACAAAATCATCACAATGCAGAGAATACAGAGCACAATGCAGAGAATACAGAGCACAATGCAGAGAATAGAGAGCACAATGCAGAGAATACAGAGCACAATGCAGAGAATAGAGTGCACAATGCAGAGAATAGAGCGCACAATGCAGAGAATAGAGAGCACAATGCAGTGAATAGAGAGCACAATGCAGTGAATAGAGAGCACAATGCAGAGAATAGAGTGCACAATGCAGAGAATACAGAGTACAATGCAGAGAATAGAGTGCACAATGCAGAGAATAGAGCCACAATGCAGAGAATAGAGAGCACAATGCAGAGAATAGAGAGCACAATGCAGAGAATAGAGAGCACAATGCAGAGAATAGAGTGCACAATGCAGAGAATACAGAGCACAATGCAGAGAATAGAGGGCACAATGCGGAGAATAGAGCGCACAATGCGGAGAATAGAGTGCACAATGCAGAGAATACAGAGCACACTGAAGAGAATAGAGCGCACAATGCAGAGAATAAAGAGCACAATGCAGAGAATAGAGGGCACAATGTGGAGAATAGAGCGCACAATGCAGTGAATAGAGAGCACAAAGCAGAGAATAGAGAGCACAATGCAGAGAATAGAGAGCACAATGCAGAGAATAGAGAGCACAATGCAGGGAATAGAGCCACAAAGCAGAGAATAGAGAGCACAATGCAGGTAATAGAGAGCACAATGCAGAGAATACAGAGCACAATGCAGGGAATAGAGCCACAAAGCAGAGAATAGAGAGCACAGTGCAGGGAATAGAGAGCACAATGCAGAGAATAGAGAGCACAATGCAGGGAATAGAGCCACAAAGCAGAGAATAGAGAGCACAGTGCAGGGAATAGAGCCACAAAGCAGAGAATAGAGAGCACAGTGCAGGGAATAGAGAGCACAATGCAGAGAATAGAGAGCACAATGCAGAGAATAGAGAGCACAGTGCAGGTAATAGAGCGCACAATGCAGAGAATACAGAGCACAATGCAGGGAATAGAGCCACAAAGCAGAGAATAGAGAGCACAATGCAGGTAATAGAGCGCACAATGCAGAGAATAGAGAGCACAATGCAGGGAATAGAGCCACAAAGCAGAGAATAGAGAGCACAGTGCAGGGAATAGAGAGCACAATGCAGAGAATACAGAGCACAATGCAGAGAATAGCGAGCACAATGCAGGGAATAGAGAGCACAATGCAGGGAATAGAGCCACAAAGCAGAGAATAGAGAGCACAATGCAGAGAATAGAGAGCACAATGCAGTGAATAGAGCCACAAAGCAGAGAATAGAGAGCACAAAGCAGAGAATACAGAGCACAATGCAGAGAATAGAGAGCACAATGCAGTGAATAGAGCCACAAAGCAGAGAATAGAGAGCACAATGCAGAGAATAGAGAGCACAATGCAGAGAATACAGAGCACAATGCAGAGAATAGCGAGCACAATGCAGAGAATAGAGGGCACAATGCAAAGCACACAGTAACACAGGGGGAAGGACAGTAACACAGCGGGAAGGACAGTAACACAGCGGGAAGGACACAGTAACACAGTGGGAAGGACAGTAACACAGTGGGAAGGACAGTAACACAGAGGGAAGGACACAGTAACACAGTGGGAAGGACAGTAACACAGTGGGAAGGACAGTAACACAGTGGGAAGGACAGTAACACAGGGGGAAGGACAGTAACACAGCGGGAAGGACAGTAACACAGCGGGAAGGACAGTAACACAGCGGGAAGGACAGTAACACAGCGGGAAGGACAGTAACACAGCGGGAAGGACAGTAACACAGCGGGAAGGACAGTAACACAGCGGGAAGGACAGTAACACAGCTGGAAGGACAGTAACACAGCGGGAAGGTCAGTAACACAGTGGGAAGGACAGTAACACAGTGAGAAGGACAGTAACACAGTGGGAAGGACAGTAACACAGTGGGAAGGACAGTAACACAGTGGGAAGGACAGTAACACAGCGGGAAGGAGAGTAACACAGCGGGAAGGACAGTAACACAGCGGGAAGGTCAGTAACACAGTGGGAAGGACAGTAACACAGTGAGAAGGACAGTAACACAGTGGGAAGGACAGTAACACAGTGGGAAGGACAGTAACACAGCGGGAAGGAGAGTAACACAGTGGGAAGGACAGTAACACAGTGGGAAGGACAGTAACACAGTGGGAAGGACAGTAACACAGTGGGAAGGACAGTAACACAGTGGGAAGGACAGTAACACAGTGGGAAGGACAGTAACACAGTGGGAAGGACAGTAACACAGTGGGAAGGACAGTAACACAGTGGGAAGGACAGTAACACAGTGGGAAGGACACAGTAACACAGTGGGAAGGACAGTAACACAGTGGGAAGGACAGTAACACAGCGGGAAGGACAGTAACACAGTGGGAAGGACAGTAACACAGTGGGAAGGACAGTAACACAGTGGGAAGGACAGTAACACAGCGGGAAGGACAGTAACACAGCGGGAAGGACAGTAACACAGTGGGAAGGACAGTAACACAGAGGGAAGGACAGTAACACAGTGGGAAGGACAGTAACACAGTGGGAAGGACAGTAACACAGTGGGAAGGACAGTAACACAGCGGGAAGGACAGTAACACAGTGGGAAGGACAGTAACACAGTGGGAAGGACAGTAACACAGTGGGAAGGACAGTAACACAGTGGGAAGGACAGTAACACAGTGGGAAAGACAGTAACACAGTGGGAAGGACAGTAACACAGTGGGAAGGACAGTAACACAGTGGGAAGGACAGTAACACAGCGGGAAGGACAGTAACACAGTGGGAAGGACAGTAACACAGCGGGAAGGACAGTAACACAGTGGGAAGGACAGTAACACAGCGGGAAGGACAGTAACTCAGTGGGAAGGACAGTAACACAGTGGGAAGGACAGTAACACAGTGGGAAGGACAGTAACACAGTGGGAAGGACAGTAACACAGTGGGAAGGACAGTAACACAGTGGGAAGGACAGTAACACAGTGGGAAGGACAGTAACACAGTGGGAAGGACAGTAACACAGTGGGAAGGATAGTAACACAGTGGGAAGGACAGTAACACAGTGGGAAGGACAGTAACACAGTGGGAAGGACAGTAACACAGTGGGAAGGACAGTAACACAGTGGGAAGGACAGTAACACAGTGGGAAGGATAGTAACACAGTGGGAAGGACAGTAACACAGTGGGAAGGACAGTAACACAGTGGGAAGGACAGTAACACAGTGGGAAGGACAGTAACACAGTGGGAAGGACAGTAACACAGTGGGAAGGACAGTAACACAGCGGGAAGGACAGTAACACAGTGGGAAGGACAGTAACACAGTGGGAAGGACAGTAACACAGTGGGAAGGACAGTAACACAGTGAGAAGGACAGTAACACAGTGGGAAGGACAGTAACACAGTGGGAAGGACAGTAACACAGTGGGAAGGACAGTAACACAGCGGGAAGGACAGTAACACAGCGGGAAGGACAGTAACACAGTGGGAAGGACAGTAACACAGTGGGAAGGACAGTAACACAGTGAGAAGGACAGTAACACAGAGGGAAGGACAGTAACACAGTAGGAAGGACAGTAACACAGTGGGAAGGACAGTAACACAGTGAGAAGGACAGTAACACAGTGAGAAGGACAGTAACACAGTGGGAAGGACAGTAACACAGTGGGAAGGACAGTAACACAGCGGGAAGGACAGTAACACAGTGGGAAGGACAGTAACACAGCGGGAAGGACAGTAGCACAGTGGGAAGGACAGTAACACTGTGGGAAGGACAGTAACACAGTGGGAAGGACAGTAACACAGTGGGAAGGACAGTAACACAGTGGGAAGGACAGTAACACAGTGGGAAGGACAGTAACACAGTGGGAAGGACAGTAACACAGTGGGAAGGACAGTAACACAGTAGGAAGGACAGTAGCACAGTGGGAAGGACAGTAACACAGTGGGAAAGACAGTAACACAGTGGGAAGGACAGTAACACAGTGGGAAGGACAGTAGCACAGTGGGAAGGACAGTAACACAGTGGGAAGGACAGTAACACAGTGGGAAGGACAGTAACACAGTGGGAAGGACAGTAACACAGTGGGAAGGACAGTAACACAGTGGGAAGGACAGTAACACAGTAGGAAGGACAGTAGCACAGTGGGAAGGACAGTAACACAGTGGGAAAGACAGTAACACAGTGGGAAGGACAGTAACACAGTGGGAAGGACAGTAACACAGTGGGAAGGACAGTAACACAGTGGGAAGGACAGTAACACAGTGGGAAGGACAGTAACACAGTGGGAAGGACAGTAACACAGTGGGAAGGACAGTAACACAGTGGGAAGGACAGTAACACAATACAATACAATACAAATCGCTTTATTGGCATGATAAGGTACATCTTATGTTGTGGGAAGGACAGTAACACAGTGGGAAGGACACTAACACAGTGGGAAGGACAGTAACACAGTGGGAATGACACAGTAACACAGAGGGAAGGACAGAATAAACATAGAGCACAATCTGTGTTAAACTCCCTAACTGGGAAATTGCACGGTGCCAAGCCAAAAATGTCTCTCTGTGCTTCAGTGAGAAGATGATGATTTTGTCACTAAGCCACAGCATGCTCCTGTACACAACATGAAGACATAGCTGTGGCGAGAGGCTCCATAGGACACTCCACATGCAAATTGCCCAGAGTTATGCAACACCGAGGTTACTGCTGATAGTGTCATCCTGGCAGACCAAATAAATCAGGAATGCTGTGTTCTTTCCCCTGCTTTGGTGCAGATACACATTGCACGTCTTCACCCATTAATCACAACGATTACCTTCATGGCAGCCACATGCTGCTCTATCTCATTAAGAGCAGGTCAAATCACACTTCTTGTTCACACAACCATAATAAACTATACACACAGTACGAAGTACAACCAAAACACAACTGACTTGTGCTTGCAAGTTTCCCTAACACTCTTACTTTCTTTCCATACCTCATCTTTCCAGAAGTCAGTGACTTAAGCTGGGTTAGAGGTTTCACATGTACCTCATCCAAATGCCCATTCTTTTTTACTTCTTTAGAAATTTTCTCCTTCCCCCCCCTCCCTTCCTGACACATCAACTTGTGCTGTGACACAGTTTCTTCCAGTGTCTGTTCCTCTCCGTTACCACACCCTGCTGACCAGTGTTCCTGCGTGTGAGCATATGTCTTGACAATGATTGCTAGCAGACCATTTGACTGCAGAGAGTAGGAAGGGCACTGTAGCCAATCCCACACACACACACACACACAAGCATTTCCTGCCAGGAGTGACTCTGGATGAGGATCTAACCTGAGGCCTCCCTGGTCAGCATGGCTCAGTTACTCAGTTGCTGAGCCCTTGTGTGAGCCTGGAAAGGTGAATGTCAGCAGTCTATGGAACCATAGGAGGGCAAAGCAACCGAGCCTGTCTTTAACTGATGTCTACAGCAGGAGCCCCAGATAGGAATCAGCAGTGAGCCAATTCTCCACACCCTCACCCTCACTCCTCCGCCCAAGGATACTGAGGAAAGTATTGTGTTATACTGGCTGAAATCAGCTAACTCACATCAGGAATCAAACAAGGGCCTTCCAGGTCTGATAGATCAAAAGTTAAAAAAAGGAATACATGCATTTATACAGCACCTTTCACGACCTCAGGACATCCCAAAGTGCTTTACAGCAAATTAAGTACTTTTGATGAGTAGTCACTGATGTAATGTAGGAAACACAGCAGCCAATTTGCACACACCAAGGTGTTAATGACCAGATAATCTGTTTTTTATGATGTTAGTTGAGGGATAAATATTGGCCAGGACACCAGGGACAACTCCCCTGCTCTTCTTCGAAATAGTGCCATGGGATCTTTTACGTCCACCTGAGAGAGCAGGCGGGGCCTCGGTTTAACATCTCATCCGAAAGACGGCACATCCGACAGTGCAGCACTCCCTCAGTACTGCACTGGAGTGTCAGCCTACATTCTGTGCTCAAGTCTCTGGATGTGGGACTTGAATCCACAACCTTCTGACGAGGCAAGTGTGCTACCAACTGAACCACGGCTGACACACTCAATACTACATCACTTGGTGCATTTCACAACTAAGCCATCAGGGGTGCTCCATTTGTACTGTGAATTGTAGAAAATTTAAGCCAACACAGGACAGGGTGACTCCCACCCTCAGTGTCACAGTGTGCTGGGACATGGCTTTCATATTCAGTTAATCCCTTCCCGTCAGAGGTGGGAATCGAATGGAGGCCCGGCAACTTTCCCAATGGGCATGGAAGAAAATTCGGGATGGAAATCAGCTCGGGGCAGCTCTGGCGAGTCAGTCAGCGTGTCTGCTGCCTCAGATGGGGATGGGTGTGTGTGTGGGTGTGTGTGTGGCACAGGAGGAATAACAGAGTGAGTAAATGCAAAAACAAAAACAACTCAAAACAAAGGCCGCATTGAATCCGGAAAGAGGCGCAATTGTAAAGCCGGCTAAGGCCAGCCGAAATTAAAATCCACTCCGTTATACCTATCAGGAAAGATTGAACATGCTGGGCCTCTTTTCTCTAGAAAAGAGAAGACTGAGGGGTGACCTGATAGAGGTCTTTAAGAGTATGAAAGGGTTTGATAGGATAGGCGTAGAGAAGATGTTTTCAATTGCCCGCGAAACCAGAACTAGGGACCATAAATATAAAATAGTCACTAATAAATCCAATAGGGAATTCAGGAGAAACTTCTTTACCCAGAGAGTGGTTAGAATGTGGAACTCGCTACCACAGGGAGTGGTTGAGGCAAATCGCATAGATGCATTTAAGGGGAAGCTAGATATGCCCAGGAGGGAGAAAGGAATAGAAGGATATGTTGATGGGGTGAGATGAAGAGGGGTAGGAGGTGGCTGGTGTGGAGCATAAACAGCAGCATGGACCTGTTGGGCCGAATGGCCTGGTTCTGTGCTGTAAATTCTATGTAATATATTCCGTGCCACGCAAAGTCTTTGCTGTTATGATGGAAATACGGAGAGCTGGCGTGCTGCGTTCCAGTAGCTGAAGTAAACCGATTGTGAGTCACGGGTTATCCGATACAACACTGGCAGCCACATGCCGACCTCAGAGTGCTTAATAATTCCTTACAGTTGACAGCTACAAAATCCTTCACTCGTTGCCCAGCATACAGTGACTCCGCTCCACCTCACCCCCACTTCCAACAAGGAATAATACAAAGAGACGAGTCCCCCCCCACCACCCCGAATATAACGGGACCTCCCTCCTGCGAATGATCCACACAGCCGATGTTTCTTTAAGCTTTTGGTTGCGCTGTTCAGGTCACAAACCTTTTCATGCATTAATAAAATTAATTAATTGGTGTAAGTACTGTACAGTCTTAGAAGTATAAGAGGCTTTGCGCAAGGCTTATGAATCTGGAAAGGGGTTGTGCTGCAGCTATGTGGCTTTCTCCAAATAAGGGGTGCTGTTGTTGCTTTAAAAAAAACGGCAAAAGCTGGCCGGACCACAGTTCGAGAATTTCTGATCGGGATCAAAATATTCACAGGGAATACCCATCCACATTGGGGCCTGAGACGCAAAGTTGCCATCCATACGGGTAGTTGGCAGGACTCAACGTCGGTACTTTTGCCACACTGGAAGCACGAGGATAGTATGTGGAAGTGATAGGGTACATTTTCTGCTCCCGCCCCTTCAATGCCAGGACTGTAGCAGCCAGACTTCACCAAGGCCTTTTGAGTTAAATTGAACAGGCCGAACTGTACATCCTGGGGCATGAGAGTTGGCCAGGGTGAAGCTGGAGGCCTCTTCTGAAGCTCAGGGCTATTACTGGCCTCTTCCTATTATTCTTCCTCCACTCACTCACATGCACACATACCAGCACACCACAACATATATTATTAGCCATGTAACCTCTGTTTGAAGGGATGACTCGCAGCCAGAATTCTAATGCGCTCCTCTTCGGTTTCTATAAGTGAACTTCAAGAACCAGAAGCCAACAGATCACTCACTCGCCTGCTAGCAATTCTGAGTACAGGTATATCCACCCTGAAGGAATTAGCTAGTCAGCACTGAGGAAGACACAGAGCACAGGTGAGCAGCAAGCAGCAGGTGGGGGTGGCTGAGGAAGAGTGGGGAACCTTCTGACCAGAGGGCCAGCTTGCGTCCCCCCCCCTCAATCGCGGAGGCCCGGGACCCAGACCTCACAGGCCCTGCATTTAAAAGAAGAATGTTCTCTGCTCTCCAACGTTTCTGCTATCATTAGAGGGCGTGTTGAGCAAGATTCGGTGGCAACACCAGGGAGTCCACTAGCTGCATTTTGATCATGTTGCCCGTCTTCCACACGCTTGGGGGATTGGATGGAGGAGCCAACATGTAGAGCTCCACTGTCCTCACTGCTGCCCAGAGATCCCCATGCAGATCAGAGGACATTCGGAGGGAGTGCCGAGCAGCAATGAGAGTAAGTGGGCAGGACAAACCAACCTCCACAGCATCAGACAGGCGGGGGCACCAGCTGTAGAGTAATCTCATACTCCAATACAAGAGGGTACAGCACCCCACCTCAATCCCAAGAGCTTCCCAACGAAGATCACAAAATAAATACAGATGAGCGAGGCCATAGAAACATAGAAGATAGGAGCAGGAGTAGGCCATTCGGCCCCTCGAGCTTGTTCCGCCATTTAATGAGATCATGGCTGATCATCCAAATTCAGTACCCGGTCCCTGCTTTCTCCCCATATCCCTTGATCCCTTTAGCCTTAAGAAATATATCTAACTCCTTCTTGAATATATTTAATAAGTTGGCCTCAACTGCCTTCTGTGGTAGAGAATTCCACAGGTTCACCACTCTCTGGGTGAAGAAATTCCTCCTCATCTCAGTCCTAAATGGCTTACCCCTTATCTTTAGACTGTGACCCCTGGTTCTGGACTCCCCCGCCATCGGGAACATCCTTCCTGCATCTAGTCTGTCTAGTCCTGTCAGAATTTTATAAGTTTCAATGAGATAAAAGTGTGCATTTTGTATCATCAATTCAGAAATAAAAGTGGTGTCCCCATTATAGTATCCATGGTTTCTTAAATGATCCCTGGGTTTTTGGCCACCTCAACCGCACCCATGTGTTAATCACTATTTGTGTAAATTTCCTGAAAACATTCTTAATTTGACATTCACCAGTTTAACCCTGTGTCGCCTCGTCCGACTGTCAGGGTTTAACTTCCAGTCGTGTGGTGGATTGACCCATTCGGTATTATTGATTACCTTATGTAGCTCTACGAAGGCCAATCCACGAGGTGGTTATGTCAAACCCAGGGCATCTGTCACTTAATAAAACCAATCGTGTTGTGTTGGTGTGGGGGGGGGAGGGGTGGATCTGACAAACAGGTGACCCGGTCCCACCCGAAGGAGGAGAGCGTTTTCAACCTTTTATTATCTGACAAAGAAGCAGCAAGGAGGGGGTTAACGGGTGACCGCTGGCTCAGTTAACGCACTCGCACATCACAATCTCCACCCTCACACACAAGAGATCAGCTTACAGTGGATAGCAATATCCTTGCAGTCAAGGATGCTGTTACTCTCTCATGGGCATAATTACATCTGTATTTAATTCAAAAATTACTATAATGATCAATTGACACGGTGCTAAACAGCTTTCTTAAAAAAAAATTTTTTTTAAATATAAATAAAACACCTTCAAATGTCCTTTCATCATATAATGAGAAAGACTGCTCCGGGTGGCTGAATTAAACGAATGGTTTCACTAATGCCAATGCCTCATCATCTTTTCTCACGGGTCACTCCTTAAGACAACCCTCTTATTTTCAGAAGAAAGGAGCTTATAGTCTTCCTAAGCGTTTACAATTACACTGCTATTTGCACTTGGCCCTCAGTGATATTTTATTACTGAAAGTCCTGCCATCTTCGACAGCCTACGAATAAGGTGTTCTTTCTAACTTAATTGCAAAAAACTGAACTGAAATAACCTGGCATTCTGTCTTAAGTGTCTGTATGACAACAATAGTCTGCTTGCAAAAGGAATACCAAAGTACTGCCTTGTGACAGTGATATTAGGAGATTATGCATTTAATTGTGGCCATATAGCAAGAAGAGAGGGGACGGGAGTGGCCAGCGAAAGTAAGCTAGAGAGAGGGGCAGAGAGAGGAACAGAGAGACAGAGAGAGGGAGAGAGAGGGAGAGAGATACAGAGAGAGGGAGAGAGATACAGAGAGAGAGGGAGAGAGAGACAGAGAGAGGGAGAGAGACAGAGAGGGAGAGAGACACAGAGAGGGGAAGAGAGAAACAGAGAGAGGGAGAGAGATACAGAGAGGAAGAGATAGAGAGAGGGAGAGAGACAGAGAGAGGGAGAGAGAGACAGAGAGGGGAAGAGAGAAACAGAGAGAGGGAGAGAGATACAGAGAGGAAGAGAGACAGAGAGAGGGAGAGAGATACAGAGAGAGAGGGAGAGAGGGACAGAGAGGGAGAGACAGAGAGAGAGAGAGGGGAGGGAGAGAGAGACAGAGAGGGGAAGAGAGAGACAGAGAAAGGGAGAGAGATACAGAGAGAGGGAGAGAGATACAGAGAGGGAGAGAGAGACAGAGAGGGAGAGAGACAGCTCCATTGAGGAATCTATTGATTCTAATTGTTTCTGGGACAACTGGAATACATTACACAAAAAGCAACACGACGAATTGCCCATTCAAAATGCAGACACATGGGAAAACCATTTTTGAAAAATTATACCAGAAAAACACACTAAGCCCAGAGCAAGATCAAATATGTAAAGAACTGGTAAAGCTCGAACTGGCCATAAAAGATTACCAAAACCCCAATAACTGAAAAAGAGCTATTTGAAAAATTCAAGGACCTGCGAGCAAGAAAAGCTTGCGGTGCAGATGGCATCCTAAACGAGATGATTAAACACACTGACGATAAAATGAAATTGGCTATCCTAAAACTCTTCAACTTGGTTCTGAGTGTCGGTTACTTCCCTGATATCTGGAACAAAGGACTCATAACACCCATATACAAAAGTGGAGACAAAGTTGACCCAAATAACTATCGAGGCATCTGTGTGAACAGTAACCTGGGGAAGGTATTCTGTAGTATCATAAACCAAAGACTTATAAACTTCCTTGAGGAGCACAATGTCTTGAGTAAAAGCCAAATTGGATTCTTACCAAATTATAGAACATCGGATCATATTTTCACCCTATACACCCTAATTGACAAACATGTTCACCAAAACAGAAGCAAAATTTTTGCCTGCTTTATAGATTTCCAGAAGGCTTTCGATTCTATTTGGCACGATGGTCTATTCTTAAAACTTATTGAAAGTGGGGTAGGGGGAAAAACATATGATGTAATTAAATCAATGTATACAAACAATAAATGTGCAGTTAAAATTGGAGACAAACAAACAAAATATTTCTCACAGGGGCGTGCCGTGGCACAGGGCTCGTCTATCTCACTGACACTCTTTAATATTTACATAAATGAATTGGCAAAACTACTTGAACAATCTACAGCACCTGGCCTCGCCCTATATGACTCCAAGGTTAAATTCCTCTTCTATGCAGATGACCTGGTTCTGCTCTCACCAACTGAGGAGGGTCTACAGCAGAACCTGGATCTGCTAGAGTCGTTCTGTCAGACCTGGGCCCTGACAATAAACCCCCAAAAAACCAAAGTTCTTGTGTTCCAGCAAAGATCCAGACATCAGGGACCCAGAATAAACTTCACACTAGGAGCAACTAAAATTGAACAAACTACAAATTACACATACTTAGGCTTAAAAATCAGTTCTATGGGAAATTTTCATTTGGCTGTGAATGAACTGAAAGAGAAAGCAAAAAGGGCTTTCTATGCCATTAAAAAGTCAATCCAAATAGAAATTCCAATTGGCATTTGGCTCAAAATTTTTAAATCAGTAATTGAACCAATTGCACTCTATGGCAGTGAGATGTGGGGTCCACTAACACAACAAGAATTTGCAAAATGAGACAAACACCCAATTGAGATCCTACATGCAGAATTCTGTAAAAGTGTCCTCCGGACTCAGAGGAAAACCGCAAACAATGCATGCAGGGTAGAACTAGGCCAATATCCACTACTAATTAATATCCAAAAAAGAGCCATCAAATTTTGGAAACACCTAAAAATGAGCAACCCCCACTGCTATCATTACGAAGCCTTGAAATGCCAAGAGATGATCATAGAGAAGAGTCCCCTCAGTCAACTAGTCCTGGGACTCAGTGAAGTAACTACTAACACTACTAATAATAATCAGCCCCAGGACAGTGACATCCTAACACAGAGAATTCGACCCAACACAATTGTCACTAAACAAAAGGAAAAATATTTGACCTATTGGACAGAAATGACAAAAACCCAAAACAAACTCGATTGCTATTTGGCCCTAAACAGACAATACACCATGGCTGAATACCTGACCATGGTAAAAGATAGCAAACTGAGAAAAACCTTGACAATGTATAGACTTAGTGAGCATAGCCTGGCCATCAAAAAAGGCAGACACAGGCAGGCCTGGCTGCCAAGAGAGGACAGGATATGCTCTCACTGCAGTCAGGGAGTGGTGGAGACAGAGATGCACTTCCTCACAACTTGTGGAAACTATCAGGACATAAGGGGGAATTTCTACCCCAAATTCATAAAAATATGCCCTGAATTCAAAAATTTGAATGACCACCAAAAAATCCCATATCTATTAGGGGAACAGAGAAATTGCGTAACTTTAGCGGCAAACTATGTTACAGCTTGCCATAAGCAGAGGGACAACCATTAAACCTAAGAAAAGATTATATGCATATTATATGTGTGTATATTTATGTATACAGGGATATATCTGTCTATACACTGTATGTCTAGATCTGCGTTTACGTGTTCAAGCATACATGTTTTCTGTGCTTTGGCAACATAAGATGTACCTTGTCATCATGCCAATAAAGCAATTTGAATTGAATTGAATTGACAGAGAGAGGGAGAGGGGGAGGGAGAGAGACAGAAAGAGAGAGAGAAAGAGAGAGACAGAGAGAGAGAGAGAGAGACAGAGAGAGATACAGAGAGGGAGAGAGGGGGAGGGAGGGAGATAGAGACAGACAGAGAGAGGGAGAGAGAGGAAGAGAGAGACAGAGAGAGGGAGGGACAGATACAAATAGAGAGAGAGACACAGAGACAGAGACAGAGTGACAGAGATAGAGAGACAGAGAGAGAAAATAAACATACATTCATATGAAACAGAGACAGAGATAGGAAGATATGGAGAGAGACAGACAAGCAGGAGGACATGCAGAGATAGACACAGAGAGAGACAGGAATACATGCACAAAAGACACAGAGAATGAGATGGACACTTAAAAAGAAACAAAGAAGATATAAGCAGGCAGACACCGCAGGGAGACAGGAGCAAACACACACACACAAGGGAGGTAGGGACACAGTTAATCTCAACATTTTCTGATTTGTTCATTTAATTTTTTTTAATAAAGAATTTAATGTCAGCTGCTGCTCACAGCTGAACAAGTCTACAGCACTTGTAATTAATTCCCCAAGTTGAAAAGACGCCACCTACACTATACAGTACAAAGTGAATCTGTCTTTCATCACATAACTTAAGGAATGCACTATTGAGAAAAGTATATTTGAAATTCATTTGCTTTGATTTAACACTCTAATGGAATGCCAGTAAGAATTACTCGATATATTACTGCTTCAAACTATCACGCTGGTTTTGAGTCCAATTTTTAAATGTTGCCATCATGATGCCTAACAAGCCTTCTATTCTCTCTCACACCTTCTGTTGGAATTATGGCTAGTGATAGATGCCTGGAAATATTCTTTCAGCCTCGCCTGTCAAATCCAAGAATGCTGAATAAACAACCAGGCCAAACTGGAGACACATAGGGCTCGATTTTCAATGGGCCGTGGAGGCGGGATTGAAGGCGTGTGGGGGGTTAAAATCCCGAAATCAGGGGTCCCGACCCCATCCCGCCTCCATGCCAGTTTCAAAGGAGGCGGGTACCCGCCCCGCACTGGGACCCGCCTACCCGAGGCGGGAAGGGATTAGTGCCAATTAACTGCTGTTAACAGGTAGTTTATCAGGCAGTTTTTAGCCTAATCCCTATTTTTAATGCTGAAGTGTGGGATTCCCGACGGCTCCAAACCAAGGCAAGTTTGCGAGGTGGGCCGTCGGGTTGAAGGACTTGGAGGGGTCGAGATGTCGGTGTTCAGGTGAGTGATGGGTGCATGAGTGCAAAGGTAAGCGTGTTTGGTGCGTCTAAAGTGTTTAAAGAAGTTTAAATTACCTTTTCTTACCTTTTCAGCCTTCCTTCCTTTAGGTCTCGGGAGTCCCTCATCTCACCGGCACAGAAAGCAGAATGGCTGCGAACTGTCAAAAATGACAGCCTTCAGCTTTCTGTGCAGGAGAGATTTCTAACTGAGTCTGTGGAGAAGGACTCAGGTTAGAAGTAAGACTGTCAGTGTTTGACAGCTTCAAACAGCTGTGAAACACTGATATTTCATATGTCAAAACCCCTTGACAGATGAAATTTCAGTCTGTGACGTCACCTGTTGCCAGGTGGCCCTTAATTGGCCTGCTGAGCCCGCTGGGCTGGCTCAACAAGGTCAATCAAGTTAAAATCGCGTGGATTGGCCACATCTCGATGGAGGCGGGACTACAACCCCGAAAGTTGTAGTCCCGCCTCCTACATGAAAATCCAGCCCATATTCTTTGGGAATTTGGTCGAGTGTTGCAGTGCGTTGGTGGGCCATGGGTAATGGTGTAGGCAGTGTTACGTGCCTTCAGAGCCAGCATTATGACGTAAATGAGGTAACGCTAGTACCCCCGGTGACATCGATGAGTTTTCCCTGGTTCTCCAGGGATGAGGCACTGCTCCTCTGGTGGTGCCTGCCAATATTCCTTTTCACCATTGGCGGGCTGACTTCTCAGTGTGCCCAAGGTTTTCACGTCACTGGCCTCCATGGACCTTCCCATGAAGGCCCAAAGCCAGCAACGTAGGGTCACAAGCGCAACATTTCGGCAGCTCCGTGCGCGCAGTTGATTCAGTGTCGCTACTGGCGTTGTTACCCAGATCTGCAGTGTAAAAGGGCGAATTGAAAGCGCCAGGTTTTTACACAACGGAAAAGCACCATCAGAATATGGCAACTTGCTCTTGCTTCCCTAATAAATTGATTTCCAATGTCAGGGTAGAAAAGCTTCTCCCATAGCTAAGAAAAAAGTGAGCCAGTGTGTCAGTTTGTGTCATCCAAATGGGTAGGGAATGTGCCATAGTTCAGGCGGGATTAATTTTATGCTATTTGTGTTTATTTTCTTCCTTTTATTTCCCCCTGATTTACAACCCCCTCTTCTTCTGGGATTCAGGTACACAGGCATCAGATGCCCTCTGTCCCAGGTGGTCACTCTTCGTGTCTGAGCCTACACTGTGTATTGATAGGTTACCAAGCCATTGCGGGAGGTGGGGAGGGGGACAGAGTGCGCTTGCTATATAAATGCAAGTCTTTCTTTTTCCTGGTGTGCGTGACTCAGTAGCACAGAGGGCAGTGCAGTTACCTTAACTGAAGCATCAGGGTTCTTTATTTTTTGTGCGTGTCTGTTTTAAAAAAAAACAAATTATCTAATTGAAACGTATAAAATTCTGACCGGGCTAGACAGACTGGATGTAGGGAGGATGTTTCCCCTGGCTGGGGGGTCTAGAATGTGGAGTCACAGTCTCCGGATAAGGGGTATGAGATGAGGAGAAATTTCTTCACTCAGAGGGTGGTGAACCTGTGGAATTCTCTCCAACAGAAGGCTGTGGGGGCAAAGTCACTGAATATATTTAAGAAGGAGATAGATAGATTTCTAGACACAATAGGTGTCAAGGGGTATGGGGAGAGAGCGGGAATATAGTATTGAGATGGAGGATCAGCCATGATCATACTGAATGGCGGAGCAGGCTCGAAGGGTCGACTCCTGCTCCCATTTTTCTGTGATTCTAAATTCTCCACACAGGCACAACTCACAAACATAACACACACACATACACACTCGCACACACACACACTCAGACACTCACACACACTCACACACACACACACTCAGACACTCACACACTCAGACACTCACACACTCAAGACACTCAGACACTCACACACACACTCACACACACACACTCACACACACACACTCACTCACACACACTCACATACACACACACACTCAGACACTCACACACACACATACACACACATACACACTCACACACACTCAGACACTCACACGCACATACACACTCAGACACTCACACACACATACACACTCAGACACACACACACACACACATACACACACACATACACACTCACATACACTCACACACACACTCAGACACACACACATACACACTCACATACACTCACACACATACACTCAAGACACACACACACATACACACTCAGACACTCACACACACACTCACTCACTCACACACACACTCACACACACACTCACATACACACACACACACTCAGACACTCACACACACTCAGACACTCACACACACATACACACTCAGACACTCACACACATACATACACACACACATACACACTCACATACACTCACACACACTCAAGACACTCACACACACATACACTCAGACACACACACACACTCAGAGACTCACACACACATACAGACACTCACACACACACACTCACACACACTCAGACACTCACACACACATACACACTCACGCACACTCAGAGACACACACACACACACACACACACTCAGACACTTACACACTCACACACACATACACACTCACACACTCAGACACTCACACACACTCACTCACACACACACACACACACTCAGACACACTCAGAGACTCACACACACATACACTCACACACACTCACACAGACCTGCCTCCAGCTACGCTTGTTAACAAAGCAGCCTGTCAAGCTCAGGCAGTCTTCAGAACACAAAAGTTTTTTTTTAAATAAAAAAATGTTTCTGTAGTTGAGTGCATTTCCGTGCACGCACATAACATAATTATCTCAAATCCTGTCACATAACGCTTATCCCCCAATTACTCAGGTTACCCTGCACTCTTGCACTGCCATTCACTTCTCCCACTCTTTATGCTGACAGTACCATAGGCTCTTCCATTTCAGGAGCCCTCTGTCAACACTACACACACAAAAGAGAAACTTAATCTGTGGATTAAAATGTACTTTAATATATGTTACTGTATCTGAAACCCTTTCTACGACATCTGACAACCATGTAAAATAATACCTTTCTGAAACAGGCAGGACAGCCCATACAAAATGATACAAGCAACAACGGTCTTAGATTCCTTTTAAAAGCATTAACTCCGCACCATCAGTTTGACTCCAGTTTTTAAACTGTAGATTTACCCTGAAGTGCTCTTTATTTCAGATTATTTTTTTTGGTGGGGGGGAAGGGGGGCGGTGGAGGTAGCGGGTGTAGTTGGACTCTGTGTTCATCAAAGGGGCTGCTAGGGGAACAGAGCAGTTCTCTACGTTCCTTTTTTAGCCTTATGTGGATATCAAACTCCCACAGATAAAAACAGAAACTACAAATGTGGTAAATCTGAAGCAAGAACAGAAAATGTTGAAAATGCTCAGCAAGCCTGTTGACATCTGAGAAGAGAGAAGACAGGTTGACGTCGTCGCAAGTCCTTTGTTCCCGGTGAAAGCTGCTTTTATGTTGTTAAGAGTTTGAATTCCGTGAGACCCGGCATCTTGACTCCTGGCATTCACACTGCTAAATCCATCCCTCTCATCCCGATGATGGACCCGCTGTTGCTGGCGGTATGGTATCAGGGAACTAGTTGGGTTTTTCACAACAAGCCAGCAAATTCCACGGTCATTTTCTAGCCCAGATTTATTGAATTCAATGTCACAACTTGCTCTGATAGGACTTGGAACACATGACCGCAAAGGTAAATCTACTAGTCCAGTACCATAACCACTCGGCCACCATACCCCGTCATTGTACAGCTGTCACTAAAAAAAAGGGCACAGTGAAATCTGGAAAAACACACTGGGAGTATTTTTGACTGGGTGATAGTGTAAAACGACCGATATTGAATCAGCCGTCTGTTATATAGATCTCTCCCCATTTACATTTACATTGAAAACACTAAATCCAAGCACAGGATTCCAATGTACATATTCCTATTCCCTCTTTTTATAAATTGGATTTAATCCAGGTAGAACTTTTCTTGGCAAATCTATCAGACACTATTGTGATTTAGCACACACTTGCTCATTTTTACATCTTTACAGGGCTTAACACTTGTGGGAAAGACTTCCTCTGTGTTCTGTGTGGAATGGGAAACTTTGGTCATTTTTAGGAAAACAATTTTCAGCCAAATAACCTGAGCTTGAAATATTCGAGTTTACACGTTCTGTCATGGATACTGGGAGCAGTGAGAATAATTTCAAATGATAAACAGACCACACTGATTTACGGTGACTAAGTCAAATTCCGTTTTAAAATTTTATTTATGTAGTCACTGGAACATAGGAACAAGAGGAGGCCATTCAGCCCCTCAAGCCTGTTACCATAGGAACAGGAGGAGGCCATTCAGCCCCTCGAGCCTGTTACCATAGGAACAGGAGGAGGTCATTCAGCCCCTCGAGCCTGTTACTACAGGAACAGGGGGAGGCCATTCAGCCCCTCGAGCCTGTTACCATAGGAACAGGAGGAGGTCATTCAGCCCCTCGAGCCTGTTACAGGGGGAGGTCATTCAGCCCCTCGAGCCTGTTACCATAGGAACAGGAGGAGGCCATTCAGCCCCTCGAGCCTGTTACCACAGGAACAGGGGGAGGCCATTCAGCCCCTCGAGCCTGTTACCACAGGAACAGGAGGAGGCCATTCAGACCCTCGAGCCTGTTACCACAGGAACAGGGGGAGGCCATTCAGCCCCTCGAGCCTGTTACCACAGGAACAGGAGGAGGCCATTCAGCCCCTCGAGCCTGTTACCACAGGAACAGGGGGAGGCCATTGTGGTAAACCTTTAGTCACCTTCGTAACTCTTCGCCTTTTATTGGAGGAATTGATAGGTATATCAATTTTATTGACTAAATAACAGAGCCCACTCTCGTGGGTGATCCGATCCAAGATAGGTATATCAGCCATTCAGCCCCTCGAGCCTGTTACCACAGGAACAGGAGGAGGCCATTCAGCCCCTCGTGCCTGTTACCACAGGAACAGGAGGAGGCCATTCAGCCCCTCGAGCCTGTTACCAGAGGAACAGGAGGAGGCCATTCAGCCCCTCGAGCCTGTTACCACAGGAACAGGAGGAGGTCATTCAGCCCCTCGAGCCTGTTACCATACGAACAGGGGGCGGTCATTCAGCCCCTCGAGCCTGTTGCCATAGGAACAGGAGGGGGCCATTCAGCCCCTCGAGCCTGTTACCAAAGGAACAGGAGGAGGCCATTAGGCCCCTCGAGCCTGTTATCACAGGAACAGGAGGAAGCCATTCAGCCCCTCGAGTCTGTTACCATAGGAACAGGAGGAGGCCATTCAGCCCCTCAAGCCTGTTACCACAGGAACAGGAGGAGGCCATTCAGCCCCTCGAGCCTGTTACCACAGGAACAGGAGGAGGCCATTCAGCCCCTCGAGCCTGTTCCGCTATTCAATCAAATCATGGCTGATCTTAATCTCAACTCCATTTACCCACCTTGGTTCCGTAACGCGTTAATACCCTTACTAACAAAAAAATCTGTCAATCTCAGTTTTGACATTTTCAATTGACCCACAGCCTCAACAGCTTTTTGGGGGAGTGTTGATACAGCTGAGTGGTTTGTTACGGCACTTTTACGGATACCAGAATTTTTTTAATTCCAGATTTTTAAAGCTGAATTCAAATTCTCAAACTGCCATGGTGGGATTTGAACTCATGCTTTCCGGATTATGAAGTCCATGAAATCATGGGCTAATACCGCCTGAGAAAAAGGCACTTTCAGCAGACGACTAATGGCAATTGGAAACTAATACATTTATGTTGGTACATTTCTATTTAGCTTTCTAAAAACGCTCGAGATGGCAGAGAATTGCAGCCAAGCCATAAAGAATGTGGTTTTTGGGTACTTTTTACCATAGCTTCTTCTTGTAAGTTTTCATAAGGTTTAAGGCTTCAGCGCCTTCCGAAAATAAAAAAGGAAAAAGAAGCTAAACAAAACACCAGTGTTGACGAACCCCTTCAGAACCTTGAAGCGACTCTCTGACAAACACAGGCAACTCCCCCCCCCCCACCAAGATAAATTACACCCAGTCAGTCTACATGGGTCAAGAGCATGGCACTCCCTCACAAAGCAAACCTTATTATGAAAAAGCAGCCACGGCCCAGTTACTCACTGCGCAGACACACCAAAAAAAAAAAATATTTTTCAATCCTCGAAGAACTGACCGCAAGAGGCAAAAACCACCAGAGTTAACTCTGTACGCAACACTCAGGGTAGATTCACCACAAGCACATTGCATGTGACACCACTGGCAACTTCTATCAGCCGTTGTTCAAAAAAGCCAGGCAGGAAAGATCTGCTGCATTATTAACCAGACAGATGAACAAATCAACATAAGAGGTAAGTCATTTCGGACTGAGATGAGGAGGAATTTCTTCACCCAGAGAGTGGTGAACCTGTGGAATTCTCTACCACAGAAGGCAGTTGAGGCCAATTCATTAAATATATTCAAGAAGGAGTTAGATATATTTCTTAAGGCTAAAGGGATCGAGGGATATGGGGAGAAAGCAGGGACAGGGTACTGAGTTTGGATGATCAGCCATGATCTCATTAAATGGCAGAACAGGCTCGAGGGGCCGAATGGCCTACTCCTGCTCCTATCTTCTATGTTTCTATGTAATATTCTGTAAGACAACGGCACACATTTATATAGCACCTTTAAGATAGAGAAACATCCGCAAGGTGCTTCGCAGAGGTGTAATCAGACCAAAGAGGTGACTGAGCCAAAGGAGGAGGTATTAGGAGGGGTGACCAAAAGCTTGGCCAAAGAGTTGGGTTTTAAGGAGGGGCTTAATGGATAGGAGGGTGGTGGAGTGGCAGTGGCAGAGGGGTTTAGGGAAGCTCCTGAAGGCACCAACACCAATGGTGGTTCAAAGCGAGATGGGGGTGCTCAAAAGGCCAGAGTCAGGGAAACGTAGAGTTGGGGGGAGGGGTTGCAGGGCTGGAGGAGGTTACAGAGATTTGAGAGGGGCGAAGCCATGAAGGGATTTATACAGGAGGACCAGAAATTTAAATTGGGGGACTGGGAGCCAATGTAGGTCAATAAGGACAGGGGTGATAGGTGATAGAGCAGTGAATGAATTGGTGGATGGATAATCGTGGGCTAACCAATGACTGCCAGTGAGATAATTCAATTCTACTCAATAAATCACGGAAGTAAAGCTTGAGTGGTTTACAGGTGTCAAAATCACAAGATTATAACAGCAGCATTCAACCCACTGCCAGAACCATTTGTCACATTGTTGTGTTTTTAAAAATCCTAGCTTTTTATATGCTACATTTTGTTATCTGGCGGCATTAAGTTTGATTGTGCAATGAAGGTGACAGAAAAAGTGTTCTTTTTTCCCGATAGCTCAGTAACTTCAGCCACTGAGTGGTCGATCCCTATAGACCAGGAGATACTCTGGTTTGATTCCTGCTCTGCTCCACGTTAGCTGATCTCACTGGTCGTAGGTCAGTGATGGTGGGGGCAACTACAATTGGGTACTAGCTCCCCACGGCAAGCGAGAGGAACAGCAGCCAGGATTCCTGCTTCCTACGGCCATCCAGTGACCCCTGCAAGTCTGGATGGTGGGTGAGGGTAGCATCGGACTCCTGTTAATGCTTCCCCTCCCCTCCACGGTGTGTCAACCTACCATGACTCATTACTTAGACTCACAAATGAAGATCGGCTATCAGGAGGGTGGCCGGCGCCCGTGGAAGTGTACCCCAACATGCCAGCTGTGACTCAGTGGGCCGCACTCTCTCCTCTTGAGTCAGAAGGTTGTGGGTTCAAGCCCCCTCCAAAGCCATGAGCACATAATCTCGCCTGACACTCCAGCGTAGTACTGAAGGAATACTACACTGCCAGAGGTGCCATCTTTCGGATGAGACATCAAACCAAATCTTTTACGGGTGGACGTAAAAGATCCCATGGCATTATTTTGAAGAAGAGCAGTGGAGTTCTCCCTGGTGTTCTGGCCAATATTTATCTCTCAACCAACTTTACTAAAATACATTATCTGATCATTATCACATTGCTGATGGTGGGAGCTTGCTGTGCGCAAATTGTCTGTCGCGTTTCCCACATTATAACAGTGACGACACTTCAAAAAGGTACTTCACCGGCTGTAAAGTGCATTGGGACGCCTGCGGTTGTGAGAGACGGTGTATAAATGTGAGTTCTTAGTTCTCCGGTTCTTCAGAGACAGTCACTACCTTTAGGAAAGGGGGAGAAGAATGGCAAAAGAGGCTGAGGAGATGTGCTGTCCACGGTTATAAGCGTGTCCTGAACGCAGCAGGAGAAACTGAAGCCATGGAGGCGGCAAGCTCTCAGCTCCTACCTCCCATTATTAAGTTTCCTTGCTGCAGTGGATTGCTGGGTGGCACGCTGTAAATTATATACATTAAATGATTACAGCACGCATGCTGTGACCGGGCTTGCAGTGATTCCGACAGCCTGGGGCACCCCGGCTCACCGGTAATCTTGCATAAAGGCCCCAAAGTTTATAGAGCAACAGCCAGCTCAGACAGGCATGCATTAACATGCGAGAGCTGGATAGATACAAAAATGTACAGGTAATTTAATATACACATAACAAGTGCTTCACTTCCCACCTATGCGGTTGGAAAGTGAAACTGCATCAGTCTGGTCCAATAACTCACTGCCACCACAACTTTACCCGCTGCCAAAGTCGGGATGAGCTAAATACTGTGCGTTTGTTATCTGTGCAATATTGCCGGTGGGGCAATAAAACAAGGTGCTGACATATATACAGTGCTGTACCTGTCAGGTGGAACCTAAAACTGTCTGTGATCTGGGGGAGAACGCGGGCCGGCAGCAGGGAAAGGATCAGTTCGCCCTCGCCGGCACTTTCTTTCCCTGACGAATTGTGGATCTGATTACACCAGGAGCAGGGTAGCTCTTCCAGGCAGGCTACAGGTGACACGCACTCCTTTAATACCATTTTATTTTTTTCCAAAAATCAAAGCTCAAATTTGAGGCAGGTGTAGAGAAACAAAGCCATTGTTTGACCACATGCCGGGTGCCGGTGGGCAGCGGCGCTGTGGTCACTGCAGTTGTGTCATCTGTCTCTCTGATACTTGGGTCATAGACAGCTTGGAGTGGAGTTGAGTGCAATTCCGACTGCACTGCAGCAACTCGTTCCTCCGACAGCACCTCCCAAACCCGTGGCCACCACCACCCAGAAGGACAAAGGCAGCAGGGCACATCGGGACACCATCACCTCCAAGAACATAAGGACATAAAAAATAGGAGCAGGAGTCGGTCATTCGGCCCCTCAAGCCTGCTCCGCCATTCAATAAGATCATGGCTGATCTGATCTTGGCTTCAACGCCACTTTCCCGCCCGCTCCCCATAACCCTTGACTCCCCTGTAGCTCAAATATATGTCTATAATATCTCTGCCTTGAATATATTCAATGACTCCGCCTCCACAGCTCTCTGGCGTAGAAAATTCCAAAGATTCACGACCCTCTGAGAGAAGAAATTCCTCCTCATCTCCGTCTTAAAAGGGCGACCACTTATCCTGAAACTGTGCCCCCTAGTTCTAGATTCCCCCACGAGGGGAAACATCCTCTCTGCATCTACCCCCTCAGAATCTTATGGCCTAGAAATTCAGTTGCGTTTGCGCCCACTTATTGGCTATAAAGTGGTTTGCGCCTGAAGTTTTTTATCGCCCGAAATTCAGATGGACCCTAACATCGGCGTTAGCCGGTAGCGCCGCGCCGGCACCGATGACGTCATCGGTGTGCGCAGCGCTCCGATGGCCAAATTCAGTTGCGGCCGCCTCGCCCATGGCAGCCGCAAACAGCGTTTGTGAAACAGGGTCTTGCAGCTCCGAAAGGCCGGCGCATAAAGGTGGAGCGGCGGCCGGCCGCTTTCCCGGCGGCCGCCTGCCCGCACCTCCCTCCCCGGACTCCTGCACCACCCCCCCGCGGCATTGATGTCTGAGTCCCGCGAGCCCAGCACTTCTCCGTGGTGCCGGGCTCATTTGCCGGGGGAATCCACCGGCGATCTGACGGCTGCAGGTAGCTCCTCCTTAAGAGAAGGAGGAGGCCTGCAGTACCCCAGCCTGCCGCACCGCATCGGGTGCCGCAGCGGGAGCTGGACGCCTGAAAGTGACATTCATCGCCCCTAGCGAGGCGGCCAAACCCTGCAATAGCGCCCGCCGCCGTCTTGGCCCGTCGCAACTGAATTTTAGGCGGGCGCTACGGGAATCCTGGCGAGCGCAAAATTTCGGGCGCAAAAGACCTGGCGGGGCCATACCGAATTTCTAGGCCTATATGTTTCAATAAGATCACCACTCATTCTTCAAAACTCCAATGAGTATAGATCCAACCTGCTCAACCTTTCTTCATAAGACAACCCCTTCATCCCAGGAATCAACCTCGTGAACCTTCTCTGAACTGCCTCCAATGCAAGTAAAGCCCTCCTTAAATAAGGAGACCAAAACTGCACGCAGTACTCAAGATCCCCTTGAAGTCACACACCATCCTGACTTGGACATATTATCGCTGTTTCTTCATCATCACTGGGTCAAAAACCTACTTAACAGGACAGTGGGAGCACTTTCACCACACGGACTGCAGTGGTTCAAGAAGAAGGCCCACCACCACCTTCTCAAGGGCAACTTGGCATGGGCAATAAATGCTGGCTGGCCTTGCCAGCGATGCCCATATCCAGAGAATGAATTGTGTACCAGTACCTCATGACTGAGTAGATGATAAAATCATGGATTTGTCTTCCTTCTGAGTTTAACTGGGTACAGGCATGTTGGGGGCCATGTTCCCATTAAGCTGCGTGGCTGCACAGCACTCTGGAGGTCCCGCGCAGGTCTCTCAGTGGCTTCTTAATAAAACAACGCACATGCGCGGAAATTTGAATGGGCCGCGGGAGCTTGGCGATTTTAACCCTTGCTGTTCAGCAGAAACCTGGCGGGTGGGCAGTTAAAATCGCCCTGGCTCTCACCTGTCTGAAAGCCGCCATGATCCCAACATCTGCAATTTTAACCTGCTCTCCTGAGCAGGCGGCAAGGATACACGCCCAGAGCCAACAGGGTCCTTCTTTACATAGGCATGTTGCGGCCCGTTGGCATCATTGAGACCCGAGTGTAATTTTAACTCAGGCCTGAGCGGGGAATCCACCTGGAGTTAAAATTGGGGCCGCATGGAGCACCAGAGTATTACTGGTGAAAGAGCAGAATGAACTTCACTTAGCAATTTTGTGTTGCCAAGTGTAAGGTGCCTCTTTTTACAGTATTTTTCTTCCCTTAACCCTTCTTAGACTCCTGCACCACAAGCCATTTACGGCCAACAGAACTCTGGTGGTATCAGTCTGAAAACAGCCACTAGGAAGCGCACAGGAACACCCAGAGAATCATAGAATGGTTACAGCACAGGAGGCCATTCGGCCCGTCGAGCCCGTGCCGGCTCTCTGCAAGAGCACTTCAGCTAGGCCCACTCCCCCGCCCTTTCCCCGTAGGCCTGCAAATTTTTTCCCCTCAGGTGCTTAGCCAATTCCCTTTTGAAAGCCACGATTGAGTCTGCCTCCACCACCCTTTCAGGCAGTGCATTCCAGATCATAACCACTCGCTGCGTAAAAAAGTTTTTCCTCGTGTTGCCTTTGGTTCTTCTGCCAAGCACTCTGTGTCCTCTGGTTCTCGACCCTTCCGCCAATGGGAACAGTTTTCTTCTCCCTCTCTCTACTCTGTCCAGACCCCTCATGATTTTGAACGCCTCTATCAAATCTCCTCTCAACCTTCTCTGCTCTAAGAACAACCCCACCTTCTCTATTCTAACCTCAACTTTCCTTCCCTGGCCTCCACCTGCCGCTACCTCACAGCAGCGCGGTAAAGTGTGAGGTCATACCCACAATACCCTACCCAGTGCCGTCAGGGAAAGATTACCAAACTAGACATTTCGTCTGACAGGGAAGGAGCATGGTAGGGAATGGTAGCATAATGGTAATGTTACTGGGAATTTAAATTCAAATCTGGAATAAAGACTAATATCAATAACCATGAAACTACCAGATTGTCATAAAAACCCAATCTGGTTCACTAATGCCCTTTAGGGAATTAAATTTGCTTTCCTTACCTGGTCTGGCCTATATGTGACTCCAGACTCACAGCAATGTACGTAGTTGACTCTTAATAGCCTTCTGAATGGCCTAACAAACCACTCAAAGGCAATTAGGGATGGGCAATAAATGCTGGCCTTGCCAGTGATGCCCACGTCCCGTGGACGAATAAAAAATAATTCAAAGGGGGAGAGAGAGGGGGAAAATTCAGAAGGAGGGGAAGGGGTTGAAAGGGAATTTGGAGAGAGGGAAAGAGAATTCAGAGGGAGGGAAGGATGATGAGGAGGGAAGGATGATTAAGAGGGAGGGATAGCAGAAAGGAGAATTCAGAGGGTAGGAGGAATGTGAGGGAGAATCATTCCTGGGCAGTCCCCTCTCAGCAGGTTACAGAGTGACACCAGCCAAGAGTGGGAGTAGATCTGTTGAGCTGGGAAATAGGAAGGGGCAATAATACCACTAAAGCCTTGCAATATTAAAAAATTGAGCTACTAAAATCAGGGGAGAAAGAATTTTAATTATACATAGCAGCTCATCATATCCTCAGCACTTCACAACCAATGAATTACTTCTGCAGTGCAGTCACTGTTGTAATGCAGGCAAATGCATCAGTCAATGTGCACACAGCAAGATCCCATAAATAGTATATATGAGATAAATGGCCAGATGATCTGTTTTTTGGTGAAGTTGGTTGAAGGAAGAAATGTTGGCAGGACTCCAGAGGAACTCCTGAACTGACAAATGAGGCCTTGGTTTTAACATCTCATCCGAAAGATGTCACCTCAGGCAATGTAGTATTCTCTCAGTATGCGCTGAAGTGTCAGCTCAGGTTAAGTGCTCAAGTCCCTAGTGACTCAGAAGCAAGGGTGCTACCAACTGAGCCAAGCAGCCATTTAAGAAAATATAGATAATGGTGCAAGATCTGGAGTTTAACTCCCCTTTGAGAGATTTGGGATTGCTCAAAATTCAGTTAGATGCCACAGGTGGAGAGTTAGGTTCAATGTACTAGTGTGATAAACTTCAACGGCTCAAATGGCCATTTCTTATCATTCTAATTTAACATTTCCACAGCAAATCTGCTGCAGGTTATTTCTCAATAATCATGAATGATGGCACGGTGCTGTAATCCTCTTGTGTGAGTGTTATCAGGTACCCAAAGCATGTAGCATGCGTCTATACCCAGCGCCACTGCGCACAAGAACAAGCCCAAAACAGAAGACTATCCCGACCTAAAAGCTGCGCTGTATTCGATAGTAAAATTGTAGAACAGCAGGGATTGATTTCAAGGCTGAAATCTAATCGGTGGGAGAGGGGGAAAGATCAGATGACAGTTACAAACTGCTAAATACATCATCTGAATCCCTTGATTAGATTAGTGCTGTGTAATCCCCCTTCGCGATGCTAACCACTATTCTCCATTTAAACTGATATGATTAGGATTCTAATTCATCTCCAAAGAGAGTGGCCTGAGATTTCTGATGAGTATAAAGGAGCAGTAGTCTCACTTGGAAACAAAAGCCTTCAGCTATCTTAGGTCCTGCCCTCTGGAACCCCGTTCATAAAGCTCTTCACTTTGCTACTTTGCTCCCTGGCTTTAAGAACCTCCTCAAAAGCTATCTTTTCAAACTGTGCTTTCCCTCAGCTTTTATAGTTCTTCTATTACTATTCAGTCCACTCTTGCCTGTGTGAAGTGTAGTGCCTTGGAATGCCGCACTACACATTAAATGTCCTATTAACATAATCTTATACCTCGACAAAAATTTCAGTTCCGAATGTGAAAGTGTCAGCTGTGGGGTAGCACACCCGCCTCTTGAGTCAGAATGTTGTGGGTTCAAGTCCCACTCCAGATAAGCACATAATCGAGGCTGACACTCCAGTGCAGTACCAAGGGAACGCTGCACTATCAGGGGTGTCGTCTTTCAGATGAGATGTTAAACCGAGACCCTGTCTGTCCTCTCAGGTGGACGTAATAGATCCCATGGCACTATTTCAAAGAAGAGCAGCAGAGTTATCCCCGGTGTCCTGGCCAATATTTATCCCTCAATCAACATCACTAGAAAAGATTGTCTGGTTATTCTCATTGCTGTGGGAGCTTGCTGTGCACAAATTTGCTGCCGCGTTTCCTACATTACAACAGCGACTACACTCTAAAAGAACTTCATTGGCTGTAAAGCGCTTTGGGACGTCCTGAGTTTGTGACAGGCGCTATATAAATGCAAGTCTTTCTTTCTGAAAAAAGAAAGGGAGAGAGGGAGGAAGGAATGGGGGAAAGAGAAAGAAAGTCAGCAGCAGTAGATGTTTTTTATTTAACTTCCTTTAAGAAGGATTAATCCAATACTTTCTACAGCCTGGGAATCTTTCAGGCTAGGCACATGTTAAAACTGAATGCGTGTTTACATTAATACCTAGTGTGATGCGACAAGAGAGGTGAATACCCAATACACGGTTGAGGCTATTCACCAATTGTACTGCTGGAGACTTACGAACCTGAGGATCCAGTAACATATACTGACAGGACAGCTGACAGTGTGAAAGCATGAACTATATTCAGTGTCCATAATCACGAGAGTAGCTACGGCTGACATACAGACTGGAGTGTCCACATGGTATCCATACTTATGTGGTAAATGCTTAACTTCCTTTGTTCAAATGTTAGGGAAACTAAAGCAATCTTATTCAGTTCCACCATAAACCTGTTCTCGACTCCCATCTCCCTCCCCGCTGCTCGCTCAGGTTGAACTAGGCAGTGTGCTGGGTTTCAAACCCCATATCCTCACCATCTGGGTTTCGGTGATAGAAGGGGTTAGACAGAGGCGAAGGTGGGCAATATTGTGGAGGTGGGAGTGTGCTGCCTTAGTGATGGCAAAGGTCACTCCACCCAAACTCAACAGGGTCACAATGAAGTATTACAGATTTGGCAGGGCCAGCAAATCAGGTGCAGCTTTGGAATAGAGTGGAACTACAACCTGAACCAGATCTGCCCTCATGTGGGATTACATAATGCTGAAAAACTTAAAGTACAGTGGAATCTGCATTATCTGCACTCCGGTTATGTGGCTTTCTGATACCCATAGCCTGGTATGAGACATCACCTTATTGCACAGTCCACTAACATTATCAATCTGACACAAATCAACCATATAGCCCAGAATTGATTTAATTCAAATTGTTATTTTTATTGAATTTGTCTTTAGTCCTGCACCTAGAAGATTGTGGTATGATATCTATTTGGGACTTTCAAACTCAATACTGCGTCAATCGCCATTATCCACCTGAGGATAACGGGGTGGGGGAATCCTCTGTCTTACGGTGGGTAATAGATGTTCTACTGCAGTCCATCAAGATTGTAGAGAGCAGGAGTGTCCAAGGTGTGGCCCATGAACCACACATGGACCCTGAGCCCTGCTAGATCCGGCCTTCCAAAGCCCACGCAATCGAATCGTACTTGTGCTAATGTTTCTTATTTGCTGCTTCACCCTGTTTGAACTTTGTGGGCCTGGAGATTTTGGAAAGGGGCTGTTTTTAGCAACGTTGCCTCATCAGTGAGAACAAATCCTAAATCAGAACACACCGCCAACGTGTGATCCATGCAAATCAATGAGGATGTCAATTTCAACTTTATACAGAGCCCCGAGGTTGTACAGCAGACATTAAGCATGTGGCCCATGAAGACAAAAAGCTTCCTGATGTACAGAAATCCTACTCCCCTCCCTCGTTGGTGAGGTGGTGGTGGTGGTGGGGGGGGGGGGGGGGGCGCGTGGGGGGAGAGGGGGAATAATCTGTTTCTGCACAAGTCCCAGTGGAACTGTTGCCCTGTCCTGTGGACGAACGACAGCTGACATCATGGGGAGGAAGCACCTGCAGCAAACGCAAATCTGCTCTCTCACAGAGAAGCCCTTCCTGCGGTGGAAAGGCAGCACATTTTAACACAGCACTCTGCAGGGACAATCCCATGGGTTAATCCCATCCAAGCATTTTTTTTGTGTGTGAGAGCGGCTAATGGACCGGCTACGAATACTTGGATAAATACCTGAAGGGGAGAAAATTGGCAGGGCTGTGGGGAAAGAGCAGGGGGAGCGGGACTAATTGGATAGGTCTTTCAAAGAGCCAGCACAGGCACTATGGGCCGAATGGCCTCCTTCTGTGCTGTAAGATTCTATGAAATGCTTCTACGCGATAACCCCCCACCTCCGTCGGCTTTAGCAGTTGTTCAGTCTGGCGGCATGAGTGTTCACACGCACACACATACTACACACACACACACATGTACTATACATACACACACATACACTACACACATGTACTATACATACACACTACACACATACTGCGCACACACTACATACACATGTACTATACATACACACTACACACATACTGCACACACACACACAGCTTCCTCCCCACCTCATGAAAGGCGCTATAGAAATGCAAGTTCTTTTATTTTTAACAAAAATCTGAGCCAGTTTGTTTTTCTAAGAGGCAAAGTTATGAATTTTTATAACGGTAAAATTAACTGTGACTTTATCATCTTTATTCCTGATCTACCATTCAAGTACTTTTGCGATCCAAGGTTAATCACCATAGTCCCTTCTACCCCTCCATTTCTCTGGCTCTGATTTTCCAGCTCTTAACTTATCCACTCCCACTTTGTTGGGTATAACTCCTTGTATGTCCGTGACCCAGGCATATATACCTGGAGAGTGAGTGTCCCTGGGCTATTTGTGTATCTAGACATCAAAGAGGAACCGGGCTCTGATTTCACCAACAGGGCATCTGCGCCAGTGAAGTGAGCAGAACGCTGCAGCTTCCCGAGGCTCAGCCACGAACCGCAGCTATTGTCCAGGAAAATAAGACCCTTCTCCGGCCTTGTATTCTTGTATTACCTCCCACACCCACCGCCCCACCAGTACAATAAGTGCCTGCTACTGTAATGATAAAGTACTGTTGCTGGTGTATATGGAAAATGGTTAAGGCACCTGCAGACTAAACACAGCCAGAACGCATTATTATAAACTCGACAGAACTGATGCAATAGGTTATTAAGGTTTGGCTTCCCGTATGGGCTCTAATGAAGCTGCATCTGCAACCACGGAAACACTTGTCATAATGACAGGCGTGTAATAACAGTTTGTTACTTTACTTTGGTGGACGGGGGGTGGGGAAAAGGCTACAATTTCTGTGCTTCATAAGATAGGAGATATCAACATAAACTCATCCAACTCAATGAGAAATGTAGAAGGCCGCATGGGGGGGGGGGGCGTGTTAAATAATCCATATAATCAATCTGATTCGCCTACCGATATATAATATGGGTATATGTCCAGTTGACCACCTCACCGCATAGATCTGTGGGTAAATACATTGTCTGGGGGAGCAACAAGTGCCCCGGGGCAGCAAGGGCATCCTCTGGACCTGGAAAAAGGTTGGTCCATAGGGGTTATATTCTCGGGCGGGGGAGGGGAGACCTGGGGCAGCGGCGATGGCGTCCCAGGTTGATTTTTATTTTGCGGAGCCCGGGAGGCGCAGTCCTGCTCCTCACAAAAATAAAATTCAAATTGGACTGCCGGGCTCCTCTTCACCAGCCCTGCCCAGGAGAGGGCTAAAGGTGCCACAATCTGGCTCCTCCGCACACAACAGGACCAACGATTTGCGCTCCGGGTGTCCAGCGGCAGGTCCCTTGGGGAGAGACAGCTCTGGCCAGGCCATCGGTGAGAACGGGGCGTTAAGTCGCACTCCACTATTTCTTAGGTACCCGCCTCCCGTTTCCGTCCGTCAGAAAATCCTCCCTTCCCACACAGGGGACCCAACAGCAGCTTGCGCCACCGATGAATATGTTCTTGCCATGGAGGGAGTGCAGCGAAGATTCACTAGGCTGATACCTGGGATGGCAGGAATGACGTATGAGGAGAGATTGGGTCGATTGGGCTCCGAACTCGCTGGAGTTTAGAAGAATGAGAGGGGATCTCATTGAAACTTATAAAATTCTAACAGGACTGGACAGACTAGATGCAGGAAGGATCGGGGAGTCCAGAACCAGGGGTCACAGTCTAAGGATAAGGGGTGAGCCATTTATGACTGAGATGAGGAGGAATTTCTTCACCCAGAGAGTGGTGAACCTGTGGAATTCTCTACCACAGAAGGCAGTTGAGGCTAATTCATTAAATATATTCAAGAAGGAGTTGGATATATTTCTTAAGGCTAAAGGGATAGGCTACTGAATTTGGATGATCAGCCATGATCGCATTGAATGGCGGAGCAGGCTCGAGGGGCCGAATGGCCTACTCCTGCTCCTATCTTCTATGTTTCTATGGAGCGGCCTGGTCTCCTGAGGTTAGGTCGTCTATATTAAGCAGTAGCATCAACATCAGAAGCACTGGGCACCTGCAGTCAATGGCACTCTACCAGTGTAAAACTGCCTTCTGTTTTAACTCAACCCCTCAGACATGCCAGGCCCAATCATCTTTTCCCAGGCAGGCTCCCAGTTGACGTGGCAGTTAATTAAAAATACGCTCACGCACGCAAAAGACAGTCGGAAGAAATAGATGGAAATTAAAAACGGGTGTTAATGTTCATTTTTTGTTGTTGTAAAGTTCTGTGATTCCTTCAAACAAAGAATCCTAACTCAACACTCACTCATTAAGCAGAATTAATTCCGTGCTGCTCAGGCTGAAGAAGGCCCCTCGTGTATCAATGTCTGACCTGTCCTGACTCAGGGAACCGACATCCCATCAGCTTACCCTTCACCTCTGTCCCAGAGGCATACAGACTCGGTCGTGCTGCCATGTGTACACTGACAAACGCAACCTTAGTAATGGCATCGCTTGTGCCCAACACAGCACTCCAAGGGCAAACAAAAAAACACACATGCCCAGCCAACAAATTTAACTCAGAAAGCTATATGTAGCATGGTGCGGGCATTCCTGCAATATGTCTCTCGTAACATACCTTACAAAGTGTACTGAAAAGGGACCAGTTTTACAAATGAATACACCGGGCTCAGAGCTTTGGCTGTCGGAAGCTCATATCGGGAAGCTGGGGGCAAGCACCCCCCACAACTGCAGCATGAGTGTGTAAAATTACACCTAGGAATTATGCGATGCTTCCAATGCCACTGAATTCTCTGAGCAATTGGCACTGATGAAATAAACCCCCCACCACCCCTAGATGCTACATGCTCTGGTGATTTCTGCACAGAAGTTTGTTTTCAAAGTTAGAGACACCAGTCAGCAAGGTGCCGTACCACGGCAGTGCGGACTCCATCCAAGTTACCGGCGAGGATGTTATATGTCTTGAAGTTGCAGTCAAGGGCCTAGAAATTCAGTGCCCTTAGCGCCGATTTTGCGGCGCTAGAGGGCCTAGCGCTGCAATTGGCGCCGGTTCCTAAATTGCCTGGGGCCCTTCCGCGGCGGTAGACCGGTAGCGCTGCGCCGGCACCGATGACGTCATCGGTGTGCGCAGCGTCCCGGTTGCCGTGGTAACCCGGCCCCAAGCCGAAATTCAGTTGCGCCCGCCTCGCCCGTGGCAGGCGCAACTAAGACTCTGGCAACAGAGTCTTCCCCCAGTGTGCGCCGGCGCATAAAGGTGGAGCGGCGGCCGGCCGCGTTCCCGGCGGCCGCCTGCCCGCACCTCCCTTCCCGGACTCCTGCATTCCCCCCCCCGCGGCCCTGATCAGCGTCTCATGCGAGCCCGGCACTTCCCCGAGGTGCCGGGCTCAGATGTCGGGTCAATCCGCCGGACAGTTGTCGGCTGCAGGCAGCTCCTCCTTAACAGGAGGAGGAGGCCTGCAGTTCCCCCGCCTGCCGCACCGCATCGGGTGCCGCAGCGGGGGATTAGCGCCGGGAAACCCAAGTTCACGCCCGTTTTGAGGCGCTAAAGGAGGGTTTTAGCGCCCGCCGCCGTCTGGGCCCGGCGCAGCCGAATTTTCGTCAGGCGCTGCCGCATTACCGCTGGCGCAAACTTTCTGGCGCTACAGCCCTGGCAAGACCAGAACCCAATTTCTAGGCCAAGACGTCTTTGCACTCACACCAGTGACTACATGGTGGGCTGCATTGGGATAAGTGCAGGATTTTAGATATTCTGCATAGCTGGGTCTGATAATCCATTTATAATGAGCTGCCAATATCAAATCCCTCCCCCCCTCCAAAAAAAGCAACTATTTTGCACGATAAAGTTTGCAATTGTTCAGAAATCAATGGCTCTGTTCTATAGTTGGGCTCCCTGCTACTGTTAACCTGCGCTATGAAAACTGCTGGCTATTGCTCCCACTTGCTGCCTCTCACGCCACACAAGTTGTCACATGCGTGCATTGCTCTTGCACTCCTGCTCCCAGCCACCACACCCCCTCTGCTGACTCAGGTAACAACCCGGCAACCAAGAGCTCAACAACGTCTGCGCAACTGAGGGAGGGGTTAACTGCAAAAATGGGGCAGCTATTATGTGGACGCCACCAGGAATAGGACATTTCCTGCATTAGGCTGAATGAATGCGGCAAGGGAACTGGTTTGACATTCTGCTGTCAGGTCCCATCCATTAATGGCACTTTGGCGGCTCATTTACGCGAGCTAAGCTGTCATGCTGGAAAGAGGGAGCGTTACCATCAGCACATTAAAAAAAAAACAAACGGAAAGACCCGCAACGTCTCTTCTGTCTATTCCTGTCATTTGGGTGAATAATTGGAGGAGTCCAGATGGAAGTACTGAGGAGAACTGGCTGGGAGGAGTTACAGAGCCTGACAGCGTGATGGAGCTGAATTAGCATCAGCGGTGATACGGCCATTAATCCAGAGTGCTTCCACACTCGTGCTATTGTGACTGTGCGTGTTAATTCAGCTGCCTTGCACTGCCGAACCCAGTGGCTTCTCTGATGATGTCATTAGCACTCACCCTTTAAACAAAAAAAAACTTATAAAAAATGTTAAATTTAATCCCAATTCCTTGTAGTCCAATTTTATAAAGAGTCCTGATGGTGAACGGCTCCCTCCTTTAAGCAATTTAAATCCTCACATGAACAGGTTTTGTATGAGGGAGACTGAATATAGACCAAAGTATTCTGGAGGAAAACATACTGTTAAAATACTGTTGACTGTGCATTGGAGCTCCAACATGGCCAGTGCCAGAGACGGTGCAAGTTTGCGTCTGACCAACCCGACAGGGCGAGTTCCTAATCTCTGCCCTGCTCTCAATGGAAGGTGCCGGGCGGAGGCCACACTTCCTCGGTGGGAAGGAGGGAAAAGCCACTCAACAACAAACCTTGAATTATATATAGCGCCTTTAACGGCCCACGGCTTCTTCGCAGGAGCGCCAGGAGACAGAATTTGACACCGAGCCACATAAAGAGATATTTTAGGACAGGTGACCAAAATCTTGGTCAAAGAGGTAGGTTTTAAGGAACGTCTTAAACAAGAGCGAGGCGGAGAGAATTAGGGAGGGAGCTACAGAGTTTAGGGCCCAGGCAGCTGAAGGCACGGCCGCCAATGATGGAGTGATGAAAATCGGGGACGCACAAGATCCACGCTCGAAACATCTCCTTGTAGCTTGATACAGAAAGTCACTGGAAGGGGCCGTAGAACATATAAATATTCCTCTGCCCTCTAAGCCAAGGAACAGAGAGTAGCATGGGGTGATGGGAGAAAGGGAGGCGAGAAAGACAATCATGTAAAATGTAGTGTCTTAGCATGGATGGACAAGCAGACTACAGTGTTATGCAGATGAAGAACGCGATCGGGAGGCTTGTAGAAACACTGTTAAATTTAATGCTTTGCTGTTGACTACAGTACTGTTAGAAAGGCCATTGAGAACAAGGAGTGGCTTCTAACCACAGCTGGAATCCACAAGGTGTTGTTTCTCTCTCACGACTTCCTTATAAAACAACAAATTATTTAACAGCGCCAGGCCCAGAGCAGAGAGCAGCAACATGTTGCTCTTGGCACTCATTACTGTTCTTTGTCCACACAAAGAAGTCTACAAATAGTATGGCTAGCTGCATGGTACAAATATTCATTGCTGTTATCCTGCCAAAGATTATAAAGACACAAAAGCAAAGCAATGGAATGTGAAACATTTCCTCTGTAATGTCCTCTAGCTGAGAAGGTCGAAAGACCATAAGAGAATGGCTGCAAATTACCAACTCCTCCTCGAATATTTTTCTGGTCTTGCTGAGGCCCACACAGAGCCCATTAAAACAACATTTGTCTTGCGGAGTACATACATTTAACACAAGCTCTGCATGCTCCATCTCATTCATTGCATACTTTAAAAACTGTGCAACATTTGAGGCTTTTAAAAAAAAAACTATCTTCACTGATGTGTATTAGGAGAAACAAATCACAGTGCCCATCATGAACTGACTGGGCACAGTAACGGACTGTAATGTGTACAGGAGTATCAGCTGATCACTGGGAATGCATTGGGGTTACAATACAATCTCTGCGCTCTAATAACATTATAAACTGCTCAAGACTTGTTCCCACAATCTACGTCAGCATCTGAAACCCTCTTTTGTACTGTAAACTTATGAAACACATCCTTCCATTTTATATCCTGGATGAGTGCAGCTCCAACAACACTCAAGAAGCTCGACACCATCCAGGACAAAGCAGCCCGCTTGATTGGCACCCCATCCACCACCTTAAACATTCACTCCCTCCACCACTGGCGTACCGTGGCTGCAGTGTGTACCATCTACAAGATTCGCTGCAGCAATTCACCAAGGCTCCTTCGGCAGCACCTCCCAAACCCGCAACCTCTTCCACCTAGAAGACAAGGGCAGCAGGCGCATGGGAACACCTTCACCTGCAAGTTCCCCTCCAAGTTACACACCATCCTGACTTGGAAATATATCGCAGTTCCTTCATCGTTGCTGGGTCAAAATCCTGGAACTCCCTCCCTAACAGCACTGTGGGAGTACCTTCACCACACGGACTGCAGTGGTTCAAGAAGGCGGCTCACCACCACCTTCTCGAGGGCAATTAGGGATGGGCAAGAAATGCTGGGCTTGCCAGCGACGTCCACATCCCAGGAACAAATAAAAAAATTATCCTGCACATAACATACACAGGAGTGTTAAATTTCTACAAGGCACAGTAACAGTAATTCTGTGATTTGGGAATAAATTCACTGATCACGAGCTCCTGCACCTTATTAATGCTACAGTATTCTCTGCGTGACCTCTGATCTACTGTCTCTTCGAGTGCAACTCTCTGCTGGGAGCGTAGTATTGATGCATTTACCCACACAAGAAACGTCAGCAATTTGGAACCAACGACATTGGGTTTAAGAGCGGTAGGATGTAACCTCAACACTCAATCCCAGTGACCTCAATGCTCAACCCTAGTGCTTGACCTCAATCCCAGTGTCTGACCTCAATCCTAGTGTCTGACCTCAATCCCAGTGTCTGACCTCAATCCCAGTGCCTGACCTCAACACTCATCTAACAAGAGTGAAGTTAGAAAACACTTCTACACACAAAGGGTGATAGAAGTTTGGAGCTCTCATCTGCAAATGCCAAGTGATGCTAGATCAATTGTTAATTTTAAATGAGATTGATAGATTTTTGTTAACCAAAGATATTAAGGGATATGGGGCAAAGGCGGGTATATGGACTTGAGGTACAGATCAGCCATGATCTCATTCAATGGTGGAGCAGGCTTGAGGGGCTAAACGGCCTACTCCTGTTCCTATGTTCCTAACACTTTAGTCTGCAATACCTCTTCTTCGAGATTATTCTTTTTTTCTCATTAGCAGATGGTGATGATAAGGAAATTACTATTAAATTAACATTTAGAATTATTCACCAGGAAATGTTAGTACAATAGAAGCTTTATGAAGCCTTTTCATTTAATTGGCACACAAGGTGTTTGATCAGATTTTTATTCTTTTGTATAATTAGCTTCTTGCATAGCTCAGACTTGGCTTGCTGTGCTGAAATGGTGCAGATTCACCTCTGCCTCTGAGCTTAATATAACAACGGCGTAAAGACTTTTTGTAGTCACTGCAGTGCCCCCATCATCAGTGCAACAAAACTTGCTTTCTAAATCCAGTAGCCTAGCATCCCAAGCGTGCGCGTGGTTTTGATATTTTCTAAGCCCTGTACTTCTGCCAGGATGAAAGGGAAAACGGGGAGTAAAAGAAAAAGTGCTCTCCGCACAACCACCAAGTGGTTTTCATCTTAAATCAATCCCAGATGGCTTCTCACCGACCGTATGGAACAACATGCAGAACCACTTCCAGGTCACATCACTAAGATATCAGTCAGTTAAAAATAGATGGGGGAGGGGGGGGGAGAGAATTCTTAATCTTTCTTACCTTCTTATGTAAACACTTCTGGGTGAACATACGCATCAGATAATGTGAGCAAGTGACTTTTTAACTTTGGAAAGGATTTTAATCCATTAAGGAGATTACAGCTGTTAGATCATGCAAATAAAATATCTTGAACTGAGAAATGAATGCCCTCATGAGTACTGCCTACATAAACAATTCTTGTCATGCAGGTACTAATCTGCAGCGTATGTATCCCCACACATCCTCTCCCCTCTAATCTGCCTCCATTTAGAAGTTACTGAAATGGTGTCATCCTTAATGTCTCAGGATAATAGTTCAACAACCCAATTAAATAAAACAAACATTAACCTTATTTCTGGTGTGTTGCCTGCTGCATTCAATAGATAAATGACTAAATCCAAGGGAAAATGTTTACACCTAGGCTTAAATAATAAAACTAGCAATTCGATGTTTGGTATGCTGTATCGATAACCGCCACCAAAGGTGGCAGGCTCGAAACTCGTGACAAGGCCCAGCAGCGAAGGTGGGCCCTTGGGCTCAAGCCAAGCCAGGCCCCAACACTCGAGTGCAGCCTCAATATTCAAAAATGTTGGTCACCGGGGTAACAGATAAAGTGATGCCAAGTGGGATGAATCTAAAGATTGTTATCAAATGAAAAGTTGTTGCTATCATTAGTATTAGAATCACTGAACAAATAGCTAAGAATCTGATATCCATTTCACACAGGGTGGACTGGTCCAAAGACAGAGTCCCCCCCCCCCCCCATCTCCAAAGTGTGAAACCTTAAGCTCTCTATTATGGGGCAGCTATAGGAGGTGGGGTGGGGGCAAGTTAGAAGTCAAACCCAACAGACTAGGGGCACACTGATTCCACCCACCCCACCCCCACCACAGTTTTTCTTCCCCAACCCCCCCCACCACCCCTCATGAGTGCCCTGATTCTTAATGGGGTAGAGTTCCCTCAATACACAGCCCAAGTGACCATTCTTTATCCGAGAGCCTAGGGAGTGAGTGTCAGCAGGCTCGTCTATCATGAAGGGCATCGCAGCTGAGCCCAACCCTGTTCTCACCCACATCCACACATGTGCCCTTTCCAGCGAGATGTTACTGCATAGTGATCAAACACAGGAACCCTGGCTGATTCTCTCTCCCCTCACCCACCACCGCCCCCCCCCACCCCCTCCCCACCCCTACCACACCCCACTCCCTCGCTCAGTAACAATGAGGTCAACTGACATCAGTTCATTCAGCACAGATTGTGGATCGCACCGCGGGCACCTGGACAGTGCATAATACAAACACTGACAAGATGGACACCTCTCAACTTTCTACGGCACGTAACGGGAGCACTGCGACCACGGGACATTTGGACACATGGCTAAATCTAACATTGGCAATATCGGTGCTTATTCATTCAGACAAATTTGGAGTTGGAGAAGTACATCACTCAACTCTGTTCCCAATAAAGGGGCTGCATTTGCATTCCAATGCAGGATATTTCACAGTGGATAGTTAAAACTGCAATTACCAAGCACTTTCCAGTCATAATTCCTTCAGTTGTTTCACACGCATGCTTAGCTGATCTCTAACCAACCCTTCAGAGAACCTGATCACTTGCCTGTTCATATCCAGCGACTTTGCCACAGCTATTGGGCCGTAATTTGCCGCCCCTACGGTTGCGTACGAGGTGCACACACGCATGCACTAAAGCCCGGAACTTGCGATCTGTCAAGAATCTTCTTGACAGATTGCACGCATCCCCAGGAGAAGGGCCTCTGCGGGTGGAGAGTTGCGCTATTTGCCCAACTTCTGCTCAGCGAATCCCCGTGAAATTCTTCCACTTGGTAAAAGCAAGTGTAAGGCCTGCTTCTTACCAGCATAAGACTTTTAAAAAACATAAAAATATTTTTTTCCCCATTCATTTAAACATTAAAACACATGTACAGTAAGGCAAGTTTATTTTTTAGACCATTTAAAATATGTAAATTTATTTTTCAAAAAAAATATTTTTTTGATTTAAATGTTTAATTATATTGCATTTTAAATATGTAATCTTTTTAAATTTATGTTATGTTAGAGCTATTTTTAATGTCATCCCCATTC